>NC_143012.1:12472831-12799331 GCF_055824585.1 Amblyomma mixtum
AACATCTTATCGCTGTAAAAAAAAAACAAAAAATAAGGTGGTATATCAGGGGTTGCGTAAAGTCCTTCCTATCCCAGGATTCCGAGACCGTCAGGCTGCACTTCGGTCGGACTCTCAGCCCGCCACAACAGCTCCCCCCCTTGTGGAGGGGCCCCGCAACGGGCCGCATCAACCCGAGCGGTGGCAGGTTGGAACCCCGACGGGGAGCGCCATAAGCACTGCAACCCGCCAGGAACCTAACCACCTCCCATCCACGCGTTTAACCACTGGGCCACGAGTCTGGTGATTACATGAGGGTTTGAGGTATCTTATATACGTGCAAGGTCTTATGATTTTCAACACGAAGGGTGTTGGGGGGGGGGGGGGGGGGGGGGGAAGGGGGATGAGGGGGGTGCTGCTTTGATCGCCAGATCTTCTCATCCACCCGTGCCTCCCTGACAGCAGCCAAAAAAAGGCTAACCTGGACGTTGTTACACAGCTATGTGGACGACTCTGACAACTTGCGGCTCACCTTGTCGGCTTTGAGTTGACGTCATAGGCGGATCTAAAAAATAAGGGGGGGGGGAGGTGGGGGGGGAGTTTTGGAGATGCAAAGGGGCAGGCAGGCAGGCTTTGTTGTAGTAGGTGTCGAATTCAAATGAGATCTTTATTTTTATGTTCACCAGGGACATCGTTTGCATGTGCTAAAAATTCCCTTCCTCTCTCCCTATCTTTTACTGTGAAGGAAGTCTAGAATTTGCATTGTTCATGCTGGCGCTTCCTCCTCCATCCCCACACAAAGTAATCCAGCCCATGATTGGCCAGTTATTTTTTTTTTTTTTTGTTACGCTATCTTACGACAACGACGACGACAACGAATCGTTTTCGCCGGAAAAAGTACCCTACGCAACTTTCGTAGCGAGCGAAAAACGGAGACGGGAGACAGGTGCGAGCCCAACTTCCGCGTATGGGTGTGCTTCGCTAGTGGATCACCGAGCACGTGCACTACAGCCAGCTGCGTGCGCGGAGGCGGCGCCCTCTTGCGTGGGTTCAGCTAGAGACAAGCTCGACCGGCGCGAAGCCGTTGCATGCGCATCGTTCACTGAGCGAGAGAGGGGTAGGGCAACATGGAAATGGATTTGGCGGAAGGCAGCTGTTGACTTGACTATTTTCTTTTTTCTTTGGCTTTCATATTAGGCTGAGGACAGCGCAGCTAGCTGTGAAAAAGAAAGTGAGTGTACACTCCAAAAATGTTTACTCCCTTGAAGGTGTAAAAAAGATGTCCCAGAGAGCCCCAGGGCTATAGCGTCCTTTAGGGTGTTCATAATTATTAATAGTGGCTCTTTGTTAATAAAAATTGCTGAGGCTCAGCTTGGCTAAGCCTGGGGAATGCGAAGCATATTAGTGGCTAGGCTTGGTAATACATGGCTTTCCTTGGTTGAATACTTGGTCATTTTAATACAACCACTAGAAGCCTTCGTCGTGGGGGAAGACAACGGAATGGCTACAGCGGAACGCCGACTAACCCCGAAACGCGCGTTGGATGAACGCCTGGATTGCCACGGAAGCCGCGTCTGCCTGCCCGGTGGAGCGAGCGTTTCACCTACACCGAGTGTGAACGCGCGTTCGAAATATGCGGGAATGCGCGGATGTGACGGCTAGGGGTCCCACGGCGACGGCGCGAGGTGGAGGCCGGCTCTCTCATCCGATGTCACGTGGTGTGACGTCACGGTGTCACGTGGCGTGACGGCTAGGGGTCCCACCATGGAGGAAAAAAACTAAGGAGGGAGCATGACGTCACGCGGCCAGCGTTCGCAAGCCGAGTGTTTTGAAGTCGTTTTCTCCCTCAGTTTTTCGCTCTCCGAGCCGGTCCTTTTTGTTTTGATTCCGGTATGTTTTAGTGCGCGCGTATGTGCGACCCGCCGGCGCGGGCGTCTACAGCAAGGAAATTGATCTACAGTTAGTCTGCCGCGCTAATCGGCGCATGCGCGCGCGCAGCGGGGCTAGACTTTACCGCACGCTATCACGTGGTGCGATCACGGGGGGACACACTCTCTTTTTTTTGCTATATCTTTACTTGTTAAGACTAGGCTTCAAGGTTGTCGCCGGACGCTCCCTCCTCAGTTTTTTTTCCTCCATGGGTCCCACGGCGACGGCGCGAGGTGGAGCCGGCTCTCTCATCCGATGTCACGTGGTGTGACGTCACGGTGTCACGTGGGGGTCCCACGGGCGACGGCGTGAGTGGTAGCTCTAGCAATATGCTTCGCATAAAATAGCAATGGAAGGAAAAGATGCTGGTAGCCGCGGCTTCTGTCATCGAAACCTGAAGCACCTTAGCTGCGACTAGCGCGAATTAAAGCACTGGAAAAGGACAGCAATAGGAAAAGAAAGGCGGAGCGATAGAAAGAAAGGTTAGGTCGGTGTTCATAAGCACTATTATGATATCTGTGAACACCCAACATCATTAATGGTATTCATGAATTAACACCTTCATGGTGTGGGTGAACGCCCTCTTACCGTGTTACTCCCTAAGACAAGAGCGTTACACCTTAAAGGACGTAAAAAATTGTAGAGAGTAAATTTAGGGGAGATTAATGAGAGGTTTGGACTAGCTAGGAGAGAAACGCGAGTTTCTATCTGCCAGTCAAAAAGATGAAGAGTAGAGAGGCATGGGCAGGCATTGGAATGCGAACGGCATGGTAACGGATTGGATGCCTATGTAGGCAAGCGTATAGTAGGTGGCGGCAAAGTGCATCAGGTGGGTGGATGTGGTCAGGAAGTTTTACAAGGACCGTGTGGCTCAAGCTGGCCAAGGTTAAGGTTAATTCCACTTCAGCAGGAGGAGAATTTGTCCTGCAGTTGGCGTAGCCTGGCTGTGGTGGTTATTTCTGCCGTTCGTTTATATAAATGCAGTATAAACCTGCGGTAGAGTTTTATTTTTGCTTTTTGGCACGCAGGGCATACAGGGTTGACTGTGTGAGGTAACCGCTGTCAAAACCTGAAACCAACTCGTCTTTTTTTGTGTGTGCAGTCTTGGTAATTTCTTTTCTCTACATTTTTTTTATTGCGATAGTATTACAGCTCCCCGTCACACCAACCCCCCCCCCCCCCCCCCCCCCCCTCGCCGGATGTCGAGAAATTACCTGATTCCGAAATCGGAACCAAGTTGGCCCACCGGTTAGAAATCTCGCGTTTACTGCTTGCAAGCAAACTTCTTAGTTTTTTTCCTTGTTGTTGTAATGCATCTCGTAATGCTTCACGGAGCCCTGTTCGATTCTATTCGCAGTCGCGCCGAATTGCGCTTAACCTGACGTGCCAACCCTGAATACTCCTTTGTGTGTGTATAACTAGACTGCAGCCTTCACGTTATGTACTGTAGTGGACTTGCATCACATCGACCTCGCTTAATTCGAACTTCCCGGTTTACTCGAACCGACGCATTGGTCTAGTCAACGTCAAGCGTGTTAAAAAAATGAAAGCTGCCTCTCAACTTTTGGTCTTCTTCTAGTGGGAATCGTGGACAGCTTTCTGTATGTACATGGTTCTACCTAAATGTCGTAACGCGCACGCTTCCTTCCTTTGGGGTTAAAGCAAGATTTCCAGCATCTGGAAACAATAACAACGAAAAAAGTCTCGTTTTCTTTTATTGCTATCGGGAGAGTTGCTCTCGCCGAGGTAAGGTCGTGCGTAGTTCCTTGTTTGCGCGCTGGCGCACTGTTTATATGGGCCGTGTATACCGGCGGCATCATGTTTGTCTGTCTCGCCGAGCACAGGCTTCTCCGTTGGTGGGCTGGCTGCCGGCGACCTACTTACGCAGCGAGCAGGCAGATACTCGTGTAGCTGTGCACAACGCGCGGGAGAGTGCTTGTCGGGGTGTGCGGGCGATCGTTTGTTATCGCAGAAAAAAAAGGAGGGGGGGGGGGGGGAGGATAGGGAACACCCGCTGCGCGTTCTGTTCTGACTGATGGACAGACGCACGGACGGACGGACGTCCGGTCGCTTTTGCGAACCGCGGAGAATGGCAAGCTGTGTGCGTTAGTCGCTGCTGCGACCTATGCGGGTCGGCTCGTGAAGTCGCGCGTGGTATTCGAGCCAAAGTCTACTAAATGGGTGGTGAGTGCACCAGCCAGTCAGCTCATGGACTAATGGTTACTGCTTGCAGGGACTAACTGTGGCTGACGTCCCGTTGTATGATTAGTCCCCATAGAGTTTCTTTACCTAGAGGGAAAGCTGGCAGCCCGTCTATGGGAGTTTGCATGGCGACCCCTCGAGACCACTTCAGCCACCATGGGCGCTCAAAGCATCATGGGGCGGTGAGCTACTTGTTGCGGAACTGCAACTTTTGGCCAAAAAATAATAGAACAATAAAGCTGTCTGATAACTACGAATGTCCTAATATTCAATATCTTGTCTAATGATTGCAACAAACGAGCAGAAAAGCATTTAAGTGCAAAGTTTGCTCAAAATAAGAGAAGACTCGCTCTCCTATTGCCCTAGTAATGAACACTATAAAACTAATATTTCGTAATTAACAGGCGCACTTTTAAAAGTAAATATGTTTTCAAAAAAGATGTTGTTGCTTAAATATTATAAGAGGTTTTTTAATGGCATTTCGGAAAACTGAAACCTTTTATTGGCGTCGTGTGTCGTCGCGTTTTCACTACTATGAGCTTTGCCCACTGCGTTCGCGCGAAAGTCGTCTGCGCACACACGAACAGCGTTTTCGGAATGAAACATCTTAGTAGTGCCACTCCATGTTTCTGAAAAATTACGACTGTGCCGCAACAAGTAGCTCACCGCCCCATGATGCTTTGGGCGTCCATGGTGGCTGAAGTGCAGCGCCGCCAGCTTTCCCTCTAGGTAATAGTAAGAAACTCTATGTTAGACCCCGAGGGAGTAATGGTTGGTCTTTTGAGGGACTGACGGTTGTGGCGACGCAGTTGCTGCCAAATGAGTCTTAACCCTTTCGGGGCCTTTTAGTCCCTTTCGACTCGGAGTGTACATTCTAAACTACAAACAGGGACTACATTCTACAAAATGGGACTACATTCTAAATAGAAAGGAGTAAAACGGGAGTAAGCTGTCTTCTAGCTAGGACAACTTGCTTCCTTTATACTTCCATATAGGCGTATTCGTGCTGAAAGTGCATGCCGCAGACGAACAGTTATCCCGAAAACGGAGTAATTATGGCTAATGGCCTCTCAGTTTAGTCGCACAGGAAGGGACTAATGGTCACGGCAAAGCAGTTAATCCCGAAAAGACTAACGCACACACCCCTTTTACTCCCCTCTGTCTTATATTAGTGGAGTCGTTTTAGAAATCCAGCTGCAAAATTAAGTCCGCCAGAGCGGATCGTTTTATTTTTTCATTCGCAGGTCTTAGCTCTATACCATCGCATATGCCTCATCTGGCGATCTATTGGCATGCATGGCTTTATACATTGGCTCCTATCTATTTTGCGCAGTAAGTCAGAATTCGAATCTGTCTCCCACTGCGCTGGGCCACGTTATTGGAACCTGCCTTTGAAATGTACACATGCAGCGAAAAGTTTTATCGCAATAATTTCCGCAGGGGGCAGTTATTAAAACTTCTATTCACTTCTATTAAGACGTCTATTAAGGTAGTAATTACTAATTAACATCCACCTGAGTTTTAGCCATGCAAGTGGCTTCTAAGGAAAGCAATACAGCTTCGTCAGAAACTTCGCAGTTTAATATTGCATAAGGAGAGTAATTATTTTTTTTTATTAATATACCGTCCACCTCGGAGTACTTCCATAAATACGTGGGATAAGTTAGGGTTATTTTCCAATATCTAACTCCGCGATCTTTTTGGCTGCAGATGTGTAGCCGTGGCCCAAACTCTTGCCATAAAACAAACGCCCATGAAACTCAAAGATCTCAAGATCTATGGAGAGGCGTTGAAGGAAACAATCAGCTGTATGACGTTGATAGCTTCATGTGCGCTGTACGTGTCCCCACCACACCTCTCTAAATGCAAACTCTGTGGCCTGAATAGTTTTGATCAAGACTGTACCATGATGTGGCAACAGAAATGAAAAAGCGAGCTGGGGTTTCAGGTGGGAACCGCAGTATACTGCGCCGAAGCGTGCGAACAAAGCGAATTGGCGGATACGTAGTTTGCGTAAGATTGCGCGGATGGGGCGAAATGGTTTTTCGGCGCGAAACAATGTGTCGCCCACCTCAGGGGCAGAACTGTTTAATCTCTCAGAGCACACACGAATGGTTTCCGCATCTGCGTTTACGCCTGATTTCGCACTTTGTAGCGATTGTTGCTAGGACGACATTGCGCGTCGTCTCCACTGTTACGTTCGCAGTCATAAAAAAAAAAAAAAACATTTGCGGGCCGGGCGGTGCTGACAGAGTAATCGAGGATTAGGAGCTTTAGCTGAAAAATAATAAAAAAAAGTGAACAAAGGGTAAAAAAAATTGCGTACCCTCGGCGGGATTCGAACCCGCAATCCCCGGTTTAGGAGACCGATGCCTTATCCGTTAGGCCACGAGGGCGATGCTGTGCGCAGGTACAGGCATCGCTGTCCGAGAATGCGGACTCAGTCTCGTAAACGTCTAAGATTGCATGTTACATTTCCGATTTCGATTCGCATTGTACACTCATGGACAAAAGTTTGCGGGACGAGAACTCGCGGAAACACAAAATTGATTCCGTGCTTCCATCCAAAGCAAGCTATTCAAGTTACAGCGATTTTAAACAAGCCTAGAATCATGAGAGAACATCGGTGCTCGGTCCACTTTTGCAAATTTCAGCTGTCTGGCTAGGCAGCGCAGAAATAATTTTCTTTTTGAAATCCGCTTCCAGGAAACTTTTGTCCGCCGCGACTGTACGTGCTTTGCGTTACCGTGCTTTACGTCACTGCAGTTGCATATGGCACATGCAGTCCGCATATGTTGAGGTGCATTATTCTCCCTCCCCCTTTTACTAATTATTGCTCGCTCCTTTTTGCTCGACATCGTGCTGAACTTCGCCTGCCTGTGTACAAACGTTTGCTGGCCTGCGTCGGATATGTACCGCACTAGGTGTTCGGCAAATCCTGCAGTGTTTGGTAAACAAAGCATGTCATTAGGAAGTTTTAGCTTAACGGAGACGTGCAACCCGGAATAGCAATGCCGGTATTCCGGTAGCCCGCGTAGTGAGGCTTTTAGCAGCGAATACCGTCTACCGCTACTGCGGCTGCCAACAGCCAGAGCGCTCACGCAGATTTTGCCAGGTGCCGCGGCACCTGTCGCCTCAGGGCGGTCTGGGCATTCGCACTGCGGCGCGTGGTACATGGCAAGCGTTAGCGGTGGACTTTAATATGCTATGCTAAAGGTCTCTTTTTGGACTATGGTTGTATATTACTTTCCAGTGGGTCGTGGGCGACGAAGAGGGCGGGCATTCACGCTAGAGGGGAAGGAAGCGTAACCGTGGCGTTCGTGTTGTGCTTCGCTTATATTTGTAGCGAGAGCTACACTACGCCAGCTCTTCGAGCCTTCAGCGTGGCACACCTTGAGCCTCGTGGCGGCGCCGTGGCCTTGAGCCGGTTGGTCACGTGGTGCGGAGCAGCTGCTGCTGCCGGCGACACCGAGCTGCAACAGCTGTGCGCATGCGCTGTGTCGAGTGGGGGGGGGGGGGGGAGCTCTCGCGTCACTCCAGGTTTAACCAGAGCTAAACCACAGCCTATTTTTTTTTTAGTGCGAAAACACTATTGTCCTAAAAATGCCGGTGTGTGGTGAAGCCTCTGAAGTTAGTCACGTGATGCGGCAGATGGCGAGAAATAAACTACAGACTTTGAAGGTGACCTTGGCCAACCTGGAGTAATAAAATGAATATAGCCTTGGCTGGGTTTCAAACCAGCGGCGCAAACTGATCAGCTTCGCTGGCTGCTGCACGAGAACACTATGCTGTCCCCGCATTCGCAAGGGTGGGTTACTCCCCTAGCTTATCGCATTTACCAAAATTGTAGCCGAGACTCGGATCCCGCGCACCGATCTATCGTTTGGGCTCCAGGTCACCAAGGCGTCCACGGAAATGAGGCAGCCGACGCCGCCTCCCGCGCGCTCTCTCTCCGGGCATTTCCCACGGGACCCGACGCCGACCAGGACTTCGATTTCAATCCGATTTACACTTTTAAGGAAATATGCGATTATTACAA
The DNA here is from genome assembly GCF_055824585.1 of Amblyomma mixtum. NCBI lineage: Eukaryota > Metazoa > Arthropoda > Arachnida > Ixodida > Ixodidae > Amblyomma > Amblyomma mixtum. Next base: position 12,480,981 of record NC_143012.1, read on the forward strand.
ATCCACACACCAAACTCTTCCCACCCCGTGCAAAGGGCTGGGGAAGGCCAACGAGCGGGTACTCCTGCGCCTGCTCACCAACACGATGTTGTGCCCGGCAATTCTACAGCATTTCGATCCTGAATTCGACGGGCGGTGCTCACACTGTGGGGAGGTGTCTGACACCTACCACATGGTGTGGGCCTGCCAGCAGAACCCATCCCTACCCCCTATCCCGAACCCCACCCGAGAGGACTGGGAGGCGACCCTGTCCGGTTGCTGCACCCTCGAGGCCCAAAGGGCCTTAACGCAGCGCGCCCGGGCTGCGGCAAACGCCAATGGTGTGCCTGACTAGGCATCCCACCTAGTGGTTGTAAGGGCGTGACCCTTCAGGTCACGACCCCCAACACCTCTCCTTATGATTAAATAAATGTTTTCACCACCACCACCACCGCATTCGATCACGCCTCGTGTTAAACTGTAACACACTTTCGCGCTGTGTATGACACGTCGTCGTCTTCATTACCTTCCATCTGTGCGCAAGTGACGTAAGGAAAGGAAACGCGCTTTCAGTCGCTCTTTCAGGTACGTGGCGTTGGTGTCCACTTGCAAAAAACCTGCTTTCGCACAATATTTCGTGGTTAGCAATGCTTAATCGCCAGCAGTTTTTTTCTCAGCTGTAACATTCCGCGCGCGGATTCTAGTGAAATGTTTCCAGCTTCTGTAGATACGTCGGAGCCGCTTAATATGCACATCCCGCGCGCATACAGTGTCTGCACGATCTCTCGGGCACTGCTCTTTTCGCCGAAAACGAATGCCACAGACGCCCAGTGTATTACATTCGGCGAGCCAACATTCCACGTTTACGAAATGCATTGTGTCCGCGGCTTCTCTGTTTACCTCATCTGCTTTGCTTTGTCTTTAGACTTGATCGCTCCGTCATTGTGCGCACGACTCGGATGTTGTCAGCGGGTACTTAACTGGTTCAGCCGATACGGCCGCTTATATGAAGCCCTCAGGCACATTCAAGTGTACGCTCACGGTAGCCGCGCGTGCGGTCTCTCCGTGTTGTCTTGACGGGAGACGGCCGCGGGTGATTAGCGGCGCCATTATGCAAATTGGGCGCAGCGCGGCTGTATCTGCACAGCGCTGGCCTGCTCTTAAGTCCATTCGCGTGGCTTACTTTATTTCCTTGGTTTTATGTACCGCCCTACCGTTTCCTATCCATTGTTTTCGCTGCGATGCGCGAAGATTTGTGCGCTTGAAGCCACCCAGCTGTCAGAGGAAGCAGCGGGAGAGAGACCCAGCGGCTCTTACAGAGACTCAGGTTATCCTGTCGAAATCCTGGGTTAATTGCGTCACTTCCTGTCCTCTGTTTTTTCCGCTCGAAATGTATACATCGCAACGGCAATCTGGTTCAGTATACGAACAGGAAAACAGCGTGTCCTTTCGGGGGCCAATGTTTTCCTTACGTTTCTGTCTGTCGACACACACACGCACACGCGCATGCACACGCACACACACGCACACACGCACACACACACACGCGCGCACACGCACGCACACACACCAATTAGCACAGGAGGGGATTTTTTAAAATTTGTGTTGTTCAATGGAGGTTATTAGTAAATATTTTATCGCTTAAAGATAATTGATTAGAAAAGCAAAAGAAAAACCACATGCCGCCGGTGGGACGAACCCGCGACCTCCGAATTACGTGTCCTGTGCTCTACCACCTGAGCTGCGGCGGCGGCTGTCAAATATTTTGCTTTCGAGGGTATTTAAGCTTACATGTGACCTTGAAAATGTTCACAAGCGCCACCTTTAAGCGGCGGACGTAGTGCGTCCTGTATTACCGTTGACGTGACGTGGTACGTGATCTAACGGCGAGGGTGGAAGCTATGTGAGAACCCTATATATGTATCAAGAAAAGTTACCTTATTAACGTCGACGAGCGAGATTCGATCTTATATCCTCTCGATCGGAAGTTTTTCTTTCCTCTCGTGCTGGACCCTTATACTGCTGTGACGTCATTAGTTAGTGAGGCGTGAGTGGTGACAAGGCTAGGTACGCGTGCGATATGTATAGGCTGTACTATTAGGTATACGCTGAGTCTCATCCGTTGTCGTTGGCATATTTATAATTGCGCTGACTGGCGACTGTGGGTTTACTGTATATGATTGCACGATGCACCTTCAGCTGCGTGGGCATTACGGAGACCTTAATAGGCTACACCCGAATTTGTGTACCGCCATGCATACATGCAGTCGATGTTGGCACGGGCATGCATGCGTGCATTCTGCGTCTGCCTCAAGCACCATCGTTACGATAGAGCCGAAATGTGGAAGCTTTCGGGATTGCCCGCGGAGCTCTGTTTTGAAGTATGCACGCAGCGCAGTTTCACGAAATAGTGTTTTTTGCGGAAGTGCTAACACCTATTTGTTTTTTTTATGCGAAGCATACTACTTTAGCTAACACTTCAGCCCTTCACCGTGGTTATGCGCCTCCAAATCACGTGATACATGACGTCACACCACGTGACACGATGACGTCACGACAGTGGAGAAACGGGGGCCCACCTCGCGCCGTCGCTGTGGTTGTGCGCCTCCAAATCACGTGATACATGACGTCACACCACGTGACACGCTGACGTCACGACAGTGGAGAAACGGGGGCCCACCTCGCGCCGTCGCTGTGGTTGTGCGCCTCCAAATTACGCGACACGATGATGCTTCGCATTCTCCAGGCTTAACCAAGTTAAGCCTCAGCCATTTTTTTCTTCTTTGTTATCGAAATTGCCTGAGGCTCGATCTCATGCCGAAGCTACTTTCGGTGCATGTTGAAGCGGAACCAGCCGGCCTAGTTGTCCCGGCAGCGTGAAGAGGCGCGGACTGGGGAGATATGTCAAAGCGCTACGAGTGTACACGGGCATCCATCAGGATGCATGCCATGTAGATACCGTCATGGCACCGTCATGTGCCGTGATGTGCTGGCGTGGCCGTAGGGTGGAGTGAATTGTATTCCTTGACCCACAGCGCACAGTACCGACAGTGACGAGTTGGCTTATTTTTCTTCTAATTTTTTTTTTCTCTTTAGTAAATAATAATTTTGAAGTCAATTTTCTTCGACAGGGCATGGAAAAAAAAACAAATCTCCATTCTACTTCCTTTGTTTTCGAAGGTTGTCGGCTACTTTAGTAACATGTGGTGTGTGTTTGTACGCTGAATGTGTGCTTCTCTTTTGTGCGTCTCCTTTGTATGCTTCAATATGCGGCGCAGTTTTTAGAATTGCGGCCGAGTGTGCGTGTGCACGGCCCTTAGTGATTTGTGTGCAAATTTCGCTGGGTCGCGCGAGCGGATCTAGTCTCGGCTCCCGTGTATGGAACGGGCCCCCTGCGTCCTTTGTTTTTTCTGAACAGACGAGGCAGGAAGTCCGGCCGGGCTTGGTGTGACGGACGTGCGCGAGCCACTTGGTTGCCACGCTAGTTTATCTTTGTTCCCGAGTGGTGGCGTGACACGAAAGGGGAGGGGCCGTCTTGTGCACTCAATCGCGTCTCCTGCTTGGCGTCGCGCCTTCAGGAACATATTTGTTTACTAATACCGCGGAGTCTCCGAGATGCGAGGCATACAGCAAGTGAGGTACACAAAAAATGTTTTCCGAACAACAAACGCACAAAAGCTGTTTAGAAAACAAGGAACGGCAAAATGAATTTATAATAAAAGTGCTGTCATACCCCTTTTCTTCTGCCCGTCATCCCTTTCAGAACTTATCAGTTAGGTTGCCTACCCACTGTTAGACAACTGCCGGCCTTTTGAGGGTAGAAAAGAGAACAAAATGACCGGTGCCTCTTAGCGGGCTCCGCCCCTGATCTCGATGCGTAGAGTTGTTAACATTCATTGTTCGCCCTAGAGACGCCATTTTGTTTCCCATTGATTGTATGTGTAGACCTCTGGCATGGACGCGTAGCTGCTAAGTTTTTAAAGTGGTAGAGAGACAAATTTTTGTAATGTATTTTTGGTGTGGAATGAAACGTAAGGCATTAGTAAACATGAATCACTACATGAAATTCACCTGCGCTCAGTGTATAACTTATAATTGGATTTACTCTTCCGTGTAGTGTCTGTTTCGGTTGTGTCTGTTTCGGTTTTAGCAGTCGAAATCCATTTGCGACGTGACAAGGGACCACCAGATCACGCGAGGCATACAAAAACTGCAATGAGAATGCAGAAACTGCAAGCGAACGAAGATCTATGACCTCTTTGTTCGCTTGCGTGCAGTAGTTTTGCGTAAGAGTTTGAATTAATTAAAACGACAAGGCAGCGGTTATATTGCAGTTTTTGTATGCCTCACGTGATCTCATACGCACTTGTGACGTCGCAGCCATCGCACGGGAACTGAAACCTAAACTAAAACTACAGAGGAAAAAAATCATGTCAGTTCATTAATTGATCGCTGGCGAATTTCACGTGGTGATCCATGTTTTTACTAATATCGTACGCATCGTTCCAGAGCAAAATCAGACTCCGAGAAATTGGTGTCTCCACTCCAAGACTTCTCTGCCCGGGAGCTGTATTTGACGATATTATGAACCAGACAGAAGGAATTGTTGCCTTTCTGGTTGATACTGGAACGTTGCAAAATTCACTCTGTAGAAACAAAATGGCGTAGTCTGTGAAAGAAATCACCTATTACAGCGAAGCTAGTGCAGCATCGAGAAACATGGAGTGAAGGCAAACTCGGTTGTCTAAACTTTTCAGTATGGATTGTGTATACGTCCATCCTTGCATCTGACGCCGCATTTGAATTCGCCCGTCCATACATATTTTTTTCTCTTTACCTGCAGGTGTGGCGCTCCTGAACACCGGCCGGTGGCAAGAACGGAGTAGCATCGCCTCCGGCGACTGATTGGCTTCGGCACCAGCAACAAAGTAAGCGTCGGCCTGTTTGATTTGCATCCGTTCTCACGGTGCGTGCGCGAAATCTCCGTATACGTGTACGTCGGTGGGAACCGAGTATTTAGGATTGGCGCTTCTCCAGCCTTCGCGAAGCCGTCGACGGCATTTCCCACGCCTTCGTTCGTGCCTTATAGTATTTTTCTGGGTGACATCGGGCGGGGATGGAATTCTGTGGGGCGACCACGTGACCAAGGACTGAAAAGAAAGTCTAGGGAAGAAGCTCATTTTCTTATCGAGATTTCCAAGAATGTGGAGGGAGCTAAAGCAATGGCATTTTTTCGTTTTCCCGTTATTTTTTTTTTTTCGTCTGTGGCATTCTTTTTCGGATTTTGTCCATGTATACTTGTGTACCTGTGTCCATGTGTACTTGTGTGGGTGTATACTTGTATTCATGGGCGTCCGGAGGGGGGGGGGCAAGGGGGGGCGGCTGCACCCCCCTGGAAAATCACTCACTCGAACCGTGAGTGATGGCCGCACGTCAGGGGCGGCGGCGCGCTCAGCCAAAAGAGTAAAAGCGGCCCTGCTTCCACGCTTTGGGTCACATCTGCAAAGTGCCGCGTCCGGGGACGCGTCGTTGCAGACATACAGCGGCACCGGCGAGCATGTGTTTCGAGCCGTCTTGAGATGTGTGCCTGTTTCTTTGATCTCTAGAGAGATAGCGACACGGAGGCAGACAGTGCACACCCCGGCCACCGATGAATTCTTCAGGAGGGAGGGACAAATCAGCCGTGTCCATCCCCGCTTTGTCGGACTGCTCAGGGGCAAGCGGGCGATGAGTTGGCGCCGCCGCCGCTCGCTGTCTCCTCCGATCCACGGGAGAGCGCAGTTCGGTACAAGCGCCGCTTTCAGAATTTTCGGCAAAGGGGATTAGCTGCTTTTGTTCACGGCGACGCAGTCTCCAGAGGCGCCCCCACACCAGCGTTCCTTGCGTCTTCTCCGGAAACCAGCGCCTTTGGTCAAGGCAGCCCGATGGCGCCTGCCTGGCTCGCCTGTCACCTCTGGCTGGGCCTCAAATCCCAACAGCGCCCATGTACTGTGCGATGTCACTGCATGGTAAAGAGACCGTCCGTCCCTCATAGCCTGAGTCGTTTTGGGGCTCTGAACCTCATAAAAACACACAAAACAAATTTTCCGACCGGAGTGGCGAGTGTCCCTTCCCCTCGGAAGTCGCGCGGCGTTCCTTGCGTGTGCGCGCCTCTTTGTTTGTGCTTCGGTGTTTTTAGTGGCCGGTTGTCAACGAAGCTGAGAACAACCAAGACAGCGGACGAGAAAACGACGAGCGGCGAGTAGTGTGTGTGCAAATACTCGACTGTGCGGTTGCGCGAGCAAGATGGAGCGAGGTGTATGAAGCTGCGAGCGTGCATTTATCTTGTAAATAAGTTTTCGCTGCATACATAGTCATTTTTTGTTTTCAACGTACGCATTCAACCGTTTTTCCAATCAATGTGTATATATTTTTAACACTACCAACCCCGAGGAACTCCATAGCCAGCTTTGTCTCGCGCGGTCCCGAATGATGGATATTCGACGCTTCTTCAAGCGTCAGCGGTTGTCTGACGAAGCATTATCCAAATGCGCCCCTGCAGATTCTGGTGTGACATGTGACAACGGTGTAGCATTTGAACAGAGTGATGCAAGCTTTTATCACCGGACAGTAGCTGATGTCGTCGACTCCATGGAAGGGACTCTGTCAACAGTGAGTTCAGGTGATGCAGCAGGCCGAGATGATTCCATTTCTCCTTTCTTGGGATTCAAGTCCGGATTTGACCAGAGCGATGCAACCTTTCATCACCGGACAGTAGCCGGCGTCGTCGTCTCCATGGAAGGAACTCCACCAGCGAGCTCCGGTCACGCAGTAAGCCGAAACGATTCCCTTTCTCCTTGCTTGGGATCGAAGTCCGGAGACAACATCAAGAAAACAAATAACTTGCCTCAAGAATATGACTTAGGAGAGTTTCTAGGCAAAGCTAAACTCACTGGCATACCGGACTTTTTGAAGTTACGTCTTCTTACTAAGCCATGGTCGCCAAATGTCACATATGATTTTAAGAAGGATGTAACACCTGGAAAGAGGCCTTTTCGACATCAGTGGCTGGGAGATTACGCCCCCTGGCTTGCGTACTCAGCGACAGCGAAAGGCGCCTTTTGTCGTTTTTGCGTCATTTTTCCTCCGCGTGTTCACCGGGGAACTCAAGGTAGTTTTATCGTGCGCGCTTTCAGTAACTACAGAAAAATGCACGAGGCGTGCAGGGATCACGTAAAATCCCAATGGCACCAGGAGGCAATGACGGCCTCACAGAACTTTTTGGATGTGATGAAAGGCAAGCAGCTACCCGTTGTACAGCAGCTGAACAGAGCACTGCACGCGCAAGTTGAAAGGAACCGTGAGAAACTATTTCCAATAGTTTCCACCATTGTCTTTTGCGCGACGCATGACTTGCCGATTCGCGGCAAGCAGTCCGATAGTGGAGTCTTCAATGATCTGCTTGACTTTCGTGTAGAAGCTGGAGATACTCTACTTCAGGAGCACTTCGCTTCTTCTGCTGGCAATGCCAAGTACACTTCTGTCCGCGTCCAGAACGAGATCATCACAATCTGTGGCGACATCCTGAGAGAGCAGATAGTTACCGAAACTAACAAAGCGTTTGCTTTTTCCGTTCTTGCTGACGAAACTGCAGATATTTCAGGAAAAGAGCAGATGTCTATAGGCGTTCGCTTTATTGACAAGGCGGAAGTCGAAGTGTGCGTTCGAGAGCAGTTTGTGGGATTTTGTAGAGCTGGAGCAATTAAACTCCGCTTGCATCGCCGCGGCAATCTTGAAGCTTTTGACGAATGTCGGACTGATTCTTTCGAACCTCGTTGGACAGGGGTACGATGGATGCTCTACAATGGCTGGAAAAGAAGCTGGAGTGAACAAAATTATACAAAAACAGTTCCCGAAGGCACTATTTTTCCACTGTGCAAGTCACAAACTAAATCTCGTCATCAACGATTTGAACGACGTCTCTGAAATTCGAAACACAATTGGGATAATCAAACAAACCATAAACTTCTTCCGCGAGAGCGTGCTCCGGAGAAAATTGGTGCCCAACATTCCGATGCTGTATGAGACAAGATGGTCTGCAAAGTACAAGTCTATTAGGATCTTCTCTCAGCATTACGTGGCCATAGTCGAAGCACTCGAGCAGCTCGCGTCCACGGAATCATGCTCGAACGCTGCAACTAGACAACGAGCTCACATCCTCTACTGCGCAACAACAAGCTCATCTTTCATCGTCTGCTTGCATATTGTAGCGAAGTACAGCGCTCGGCTCGAACCAGCTACGAACATTCTGCAAGGTGTATCCATGGACTTCCATTCTGTGCATGGCCACATCACTGAGCTACAACGTATTTTTCGCGGCCACCGGACAAACGCTGTAGAGGAGTTCTCTAACATCATGAATGCAGCAAGGGAGGCAGCCAATCACTTAAATGTGGTGATATCTGTACCAAGACAAGTCTCTCGTCAGGCCCACCGAGACAACTACGGGATTCAGTCGCCAGAGGAATACTACCGTGTGGCAATATATGTGCCGTTCTTGGACTCCCTCACTGCTTCTTTAGCTCGGCGCTTTTCTGAAAGCAATGAGAGGAGCTTCAAACTTCTCCAGCTGCATCCATCAAAAATGAAGCACTTGAGCCGTGTTGAGTTCGCTGTTCTCGCCGAAGAACTCCAGTGCTTTTACGGCATCGACAACTTCAAGGAAGAGGCCATCTCTTGGTACGAGATGTGGTGCAACAAAACTGGGGACCCATCAGAAATAACTTACTGCGAGCTTCTACATCAGGCCAAGACATTCTTCCCTGGTGTTGCAAAAGCCATTGAGGTGGCTCTGGCTTTGCCAGTTACTACCTGTACGGTCGAACGCTCCTTCAGTACAATGAGGCGAGTGAAAACGTGGCTACGCTCAACGATGACAAACGACAGACTGGACGGCCTTTGTATGATGAGTGTGCACCGAGAGCGTGTAATGAAGCACAGAAATGAATTTATCACCAGTGTCATCACGCAATTCGCCCAGAAAAATCCGAGGCGTCTACAGTTTCTGTTCAAGGAAGACTGACTGAGTGACTGTCGTTGCGTGTTTGTGAACATATTGTGCTGTGTGCTGGTCATCAATCCGGGTGTGTCGAGAACCCGTATGCAGCAAGACTGAGCACTCTTCTCCACGAAGTGATAGTATCTTTTTGCATTTTTATTAATTTTAATTGTTTCTTCGTTGATAAACTCCAATGTATCTCTCCTAGCCTCGCTTTAATTTGCTGTTTGTAATTTTTCTTTCATGTGTGTATTTTACTTATTTATTTTATTTGTATATAAATAAATAAATTTACTCCGCAAATAGTGCCTTTTTGCTACGAACATACCCCCCACCCCCCTCCGGCGCCAACAACCAATGGGGCCCCCCCCTGCAAAAAATTCTGCGGACGCCCTAGCTTGTATTGAAGGAGGGCAAAAAGTTGGGCAAGTTGGTAAACACTCATGATGGGTTTCAAAGCGCGACAAGACGGAGACGAAAGGAAAAGAACACACACGACAAGCGCTTACTAGCAACAGAAAACGTTTATTGCAACGCTGGGAATAAATAGGGGTCACAGAAAACATAAAGAGCCATAAAATAACAAGACAGAAAAAGAGATTAGCCGTTACTATCTAAAAACGCTGGTTCCTTCTCCGACAGCAAAATTGAAGGCTCACTGACACAGCCCTTTGTCTTAGCAATATGATAGGCTTCGATGATTTCCCTTGTCTTCTGGTCGTGATGCGAAAAGATCACAATCGTTAGATTGAATTGGGCTTTGCAGGACTTATCCCCTATTTATTCCCATTGTTGCAATAAACGTTTTTTGTTGCTAGTAAGCGCTTGTCGTGTGTGTTCTTTTCCTTTCGTCTTGGGTCTTGTAGCGCTTTGAAGCCCATCATGTATACTTGTATCTTAGCTATTGCTCTTCTTCAGAAGTTTGGAACTTATCCTTTAGCAGCGCCGCGGGGTTTGAACTACGCATGGTATTTCCCGTCTCGGGTTCACTTCTAATGTACATAGATCTCAAAGGGGCTGCTCAAAGGGTCTGCTCGAAGGAGTCCCTATGGACTAGAACGAACGCTTCGAACTACATCTCTGTACCTGACTCGAATATTTCCCTTGTTTTGGCCGTATGTTGTGCGTTTTCGGCGTCCGATAGATTTCAACCGGAGCTGTATACTTACACTGGGCAGCTTACACCCGCGTCGAGCGCTCGTAGGTGACAGGTCTACAGGTGGCAGCCATTCTCGCCAACCGAAGATAATTGTTACCGATAACTGCTAATTGTTACCGATAGCTGAGATAATTGTTAATTGTTAAGATAACCGAAGATATGACAGACGCTGTTGTAAAGGGGGTCAATAGTGGGATACAATTCAAGAACGAAGTGGCAGAGGCCCCTCTAATGAAACCCTCCCGCCAATGGCGTCCATCGATTCTCATGACGTCGTGGGTAACATACCCTTGGGCCTAATACAGCGTGGCAACGCCTTCTTTGAAAGGCATTTGCCGGTTCGTTGTTGCGCTGTATTCGACTACGGTGCATCTAACCTCCGTCGAAACGCGGTCGCCGCGACCTTGGGCTCGCCATCCGAATGCCGGAGGAACCGCGCGAAGGCTTAACCGAACGAAATGGAGCCTCGATTCTCACTTCTCGCTGCTGCAGAAGAAAAAAGAGTTGAGAACAACGCACCCGCAAATCCCAGCTCCGCTGGAGCTCTGAACTGCATACGTATACTTCGGGAATGCGCAGGATGATAGCGCGCCGAAGATGTAATCCCGGCCTTCCCTTCCCTGGTACTCGCAGCAATCAGTGTGGTGGATCTGTGCTCATGCGCTGTGGCTGCGAAGCCCGCGCTGTGTGCCACATTTTCGGTGCGATGCACGTCTCTGATCCAACGGGGCGTTATCGAAAACCGGGACGCATATACATGTCGCTCTCTGTCACGTTTGCCGTCGCACACAGCTTGTTTCATTCTTCGAATGCCTGCCTGCCTGCCTGCCTGCCGTGCTAATATTGTAATGCAGTAAGGAAGGAAGGAAGGAAGCAAGGAAGGAAGGAAGGAAGGAAGGAAGGAAGGAAGGAAGGAAGGAAGGGAGGGAGGGAGGGAGGGAGGGAGGGAGGGAGGGAGGGAGGGAGGGAGGGAGGGAGGGAGGGAGGGAGGGAAGGAAGGTTTTCACCGGCGCTTTTCTCCACACGGTTTTATTCGATGCGCTTGGTCGCTCACGCCCGTTCGAAGTGTCGATGCGGAGTTCTAGCTCCGCGTACTCTTTTTTTTTTTGCGTTCTAGTTTAGGGTGGATGATCGAGTAAGAAAAAGCTCCCCGCCTTTGATCACGCACCTCAACCACACCTGAGTGCCTGCATCGCGAAAAAAAAAAAAGAAAATGGCCCCTTCTCAGGACGGAGAAATAAATGAATTGGAAAAGGGTATACTCTCTCCGGTTCCGAGCTGGCGGTCCCGAAAATCGCCGTCGAAACACCTTCCTTCCTCCTCCTCCTCTCTTTATGGGCCGCCACCGTCGGCGGAGCGTTTCCCCTTCCCCGGCCTCCGAACGCCACCTCACCGCCGGCAGCGGAGCGGCAGGAGGGTCAAGTGTATGTGCCTCACGTAACGGTTATGTAACCGCTTCCTCCTCCTCCGCTTCCTTCGTCGCAACCGGCCTGCTTCCACATCCTCTCCAGACCCGGAAGTGCCGCAGACGCCGCCGCCGCCGTAGGCCAGTGCGTGTGTTCCGATGCAGCGTCAAGTTTGCCGTCGGCCGCGGCGAGAAAGGTCGTCCTGCGAGGGGGAAGACCGTCTTCGTCTTCTAGGCCGCCGGGACGGTGAAGGAGAAGGAGGGTACGGGGGCTGCCGACGGCGGGCTTTTGCTTGTTGCGCCTGCACCGCGTCTTTCCTTTTTTTTTTTTTTTCCCTCTCTCGTTCTCCCGCCCTCCATCCGCGGAGCGTTTTCTGTGCAGCGGTGCAAGGGGCGTCTTGGGGGATCGCTCCGTGGCTGTGTATACCTAGCGGTTTGTGCACTAGTTCTCGCACTTTCTCGGACGGGAGCGCGCACGTCAGGAATCACCGGCTGGTTTCGCTGGCCCGGTTTCGTTATTCCATTCTGTTTGTTCTGTGGCAGGTGTTTGCGTAGCGACCCCCGCGTGCTGCTGGCACGCGCGAACCATGTCGTTCGGGGTTTGTAGGCGAACATGGCATGATGGCGGGTCAGGTCGCGGAGGAGGTTGAGCGGTTTGATTGGGCGTGAGCTGTGCAGCAGGGTCTTGTTCCCTTTTCTTTCTTTCTTTTTTTTCATTTTGCGATGGTAGGTATGTATGATGGGGGCTGCCTGTGTTGTGAAGGACATGCTGGGGGCAAGACGAACATAACGGTAGTTTTTCTGTTCGGTGTCCGCACAGAGCAGCAAAGGCCGAGCACCAGGTCGAGGGAAGACTTGTGGGTGGGTACCCAGCAGCAGCATTAGTGGTCTAACATTTCTGAATGTCATTAAGCTATTTGTTTGTTTTGAGACGGAAGTAACTAATAGCAGGATATCCTTTCCTTCTGCCGTCCGCAACGTGGGAGCGGCAGCGGAGCTGGTCACCGACCCACATTATGAAATCGCGTTCCTCTTTCGAGGCGCTTGAGATTTCTTTTATGGCCTATAATATGTGGTTGTGCTACGAGCAATTTCGTTCCTGCCTTCCTGACCATGATTAATTTCTCACTTGCAATCAGCCGTGTTTAAGATGCAGTCAACCTTTTTAACGAGGATGAGGAAAGCCACCTCTCAGTGTAAAACGTTTTTTTTTTTTTTCTCGTACATTTCGTCGTCCACAGCTCGGAACAGTGTGATCGGCGGGGTCGTTGTTCCCCTGTTCTTACCTAGTCTCGCCAACCCACTCTCGCGCTCTGTAATAACCGGGGCGCCGCCGCAGTAGGCATGCATGGAGGAGTAGATTGGGCTTACTGCACGCTCGATAGCTCGGCTGTGCGGCACGAGCACGCTTTGGAACCCGCTGCACGCAACTTCTGCCCTGCGGACCGGCCGGTGGAAGGGTGGAAGAAAGAAAAGTTAAAGGAAAAAGATGAAAAAGAGAGTGGCGCCACCGTCAACAACAAGCAGGCCGCCGCCATGCTAATAGGGACAGTCCTCTCCCCCTTCCGTCCGGGGCCGCCCCTGATGATCGTTCGCGCCGCAAATGAGGGACGCCCTCCTCTCATCTCTCTTATCCCCTTTTTCCGATTCTCTGGGCCGCGCGATTGCTATCGCTCGTGGCCGCCGCCGGCGGTGTTGTTGTGTCTGTGTTGTTGATCTTGCCTTCTCCGCGAGTCAACCGACTGAACTGGCTGGCGTTGTCCTGATGTGGGCGCCTTGCTCGCCTTGCGGCTCGTGCCTGTGTGCCTGTTTCATGTATGCATGTGGCGCGTGCCTGTGTCTCTGTCCCTGTCTCTCTGCGCCTGTGTCCTTGTTCCTTACTTGCGCGTGTGTTTCTTTGCGGTGCGTACTTGGGCCTCTGTGACTGCGTCCTATGTGCCTGTGTCTCGTACCAATGTCCCTGTAACTGTGCCTCTGTCTCTGTTTCCTGTGTCTCTGCTCTTGTCCGTGCTCCTTGTGCCTGTGTCCCTGTTTCCTGTGCGCATGCGTGCATGTCTCGTGCCTATTTCCCGGTTGCTTGTGCCTATATCCCTGTTCGTTGTGCATGTGTCGCTTTGCGGCGCATGCTTGTTCCCTTTACGCGTCCTGAGTGCCTGTGTCTCTGTTCCTTGTGCCTGTGTGCCTGTGTCTCTGTTCATTGTGCATGTGTCGCTTTGCCGCGCATGCTTGTTCCCTCTATGCGTCCTGAGTGCCTGTGCCTCTGTTCCTTGTGTCTATGTCCCTGTTCGTTGGGCATGTGTCGCTTTGCGGCGCATTCTTGTTCCCTCTGTGCGTCCTGTGTGCCTGTGTCTCTGTTCCTTGTGCTTGTGCTCCTGTGCCTATGTCCCTGTTCATTGTGCATGTGTCGCTTTGAGGCGCATGCTTGTTTCCTCTGTGCGTCCTGAGTGCCTGTGTCTCTGTTCCTTGTGCCTGTGTGCCTATGTGCCTGTTCATTGTGCATGTGTCGCTTTGCGGCGTGTGCCCCTCTCCCGGGTGGGAGAGAACGCTGGGACATCGATATCCAGCTCGTAAGCACAGCCAAATGCATTGCTGACTGGGATACCGTATGTCGGTTTTGAGGTTGTGGAGTTCACTGCTCGCCTGGTCATATATGTGTTCCGCGTGGTTCAGAATGGCGCCTCGATTTGGTTTCGTAAAACCACTCCAATGATAACAGAGTGCTGTTGGGAAGGTCGGTCCCCTGTCCTCGCACCCTTGATGGCCTAGGGTAAGGTAGCTGAGCAAAGCGCTGTAGCCTCGCTTCCAGGACGAAGTCCAGAGAAACATCCACCGTCATCTTACGCTGCGGAGGTCTTGCCGTGCGATGTGCGTCTGTGCTGGGAAAGAATGCTGTCGCTGTTCCTTCGGGATGGTCGTCGTCGATTTGCGATATAACGCAGCATTGAGCGCATAGCTGTATTGGTTCCATCCTGCCTCTCCTGGACATGCAGGGGAGATTGTCTTCGATCCTTCAAGTTGCACATTCCGGATTTCCATAGTGTTTTTTTTTTTTTCCTGTACGTAAGGAAACATCAAGAAGCAGACTTCACGCGAGGCAATTCCCAATCGGTTCGGTTCGCCATGGACAAATAAGCGCATTTCTGCGCGCTTTTTGTCTGTACTTCTTCGCCGTGGGCCATCGTTCGCTATCTCTATCTCCATCTCTTGTACACGCTCGTCTTATCTGCTCCTTGCATCTCTTATCTCAGATCTCTTAGTGCGCGTTATCATCTTCTTTTCATATTAATCTCGCCTCCCCTCTGCCCCTCCCCTTCCTCGAGGCGCCGTTTATGTCAATATATTCCGTAAACGCTGCATCATTATTGTTACACTTCGTCACCTTCGTCCCCATTCATTTGTATTCATTTAGCGGCCGCAGTCTATAAGAAAAGACTGCCAAGCTGTATAGGTGATGAAAAAAGAAAACACAGTGACAGTGAGCATTAGCTCGGGTGTTGTGCGTTGTACGCAGTCGTTATGATGGCAACAAATACCTCAAAATTTAACACGGAAAACTTTTTGGCCCGTTCCTGACGACCGTCCTCGAATTCGTGAAGCGAACTTCTGCGATGGCCGAAGGCTCGTTGTTAGTACCTTCGTTGAACTGACGCAGGTGATTTCTTAGCTGTTTGCTGCAGTCTTCTTGGTGTGTTCTCATTTCGAAGATGATGCGCTACAGACTGCGTTCTTATTTAGTGCTGAACGTGCGACTGCACAGAAATATACGGGAACTGGCGGTGATTATTTCCATGAAGTTCCTATAGGACAAGTCTCTCTCCCTTTATGATCTCCCTTCTTTCTGAATGAGCGGGCGCTGGTGCCCTGGTTGAGTTAATTGACAAACTATGGCTGGCACAACCAAGAGCGGATCTGTGGGCGTATTTGGAGGTGGGTGGCATCCCGTATGCGTGGTCAGTGTAGTTTATTGCTAGAGTTCGTGCTTCAGAAAGGGGCTCTATTCTTAATTCCACTCCTGGTACATACAGCTCGGGGGCCTTCCAATTCCAGCATTTTGCGCGCATGATGTATGCTTTGAGACCACCGCCGGAAATGCGATCTGATTCTGTCGTCCAGGGCGCTTTCTTTTGTTAAATGAATTCGAACAGGCACACTTTGAAATTTTTAGAGAATCTGAGTGCCTTAATTTTTTTTTTATCGTAACATACAGTGTCGGTGAACCTATTGCCCCACGTACTGAGCGATCGAGGCATACAGGACGCCTTGTTTCTTTTCCTCCTGCTCCTCCTGTTCTCGACGCTGGAAACTGCGTCGTTCCTTCCTCTGGGACGCGGGCGCCCAAGCCTGGCGGCAAAGCCCGCTTTCGGTGCTGAGTTGGGTTGCCTTTGCCGGCCCGTTAGAAAGTGCCATGGGATGTATTCTCCTCCAGCGTTGAGAATTCGAGTGGCCACGAGCGAAAGGTTGGCTGTAAATGCCTGGTTTATTGGTTTCTTGTTACTGCCTCTTCGTTGGATTCATCAGGCGCACCGATAGAGAGCGGTGACAAGGGAAACAACATTTGTACATTTACTTTTGATTCCGTGCCCATAACTGTTGTTTCAGAAAAAAAATGAAAGAGATGTGTGAGAAAGAGCGCTGTTTTTTGGCCAGTTTATTTTTTTTTTCTTTTTGGGAAACTTCAGCGCGCACTAGTCTGAAACTGAAGATAGAGAAAAACAGACACGATTGCAGTGTACTTTCTGCTACTTCTTTATTTGAAACGACGCGGACAAACTCAAAATGAAATCATTTTGGCCTAAGGACGTCTTACCGTTTCGGTTGACCAGCCACTGCTTAACGGGCCCCTTCCTAATGCGAAGTTCGGGCGCAATACACGCCCCGTTTGCACAAGTTCTCTGGCATTCTTCGACTTGGTCTGACAGGGCCCTTTGCGCGGAAACTATCCGAGGGTTACCTAAGTATACCACCTCCTCCGTTTCTCGTGGCATGCTGGAGCTTCATTCGTCCTGACGCATAGCTCGTTGGCATGCGAAGGCATGTTTGTATGTGTGGTGTGGCATGTAGAGCTGTATGTGGTATGACGTATGATGAGCTGTGGCGTAGAGCTTGTTGTGGTATTCGATGTGCTGTACGGTGTGGCATGTGGCGTAGTATTGGGTGTGTTATACGGTGATGTGTTGTGGTGTGTGTATGTTCTATCGCTGTTACCCGAGGCGGAAGGCACTGTGCACGCTCTGGTTCTGAACTGAACTTTCCTCTTTTTTTTTTTCGTTCGTCTTATTTCTCTCTTCTCCCCCGCTAGCCAGTGTTCACGTGTGTCTCGCGTCGTTCCCCCTTTCACCCACCTTTGCTCGTTCGCTTTGAATCGGGGGTACACACACACACACTTCCAGCGCGCCCGATGGACGCCGTCGTCGCATTGATCGTTTGTTCCCCCTACGCTCGAGACCTGCCCGGTGGCTTTGCTTTTTCTCCCGCCAAGCCCCGGAGATTCGTCAGAAAAGAGCGCGCAGAGGGGTTTTGCGTTTTTCAGGCGACCAGCGCGCGCTTCTGCAAGAGCGTGGGACTAGTCAAGAGAGCGCGCGCTGTCGGCTGAAATCGTTTCGTGGCCTCTTATTCCGCTCCCCCCCCCCCCCCCAACCCTTTCTCCTCTCGCGATTTCTGCCGTCCAGCCGCCGTCTCGCCTCGTTCTGTTCACGCCGTGCTCCTTTGTGGCGGGGTCGTGGAGCTCACTCTCTGCATCTGTCTCCACTGTCGGATGGGGCGAGGCGTCCTGCTTAAGGCCGTTGTACGATCGCTTTTAAGCGGATCCGCCAGGCAGGCGGACTGGCGGACCGAACGACCAGACAATAGGCATTCGTCCCGTTCGGCAGGCGAAAGGAAAGTTGGTGAATTTCAACTTTGGGGCGGACGAGCGAACCGCCCGGCGACCGAATTGCAGCGATTGGCTGCTTTTTACGTGACGTAGGCATCCGCTCCTGCCGGGGCAAGATGGCCGTCCGTCGACTGAACTGGGGAGCGAGGCATAGGTCGTGGCTGTAGAGATGGCACCTATGCCGCGAGGCATACTATATTGACCACATGTTGATATTACGAGTGTTCAGAGCGACTGCGAACTTCGCCGCGTGCAGCAGCGGCGAGCAGCGACAGTTTCCCGAGTTGAAATCGACGCTGATGTAGTTGACAGAGCGCCTCTTCAAACAGACGCAAGACCTACGTGTTGGCGGTGTCACGAAGTGTTTATATGGAGCTGTTTGTGGTTGCTGCAAGCGTTCCTAATTCCTGCGAGGATCATCACGCACAGCGGCGAGCAAAAGCTGCTCACGGTGAACTTCTGTGCGTGCATGAGCTGCCTAGCACAGTGACTAGTGTCCGCGTAGTGAAAGTGATTGCGATCGAATCGAGTGCTTTTACGTCAAGGCAGTGAAATGTGCACCTTCGAGAGCTCACTACGCACGCCGTGCTTTCCGAATGCTGAAATGAACGTGGCGTTGTGCAGCTAGTCGCATTCGTTGCGATGGTTGCAGTGATCGCGACCGAAGCGTGCACACGACGTTGTTGCTGGCTACGCATTCGTTACCATTTTGTTCGCGATTCGTGTTGGCACTGTGCTTGAGAATTGCCGTGTGTGCGACGTGACGCGACGCGAGCTTGGCTGCACGGCCGTAGGACTGTTTTGCGGCGACAACAGCGATATCGCCATCCTCTGCGCTTTGGTGCTCCATTCAGTACGTTTTGTGATGATGGGTGCTCGGGTTACGACTCGCCGGAGAAACTGTGTAACCTGTGTTAAAACATCGGTGCAGTGCAAATGTATCTTCGGGAGCGTCATTTCTTTCTATTTCCTGCCGGCTGTGCGCACATTTGCCTGCAATAAACATATCGGCGTGATGAATGGGTGACTGAACACTTCCGCTAGCCATTTCGGTTTAGGTTGTAACAACATGGAAACAAGAATCATTGCCGCTTTTGAATCACGACTGATTGACAGTGTACAAATCTCTAATATGTGCCAACTCATAAGTCTGTTTTTCATGAGCATTTCAACTGATGTAGCGCAGAAAAAAAAAAGTGTGGCAGCAGCTTATGCAATCAAAACTGACCACAGAGCAAGTTGAGCATAACGAGTCTTGATGAAAAAGAAGAAAAAAATATTGAGAAAACCTTTGCCATTGCTTTTTTTCTCTTTTTGCATAGCAGTGTTAAGTCAATATTGACAAATGCTTGGCAGTATTCAGTTTAAGTGGGATGTTGGTTTCCACTGCAATCAGAAAAATACAGTGGTCTTGAAGCACCTCATAGGCAATGACAGTGTCTGTTGTTGATTTTGCTCATGGTCCTTTTCGATCCGGGGATCAGTGGTACGAAACTGGATGTGTTCGCAATGCTATTGTTGCAGAGCTGCTTGTGAAATCTGCCTTATTGGTGTTAAGTGGTTGTTCAGCGGTGCTTCCTGGGTCAGCCGCAGCACTTTGTTTAACAAGCCATTCTCAAAGCTTTGAGAAGATCTCGTCGATGCACTTGCATATGTCTGTCTGCTACCACCTTCATTTGCCTGTGACTGCTTGCTACAGACATGACTACTTGCAGACTGCAAAATAAGCCCTGTGGAGCTGGTAAAGCTACGCTAGGAACAAAGACGATGGTAACAACATCACTGCACAGGGTAGCAATTCTTGCTCTGTCGTCGTCCCTTAGCACAGTTTCGACATGCCAACTTGCCACCGGTGCACCCCACAGTACGCTATGATCAAGTTCTGTGAAATTTACAGAAAGCAACAACGGGAGAGGAAGTAGGTTGTATAGGCATATCTAGTGCATGCTGTACAGATAGCTTCCTGCCTTATTATAGCCTGGCCCCTCTGTTTTTAACCCTTCATCACCCAGCACCTATGGCCCTATTTGTGTTATTGGCATGTGCTGCAAATCACCAAACACATTTCATACTCTTGACCCTGCTAGATTGTTTTGGCCCATTAAGTTGTTTGATTCAAATCGGCAAGCTTTTAGAAGACATTTCTGCAATAGCCAACTTTTTCTTGTTCTTCACGACATGCACCGTGACTGCAACATCCCCCTGTGATGCTTTTGTTCTTTGCTTTGAAAAAGCATGCATTTCCCCTATTTATGTGAGGCTGGTTTTCTCGTGCTTTAACTTGCATCCAATAGCTCTAAACTGGATCCAAGCTTAAACAGCCAGCCTTCGGCAGATTTCCCTTGCCAATTCTTATGTATCTTGCCTTTTCCTGCAATCTCGGACGTCCGCCAAGGCACTCCTTTGGGCCTCAGCTTTTCATTACTTGCATTATTACCGTCCCTTCAGTGTTTTGTCATATGCCTTCACTGACAGCCATATGGTGTGTGCCATATTGCAATCAATACCAGCATTTCAGTTGTTCAAAACAACAATTAGCATTCCCTGGATTGTCCTGTTTGCTAATGTTACTAAGAATGCAGTAATATTGTTTTTTATTGTCAGCATTACATTTTGCCAACTTATAAGGCCTTCCGATAAAGGTATATTCACTGTATACTGGTTCAAATACCTAATAATCCTCATACACCCACCCACAACCTAGGATATTTACACCATGACGTGTTGTTAGTATCACCGTCTTCCAAGTTACTTGCATTCAATTCCCCTGTGTGTCATCAACTTGGGTATTCTAATGGCACATGGCACAAATCTAACTTAACTAGAATCCTTGAATTAGTTCAGTCCTGAGCCGCTTGTTTTATTTTCTCAGGCCATTTTTGAAGGTCCAGTGTGACAGCACCAAAAGTGCATATTTGAATGTCTTCATCTTATGCAGGTTTTTTTTGCTCCTTACCAACACGTCCCCAACTAATCAGTCCCAACTTGTAGTCTCTCGTGCACTAGGTGCACTAACACTCTTGTGCCTCGTTTAGCTCATATGCCACTGAATTTCAAGATTCGTTTTTGTTCATGCCACAGAAGGCTGTAACGGTCTTGCATCCCACAAGGCTGTGTATCTTACTGTCCTGCGAAGTGGTTACTACAGAAATCATGCTATAAATTACGAACTCACTGAGCTCCTACCTGGCACACCATTTTAAAGCTCGCTACTAAAGTAACGTCATTTAGGACCACTGAGGTGTGATAAATATGAAAACAAATAGATCTGATATAGTGCTCAGTCACTCGGTCACCTCGGCAAACCAGTACAATGCTCTCTTATGCATAACGTGTTCATTGAGAACTTTGTTCATAATTTATTTCAAACTATATCGGGCCAGATTTACACAATAGTAGCATTTGGGCTAACTTTGCACAAGCTAGCTCTAGCTACCTACATTCGCTCACTGCAAAGCTAAACATGCATTAGTGCACCCACCTGTTGTTGACCAGGCTTCTCTTTGTGCTCGTCTGTTCTGCTCAGCTGAGCAACACACTGACTTCATGATGTGGCTCAGTGAGAATTCTACATCTGTATGCTTATGCATGTAACTTGTATATAGTCACATGTACTAAGGATAGTACTAACTGGGCAATTGGTTCAGCTTAAAAGCTCTCATCATCAGATTGCAGCAAAGAGATAGCAATAAAAGACAAAAGTCATCACTGCCTTTCTGTTTTTCTTCGTCATCCTTCGGCCTGACTTCAACTTGGTTTTTTTCCAACTTCCTTATGACTACTGATGGCTCAGTTAATTCGTTTCCTTCCAACCCAGACTGGCAGTGGAATAAGGATATTTTGCTAAGAAATTGGTAATTAGTAACTAGTACGACATTATTCTATATATAACAAGTGGTCCGGATATCGATTAACAAATACAGATTCTCTCTTTTGCTTGCTGCTTTGGGAATCAGAGTTGCCCTTAAAATTTCTCATATTATTTTTTACTGATCAGAAAGGACGTACCTTCAAGATTGCTGTAGAACTTTACTGGAGAACTTAAGCATCTATGGCCCACACATACTTCAATGGCTTATTTTTCAATTCATTCTGTCCTGAGACATCATAGCTCTTATTTCTGAAAATTAACTTTTTCGCATTCTGCTTGATATGATTGTGTTTGTTTGAGGTAACTGCAAAATATGAAGCAGTTCCCGTTCCCTTGACTATACAAAGCATTCTATCCTAGTCTCCGCCAATATTTGCTATGTAAACTTTCCAAATCGGTTCTTGCATTTCCTTAACCTCTCGGCCAGTGTACTTACTCCCTTATCTAATTATGTATGGATTAATGAGGATGGCACATGTATACTTTTCTGAAATACGGAGCAACCACTTTGTTTTAAATTCATGGGACAGTTATGAATGCTTTGTGGTCGTACGCACAATACGCCACCTTGTTTCTGTGCATGTCAACATTGATTGGCTCTCAACAGAACTTTCCACACTTGTTTACTATGATGCATACTGGTTTGCACAATGTTCACTGCAATGTCACCTCAGGAAGCACTGGTAAAAGGAAGCGGCCTGCCCACTGTCACTGCAGAACAAAAGCGTGCACTTTAGTACAGTGATGCGCACCATATCCGCTTTGAAGCCACTGAGCGGTATTTCTATTTCGATTTTCGTAATGGTGTGAAAAACATGACGAAAAAAAATCAGAAAAGAAATCAGTATTATTGCGTCGTCATTTTTCTGTGATATTGTAAACACCTGCACTTAACACTGATCTTCCATATTAGTAAAGGTTGGGAACATTGTAATTTCCTCATGTATAGATGCATTCATATCTGATGGTAACATGCTAAAATATGCTGATTTTTTCATGCATGCATAATACACACATACACATACACCTTTTCTTTAATGAGAGACAGTGGCGTGTTTGATGTCATTTGACCACACATACTATGATGTGGATAGAGTTGAAGTGCGGCGGGAGTGAACAGGGACACAAGAAGAATGATATACAGGTGATGCTGGATTTCCCACAGCTGAAGAACCAAGCTGGGCAAAAATGATCTGGTTTGGTTTGGTTTATGGGGTTTAACGTCCCAAAGCGACTAAGGCTATGAGAGACGCCGTAGTGGAGGGCTCCGCAAATTTCGACCACCTGGGGTTCTTTAACGTGCTATGACAGAGCATTGTTAAAGGCTGTGAACAAGCAGTCCACATCAGCAGCAGCAGATGCCCTCTCTACAGATGCAACAACCAATCTTGTCAAGGTCACCTTGACGTCAGAAGCAGTAGCATGGACTAAGCCTCGGTACTATTCCCTTTTATCCAAGAGCACACAGAGGCATCTGCTCTACGTCACCTCTTGTGTAGGACAGTCCAGTATACACTGTTCGTGATATCGCTTTGGACAGTTGGCAGTATCAGTGAGGTGTTTGTTGCGGGTTGTCTCTTTTTGTTTCATGTTAACTATGCGTATCTATTCCTACAACAAATATTTTTGTTTGCATTGAATTGGCATCTAAGCTCAGTCAACAACCAATGTTCAGTTTTGGTTTTTGGCTGTCAGAACATGTTATCACCGAACACTATAGTCAGATTCAATTTAAGTCTGCAGTGAAGCTCTGCCATCTGGACCGCCGCACAGAATTCTTCCGCGCCAAAAAAAGTAGTCCGCTGTTAAAACTTTTATTGTATACTACCATAAGAAGCTTATTACAAGAAACAATGATAAGCTCTAGAATTCTGATACCTGGATAGATTAATAAAGTCAAACATTGAACAACTTATTTTGTTTACTGTTATTGGTTAGTGGAGTAATACAGGATGCCTCGGGCCATGACCGAGTGCTAACAACTGCTGTTTCTTTTAAGTTTTATCCTACTATACATGAGGTACGCGGTATGTGAACCAGAATCATAAAATTTCAGTCACAGCAATTTCATCTTGCTCAGATGTTTGATGTGTGTCCCACAAGGTCACCATCCTCAAATCCAGCAAACCATTGTCATGAAATGCACCATTATTTTTTTACTTGCAGTTATGTTGTAGGTAGGTAGCCAACGTCTCTGTTAAGGTACTCCACTCAGGATGTCGGTTTGCTTCTGCAAACAATGGAAACTCACTAAAAGCATGTGTTTGATTGCACAGACGGTTACCAGTTGAAAATAATAACAGTCATATTCACCCGACATCACTGCTATCATTCAGCAGCACAGAGAACCCTATGCAACAATTTTGTGGCAACAAACGACAGAGTGCAGGAACCACTGTGTATACGCATGTATGGAGTGCATGCTGCACGTACTGTTTCTTACTTCAGAATGCTGGCCTTTGCCAGTTACCACCCGGCAGCTATTGCCCCATTTCCATCACTATGCAAGATCAATGCTCAAATGCATGTGCGGTAATTAGTATCCAACTGTACAGCACTGCATACAAGAATTCCCAGTAAGTGTCAGCAGTTCACCCATGATGGCTATCATTAATCCTGCTTTTCAATTATAACCTCAGGAATGCCTTCAGGTACTTTCCCTGGGCCTTTTCACACCTCTGTCCCATTATGGGGACAGTGCTTCTAATTAGCCCCCTCTGTTCATCCATCAATAACTGTTCCCTCTTGAGGCTGTTCACTGGTACATGTTCCTCCATAATGTCATTTTCCACCTGTCTTAGTTGTTTTTTGGGCTTCTCCCAATAAATGCAGACTTCATAATCTCTTTTGTCAGTTAAATTGTTATCCTTTGTCATTGTATGACCGTCGCAGCATTCCTTTCTGAAAATTTGACATCCTTCATTTTAAATACCCCTAGTATGCGGCCTTGACATTGCGCGCATCCATCCCGGCATCCGTGGGATTGGTACGCGTTACAGATTCCGCAAATATGTGCTTCCGAATTCGCTCACGCGGATCACAGCCTGCCTTAATTTCGAGTGCTACCATACTGTACATGCGCCCGTTTCTTCGCCCTCCATCACGTGCCCCAGTAGTACGGAAGCTCTTTCGCAGCGGCTCAATGCGCGGGCACAGCGGGGAATCAAGGCATCAACCCACGAGACGATTCACTTTGAAACCGGTTCGCATCTCCGTGGTTCGCCGCGTGGCGTCACCTTTGCGTGTGCAAAGTTCTTCGTCCTGTTGCCGGCTGAACTTCGGCACGCCATGGCTATGCCGAAGTTCAGCCTAGGTGCCGGTCGCCGAGGAGCAAAAAAAGACCACGTTTTCGCGCCGTCTAGGTTGCCAACAGGAGCATGCTATTGGACAGACGGCAATCCCGGGCGCGCCAATCGGAACGCTTTAAATCATCCGCCTCGTCCGCCAGCTCCAAAATGATCGTACAACACCCATTCCGCCCAACGCCCGAGCGAAGGCCGAAAGCGAGCGGTTCGCTCGCTGGCGGATCCGCCCAAAAACGATCGTACAACGGCCTTTAGAAACCCGCATGGTCACAAGCGGATGAGGGGGACGCCGGTCACGTTTTTGCATGCGTGGTTGGTGTCCCGTATAACGTGCTGGCATGCTTGTGTCTGTGTACTGGTTTTACTCCTTCGACGCGTCGCCGTGTGTCTTCGCCTTTCCAGAAAACACTGTTTTGCCCTTTACAAGCTGTGCCCGCTCATTGCCTTTTCGTTTTTTTTTAATGATTAATTTTGTTGGGCTTCCAGCGCCTGCCTTGACTGGGTGCGCCGGTAGCGGCCGGAAGTGACGCGATTTCGTCAGCGCTGTCGTCATGTCCCGTGGGTAGAAGGCTGGGGTCTTTGTTACTCCCCTGTTGTTCTCCTGACTCTCCGTTCGATTGCTCTCATCCGCAAGAGAGCTCGCGCGACCCGCTTTCGTCCTTTGGTCGTCCGTGTTTCGTGATGCCCCCGCAGTGGAGCTCTTTTCGGTGTGAAGAGCAGGACTCGCACACCAAGTAGGGCCAGTAACAAATTTAATAAGGAACAGGATGGCCCCGCCCACCCAGCGGTCTTGAGGCGTCGGCTTCTAAACGACACTGCTGTGACCCGGTGCTTGGAGTTGGCCGTAGCGGTGGCAGCACAGGTGATGACATTTGACACGGCTAGGTAGCTGGGGCGGCGGCAGGCAGGACTCTCAACCGATCTTCGCAACTCGGAGGATAGTCGTCTTTCAGGAAACGAGGCTTGGTTAGGCATTAGGTTAGGTTAGTAGGTTAGGTTAGCGGTGTCTCCCGCTCCCCTATACCCCACCGTCCTTCTTTGTCAGCTCTGCATGATCCCTTTTCCTTTTCTTATTCTCCGACTCCTGGGCCTTCCCGCAAGGGGCGCCGGTGTAGCCGGCGGAGGCTACGAATGGCTTGCTTGTTGCCTCTGTTGTCGTCCCATTGACGCTGTCCGCTTCTATATGAAGTGCGTCTACTAGCCCCATTCATAGGACTTTCCTCCGCAGGGCAGTGCACCAGGACAATTTGCTGATCGCTCTGTGGCACCTCCTCAGAACCGACCAGCAACGAGGGATGCAAGTCCGGGGGCATAGACTATATATATATATATATATATATATATATATATATATATATATATATATATATATATATATATATATATATATATATATATATATATATATATATATATATATATATATTACAATGAAAAAACTTGCTCGACTGCTGATAACATAAGGAAAGAGTTGAAGTACACTTCTTAGAGAAACATTTATTTACCGACGGTTTCGGACGGTGGACCGTCCTTCATCAGGGTAAGGTTGTTTGTGAACAAAAACGATCCACTTGCTCACGGCACCGCACACAGATGGAGAGGGAAAGACGCTCTCCTTTGAGAAAACAAAACAAAACACGAAAACAAGACAGTGGCGGACAAGGGTGTTCCTGCCGATTAAGGGGAAAATGAGGGCTGCAAAGCGAGCAGACAAAAAAGAAAAGAACGAATTCAAGAAAGGGGAAAAGAGGGGGTGGGGGAAGGGAAGGAGGCAAAAGGTTGTAGCGGAAGTGGAGAGGGGTGAGCTGCGTCTTTCCCTCTCCATCTGTGTGCGGTGCCGTGAGCAAGTGGATCGTTTTTGTTCACAAACAACCTTACCCTGATGAAGGACGGTCCACCGTCCGAAACCGTCGGTAAATAAATGTTTCTCTAAGAAGTGTACTTCAACTCTTTCCTTATATATATATATATATATATATATATATATATATATATATATATATATATATATATATATATATATATATATATGGGCGTGTTCAGATAAGAATGGTAATCGAGGTCCCATGACCATTTTTTGTTTTCAATGAAATTTTTATATATGAAGGGCAAATGTGTCCACACAAAGGAATGAACCTTAGTTTTGCAAGAAGCTTCGTAGTTTTCTCGGAAAAAAATCGCATGTCACAAGAGGTGGAGAATGTCGTTTTTGGCACTTCGCAATGTTGCAAGTTTGAAGCCTCATTCCATGCTCAAAAAAAATTTTCCGCGCATCAGCATTTTTTCCGAACTTCGATACAACTTGTACAATCCGAGAAAATAAAAAATGTTTTCTTGCTCTTTCAACCTTCCGAGTAAAAAAATTGCAAACTTCGCTTCCGGAGCTATGCGGCGCAAAAAAGGCACTTTCCAGGGCAGCCTTAGGGCAAGATGCCTAAAGATCTCCCCACTGAATATTTTTCTCAGTATTTTTCAGCTGTTTTTACTCACCTCAGGCAAGTTCTGTTGCTCTAAACTTGACAGATAGTTTTCAGTACAGTCTCAAAATTGCCCGAAGTTCAAAAACGCCAAAAAAGTGAACACTTTGACTTGGGTTTAAAAAAAAACATCATCATCGAATTTTGTTAAAATTTGCCTGAATAATCCTCAATACATGATAACTTTTAGGCACTAGAAAAGTGTTGCATTGTATTGTTTTAAAATACAAAAATAAACACAAAACTGAGTCCATGTTTTTGTTATAAAGAATTGCTTATTACTGCCTCTTAGAAATAGTAGCTGTCAGAAATTTGATTTAGCACTCATTGAAAGTGGTTACATTTTATTTACCCCAATATCCGAACCATTCTCAATGCTTATAGAACTTCTATTCGCTTGTTAGCGGCGCTCTTAATGCGTTAAAATCGGAATAAATTCGTTATTTTGCCCGATGTCATAAGAATTGGCTGGTGGTGGTCAAACGTTGTTTGTATTTTCTAATTTATTCGTTGTACGATCTATTGGTATATATAATCGATTCTTTAAGAGATATTAGATCATTTCTCGGTTCTTAGAAAAATTTTTATATATAAAAGTTAATACTAATGCGTTTCTCAAGTCGGCGTTTCCGAACCTGCGTCTATTTACCTCTGTGTTCAATGGTTCTACAAGGCACTGTCAGGAGACAAAACGTCGTTTCCTGAGGGGAACGATTTATCCGCAAGGTTTTTTAATCATGGGGAGTTTTAATCGGGAGGCAATTTAAAAATTTGATGCCGCTTCATGTGCACATTGCAATTCAGAAAATCGTAACAAGAAATGAACGGCGGCAGTTGATTTCGGTTTTGCGCACAGTATATTGTCCAGCACGAAGCACTAACCAGATCACAGTCTCTTCCATTCAGAAGCAGTGGTTGAGGCCACGTAGGATGCACTGCCTTAAGTTGACTGAGCGTACTTCCACAGGTGGAGCGTCTGAACTCCAGGCACTTTCTTTGCCAGTTTCCATTGTTCCTTCTTCACTTCGCGAAAGTCTGCAAGCTCCCTCTGTGGCAGCTCCAGAGTGGTGATGTTCTTTAGTGTTTCTTGAATTGCGTCTACGAAGCCTCTGGCTGTGTGTATGGCCTCACTTACAGGCTTCCGCAAGTTGTGGTTTGATGCTCGATGTTTCACTGGCCCACCAGAACCGTCGCAAGCATTTTTGCAGTGTCCAGAGGCCGATAACTTCAATATCGTCCATTGACATACACTGCGCTCCAGCTCATGAAACTGGTATTTATTCCTGAAGTCAGCGGGAGCCCCGTCACTCAAATATATTATCTTGGTGTAGATTGGCGCGTTTTATTCGAGATGTGCTTTGATTTTCGACAGAGCCAAGCATGCATGATCGGAATCATGAGACATATCGTCGAAATTAACGGCGTAGTTACCAGTCGATTTTCTTGACATGACAACGCAGGTAAACACGGTTACCTGCTTTTTCTGCAAATGGTACGCTTGTACTCAGTCTGGAAGCGCAACTGTTCATTTTTTGGCGAAATCAAAATGTAAAAGAATTGCACCTCTCTTGCAGCTGTGTGTTTTTTCGTGTATTGCTCTTGCTTGCACAGATATAATGTAGTTGTAGGGAATGCATTTCATGGCCACTCTTAGAAATTCTTTAATAAACGATGAAGCGGTCAGAATTTTTTTAACTAGCTCACCGTATTCCCATGTAGCAATCAACACCTCATCCTCGCTGCTCATTTCAAAATTTTCCAAAGTGAAAATGCCATCATGTGGATAGTGGCACAATTCCTGAGGAAACATGACGCAGCATCACACCATCGAGCATCACAACACAACTTGCGGAAGCCTGTAAGTGAGGCCATACACACAGCCAGAGGCTTCGTAGACGCAATTCAAGAAACACTAAAGAACATCACCATTCTGGAGCTGCCACAGAGGGAGCTTGCAGACTTTCGCGAAGTGAAGAAGGAACAATGGAAACTGGCAAAGAAAGTGCCTGGAGTTCAGACGCTCCACCTGTGGAAGTACGCTCAGTCAACTTAAGGTGGCGGTTCCACTGCCGCCATCTTGCAAGTAGTTCATATTCTGCCACCAGGCTACGACACTGATCCATCACTGAGAAAGTGTCTACCCGTCTGCCCCCAGCGACCCGAGACTGGTTTTGGTTGAGATGTTGAGATACGTGTCCGGTCCTTTCTTGACCCGTGCTGCGTGAAGGCTTTTCTTTTGCTGCTGCACCTGCCTTCAGAGGATTACAAACGAACCGTGGCAAACCCGGCTGCTAGTCCCCGTCGTGCGTGGGGGGAGGTGTTGGCTGGGGTGGTTCCGCATGCTTCTTTCTCTGCCTGTCCCTTGCCAAAGCCAAAGAGAGTGGGGCTTCCTTTATTCGGTCTATGGTTCCGGAAGGGCGAAGGGAAAAAGTTGGAGAGCCGGGGCAAAGAGGGTACCGTCTTTGTCCAAACGGGAACAGAGGACCGTTTCCTTCCCTCTCTTTTTTAGCCTTGGCTGAGTAGCCACAGAAAGCTGTACCGTCGATGTTACCATCTGGAGGGCCTCCTTTGAGGGAATGTGCCGTTTCGTTCTTGAGTTTTACCCGACTACAGACTTTACTGTTTTCGATGTCGTGACATGTATTAGTGGGAGCAAAGAAAAAGAAAAAAAATAATGCTGCCCAGCCCGCATCGCAAAAGGCACAACGTCGATACAGTGGAAACTTGGGAGAGTTAGTGATAATTGTCGACATAATTGCACAGCGCAAATTACTAAGTAAGCGAAAAGAAAAAGCGGACGCCAAAAATAAGGAAGGTGTGATATAAAGCAAATTACTTGTGTTTATGTCCCATGTATATATTTCTAGCGTTTTTTTTTTTTTCAATGAACCTTATAGTTGAAATCGGTGCCTTTCTTGTGTCCTTCCTTCTGCCCTCGTCTTTTGCGCGTGCAATCACTTCGTCACTGTTGATGCATAGTAATATTAGTAGTAGTCGGAACACGCCTGGTCTAGAGTGTAACCTGCAAACTCTAGCGCTGAAAAAAATATATTTTTTATCAAATGGTATTGCATCTATGATAAGAAAACTATAACAAAGACAGCTATACAATTTAGTCAACGCTCAGCGGATGCCTGTCCAACCTTATAAACTATGGTTGGTAAAGAAAAAGGCAGAGAAAAGTGGGCAATTGTCAATTTCTGTTTACCTTTGAGATGAATCGACATTGCTCAAGAGACGTGAAATTGCTATTGAGAGGGTTAGCACCGCAGGGTGTCGGAATGTGTTTACCTCAGAAGCAAATATTCGTCGTACATGCGGCGGCACCTTGCAACCAATTCCGATCAACTTAGACGGAATATTGCCAAGATTCACAAAAATGCAGTATACAGCTAGATGTATACCATTCACAAGGCGGACTCGAAACTTTTTTATAGACATTGTACGAAGAACGGGGGGGGGGGGGGGGGGGGAGGTGTGCAGGAACGCTGCAAAAAAAAAAAGGGGGGGGTCGGCTACAAAGCGACAGTTCTGTAGGCACTTAGGGCGACCCCCTCCCCTCTCTCGTTTGTACCCTCAACTGCGTGCCCTTATTCATTTTAGACGTACGTCTTTCTTGCATCCAGTTTGCATCATTAGGTTGCTTATTCCCTCCAGAATTTTCCATCGCGTGCTGAAATCTATATCTTTCTTGCCTTGCGCCGATTTGCCTCGATTTGGTTGGATCAAAGATTGAAAAAGTGCGCCCGCGTATGTGTGTGTGTGTATGCGTGCGTGTCCACGCGCGCGTACCTGGAAACTGAAGGAACAGCTCCTATTTTCACACCGTCTATTGTCAGGCAACTAGAGCTTCGTTTACATGAGCCCGACTTCGGCGGGTCGAGCCAGGAGATCGAGTTGAGCAAGGTCAGCTCAACTTGACTGCATGTTTACATGAACTCGATTTTAACGAGTCGCGACCGGTTCAACAGCAGCGGCACCAAGCGTCGAGCGGCGCAGCGGGAAAGGGCAGTGGCAGCCTGGAAGATTGCAGCATGCACGGCTGCCTCGGAGGCGCTACGGCGCAAGCGAATAACAGGTTCGCATTTATCACCTCCCCTTCCACTAACCCGACTCCGACCGGTTTACGTGCTAACTGCTGTTGGGGTCGAGTGAGTCAACCCACCCCCTGCAGCGGAGTCGACTGGACTCGCTCCCTCGACTCCCGGACCCGACTCTTAGGTGTTTACATGAACCCATAACCGGTTTTCAGCTCAAATCCTCATCTCAACCCGTCATGTAAACACCGCTTATAACGTGCTTGTAATCATTTTCCGAGAATTCCTTTTCCTGCGGCGCTAGTCTACCCCGCCTGCAGGAGGGGCGCGTAGCAAGGGGAGGGGGCGGTCCTTTGTGCCAGTTCCCGAAAAGGGGTCTTCTCAGCACTATAGTCGGTTACAACAAAAGAACGAAGCGGCATACGCAACTCAGAGGGAGCTCTCCAGCCAATCACGTCGATCTGTGTGGCTGTGCATGCAGCCAAGCCTGCAAAAGAGAGCGAAGGAGTCGGCGCTTTGTCCCCGTGTCGCCGAAGGTGGATGTCATTTGTTCGGGATAAGGCTAAAAGAATAACAACGCAAAAAGAAAGGAAAATATTTTGCTGCCCCGGCATCTGCCATCGTCTCTAGGAGCACCTGAGCTGGAGCAGGTGAAAAGACAGGGGGAAAGGCGAAGGTGTGGTGCCCCCGTTTATTGTCTCAGCTGCACTGGGCACTAAAGGGGGAGGGGGGGGGGGGAGAGGGCTGGGGTGCTCACCTTTCTCATATGTCCGCGCGAGAGCGTCTTTTGCACAAAAGCGCTGAATGTTACAGGTGGGGCCATATTCGGCAACAGACGGTCGTGGCGGCTTCAGTCTCCACCGGTGCTGTCGCGGCGCACCTATGGAGACCGAACAGAAAACTGTTCGGTCGACGCGCTTGGCTGGGCGGTCTCCTTTGATGGGCATGTGCTGCTTCGTTCTTGAGTTGTACCCGACTTGTATACCACATGGATTCATTTCAGCGGAGGAACATGGCGCCCTCTGAACCACGGCATTCGTTTGAAAGAAGTGCGAGTCTAGTTCAGGAAAACTACACCTGCTCCATGGTTAGTGCTGAAATAGTGCAGCTGCAGCCGCCATGGAAGCAGATGATGGTTTGCGGGTTGTGATAAACGGCAGAGACTCAAGTAACTTTCGCTCGTCGACAAGCTAGAACGCTGCTCGAGTTCTCCGAAGAAACGGATCGAGGCTGGTTCATGGGAACATGTTATTGTGATGTGCTGTTTGCACATTTCTTCATGAGATACGAGATGTTGGCTGCCGCTGATGTAGGCTGTGAACAGCTGGCTGCAATTCATTGGCTTCGCAAAGGCTAGCGACGACCAGGCTTGCACTCGACCATCCGTTTTGGAAGCAGACAGTGCCAAACTGCGCTCAAAGTGCCGGAACTAGCGGTACACACCCGCCGCACCGCCGCTGCCGCAGAACTTTGCCGAACTGGTGCAGTGAGTGCAGGCGAATCGAGCGCTCTCCAACTTCCCCTCCACAGCGCTAGCCGGAACAACGAACAACCGGCAGCACGAAGCGAAAGCCTGTCTCTTCCCTTTCCTGTCGCTTTAGCAATGCCAAAGCTCTCCTCGAAAAATAATACGACGTCCAGAATGCGTTTCGCAGCGTCAGGTGAAAAAAATTGGCAGTGGCTTAGCTCTGCTATGCCTGGATATACGTAGCGTAAAGCGCTCCGGTGTTTCGGCCGCACGTTTCGCCTTGGCTGCTCGACGGCGAATTGCCAGGCGACAACCTCGGGATCGGAAGAATTTAAATTTTCCAGTCTTCTGCGCCGTTTGGCAGCGGCTCGACTCTCCTTAGCTTACCAGAGCTTACATCTTGAGCGCGACCGTCATTTCTCCGCGCACCCTCCTCGCGCATGCGCAGTAGCGCGCGGCGCAACTGTCGTAAACACGAGGTCACGCGTCGGAGAGGAGCGCACGCCGGCGGCGCCGGCGGCACCGGCAGCGAGGACCTCGCCCCGGCTGTGGCGAGGACGGGACGCACCTGCGGACCTGCGCCTCTCGTGACGTCACGCGGTTCTCGCGCTTGCCCATAACAGGCGGCAGCACACTCGCGCAAAACTCGGCTCTGACCCGCGTAGTGTGGCTTTACTAGCTTTACGCTACAAAACAATCCAGCAAAGCAATATGGCGAAAATCTGCTTGGAAGTTCGACACACACTACATAGGGCAAAATCGAGGGAAACGTGCAAACATCGTAGAGATATCGTTCCCTCTTGTGAACACCTCCTGATTGTAAATGTTTAGCAGCGCCACACTCGTTATTTTTTTGAACTGTGATTATTTAGTACACGTGCATGTGTGTAGATGGCGCTACTTACTACATTTATCTACATTTATCGCATGTCGCTGTGTTATTGCTATTATTGTTTGTATTCTGTGGACTTTGTTGTTGGCAATTGTTACAAGTTGATTAAAGGAATGAGAGACGGACATTTTAAGAGTATATTTTCCAGAAAAAAAGAAGCCGCGGAACGTTTCAAGAGCTTGTGCCCTTCATAAGGAGAACAAAAAATGTAGCTAAAATCAACTAGACATTGCGCATTCCCCAAAAGCCGTAGAGTAAAGGCGATGCTTAGCCGCGTAGAGCGAAGTATTAAGTTTCTTCACGCAAAATCTCAGAACTGCCACGCGCTGGTTACCTGAACAGTATTGCATTCCGTTTTTAACTATTTCGAAAAAACGCTAACTTTGATCAGGAATAACTTTTAAACTAAACAAGGCAAAATCATGAAATTTTCAGAATGGATGAGCGATTAGACGATCTCAAACTCTACAAAAAGTTGCCGCAATGCAATGCATATCCCAAAAGTTATTGCAGATTACATTGTTCTGTTTTCTGTGCTTTTCAAACAAGCGTGGCTAATAAACTAATCTATACACGTACTTCTACATGCTTAAATATGCGCACTAGCATCACATCTGAAAGTATCTCGAAAGATATTTCTCTAGGTGCAAGAGGTTTTTCAGAATTTTGCATTTCCTGAGGCAAGTTGAGCTCAACTGCCAGTTTTCATCTTTGCGTTTTCTTTTACAGTTGAAACAAATTTGCAGCTACCGTTAAACCAAATGCATCTTTTGAAAGCAGAGAAAACTAGCTTTTCGGAGATATCTGAACCATATTTATGAAGCGAACGAGCGAGGTACAGTCGACGTACAAATATCGCCAAAAATGGTTCCCGCTCACCGTAAGAGTGGGACCGCCACCTTAAGGCAGTGCATCCTACGTGGTCTCCACCGCTGCTTCTGAATGGAAGGGACTGTGATCTGGCTAGTGCTTCGTGCTGGACAATATACTGTGCGCAAAACCGAAATCAACTGCCGCCGTTCATTTCTTGTTACGATTTTCTGAATTGCAATGTGCACATGAAGCGGCATCAAATTTTTAAATTGCCTCCTGATTAAAACTCCCCATGATTAAAAACCTTGCAGATAAATCGTTCCCCTCAGGAGACGACGTTTTGTCTCCTGACAGTGCCTTGTAGAACCATTGAACACAGAGGTAAATAGACGCAGGTTCGAAAACGCCGACTCGAGAAACGCGTTAATATTAACTTTTATATATAGAAATTTTTGTAAGACCCGAGAAAGGATCTAATATCTTTAAAGAATCGATTATATATACCAGTAGACCGTACGATGAATAAATTAGAGAATACGAACAACGTTTGACCGCCACCAGCCAACTCTTATGACATCAGGCAAAATAGCGAATTTATTCCCATTTTCACGCATTAAGAGCGCCGCTAACAAGCGAATAGAAGTTCTATAAGCATTGAGAATGGTTCGGATATTGGGGTAAATAAAATTTAACCACGTTCAATGAGTGCTAAATCAAATTTCTGACAGCTACTATTTCTAAGAGGCAGTAATAAGCAATTCTATATAACAAAAACATGGACTCAGTTTTGTGTTTATTTTTGTATTTTAAAACAATATAATGCAACACTTTTCTAGTGCTTTAAAGTTATCATGTATTGAGGATTATTCAGGCAAATTTTCACAAAATTCGATGATGATGTTTTTTTTTAAACCCAAGTCAAAGTTGTCACTTTTTTGGCGTTTTTGAACTTCGGCCAATTTTGAGACTGTACTGAAAACTATCTGTCAAGTCTAGAGCAACAGAACTTGCCTGAGGTGAGTAAAAAACAGCTGAAAAATACTGAGAAAAATATTCAGTGGGGAGATCTTTAGGCATCTTGCCCTAAGGCTGCCCTGAAAAGTGCCTTTTTTGCGCCGCATAGCTCCGGAAGCGAAGTTTGCAATTTTTTTACTCGTAAGTTTGAACGAGCAAGAAAACATTTTTTATTTTCTCGGATTGTACAAGTTGTAAAGAAGTTCTGAAAAAATGCTTATGCGCGGAAAAACGTTTTTGTGCATGGAATGAGGCTTCAAACTTGCAACATTGCGAAGTGCCAAAAACGACATTCTCCACCTCTTGTGACATGCGATTTTTTTCCGAGAAAACTACGAAGCTTCTTGCAAAACTAAGGTTCATTCCTTTGTGTGGACACATTTGCCCATCATATATAAAAATTTCATTGAAAACAAAAAATGGTCATGGGACCTCGATTACCGTTCTTATCTGAACACGCCCATATATATATATATATATATACACACATATGTATATATGTATATATATATTTTTTTTTTGGCGGGGGGGGGGGGGGGGGGTTAGCCCCCTTCTTCCGCCCATCGAAACACTTCGGAGGTACCGCGTCGTCGCAAGTGTGTTATTAGGGACCTTTAGAAAAGGGTATCCCTATCGGTTAGGGACGTGCACAGCGCGGGACGTCCAACAAGCGTCTCCTCGGTCTTGGGATGACCAATACCTTTGGGGAGTTACGAGAAGCTCATCTTAACAATCAATACTTGCGCCTAAGCAAAACACCTGCGGGGAGCCGCCTTCTGACCTGCTTACACATATCCTACGCAACACATACAGAAGAACGGATCCGCATCCCTGAAGCCTGGCGCTTTGCACTCCAGGTGCGACCCCTTCCGAAGAACATGACTGCAGACACCCATGATGGTCGCCGTCTCGCGCGGGCGGAGGCTATTTCTCAACAATATGGCCATAAGCCAGGTGTCTTCTATGTGGATGCGGCCGCCCACACCATGGGGGTTGGTACACGGCGGCCGTCATCCACCAAAACACTACAGTTCAGGGCCTTACTTTCCGTGCCCCAAACATTACATTTGCGGAAGAGATCGCCATTGCACTGGCCGCCGCAGATCCAGAGTCCCGAGTCATTATTACGGACTCCAGGGGCGCCTGCCGCAATATTGAGCAAGGGTATATTCCAGACCGTGCTTTCAAAATTCTCCACGCATGCGAATACACAGGGTTTCCGACCCATCGTACCATCGTGTGGGCTCCGGCTCATGCGGGTCTTGAGGGGAACGAGGCAGCCGACGCTGCCGCCCGCGCGCTTACTCACCGGGCGTCGCCTCATCCGCAGCCTGATCCGGAATTCAATTTCAATCCGGCCATCACCTTTAAAGAGATCACCTCTCTTTATCAAAATTTTCATGGTCTCTATCCCCCTCCCTGTAAAGGCCTCACCAGGGTGGAGGAGCGCTGGCTTCTCCGCCTCTATACCAATACTGTACTGTGCCCGGCAGTACTTAAGCACTTCAATTCTTCTTTCTCGGGCGCGTGCCCACACTGTGAGGAGGAGTTTTCGGACACCTACCACATGGTGTGGGCATGCCCTTCCAATCCTGCCTACCCACCCCACCTCCACCCCACTCGAGAGGACTGGGAAGCTGCCCTGCGCGGCTGCTCCGAACTCCATGCCCAACAGGCATTGGTAGCTAGAGCCCGGGCCGCTGCGGAAGCTACAGGGATCCCGGACTAGGGATCCCTCCTAGTGTTTGTAAGGGGCGGGCCCTTCCGGCTCGCCCCATCGACCTCTCACTGTAAATAGAAATAAAAGTTTTCCTCCTCCTCCTCCTCCACAGCGCGGGAGCGTGTTGCAGTTTTAACACGAGGCGTGTTCGGCTGCGGCGATAGCCTAGTTCTCTCGCGCAATAGACTCAATCATATGGTTTCCAGGCCACACGGAACACGCGGGAGGGAATGATGTCGCCCACCAGCGCGCCCGAGCTCTCTTATACTGGGATTCCCCCCTAGCCGACGAGGCAGAGGAACACGTTACACAGCCCATAATCAGCTTCGCCGAACAAGGCAGAAGAACACACCCTTCGCCGGCTACAAACAGACACTCTCGTTTAACTCCACTTAAACTCCACCAATGGTACCCCTCGCTCTACAAACCAGAATGCCCACACTGTGGAGAGATAGTGACAGCTTTTCGCATGGCGTGGGCATCACAGTTCAATCCTGCCATAGACAGACTTCCGAATCCCAATACGGAGCAGTGGGAGACCGTTCTGCACAGCGAGAACCCCGACCAGCAACGAGGACTGGTTCACAGGGCCCACGCTGCGGCGCAGGCCAGTGGGCTGCCGGAATAGGCGGACCACCCAAGGCTCCAGTAATTTCGATTGTTTAAATAAAGTTTTCAATCAATCAATCGCGCAGTTGCCAGCGAAGCTGATCTCTTCGGGCCGCCGCGGGCTCGAATCCCAGTCGCTGGTATTTATTGGGTTTATTTTTATTTACATATTTAACTAGGCACAAACCCACAAACATCGCATGTATACAATCATCGCAAGAAGTATGCAGTAATCGCAAGAAATAGTGCTTTCGCACTAAAAAAAAAAAGAAAAGACGGGTGACACGATTTACACACCAGGGTCTTTGGAGTGGATAAAGCCGTGCTTTCTCACGCTGTTTTAGTGCGCCCGTGCGCACGCGCTCTGAGCCTCGTCCGGTCAGTGGCCATCGGCTCCGCGCTGCGAACGCTGGCTGCTCGGAAGCGGTGCTTGGCAGTCGTTAGGTTCCGGAGCCGTTCCTCTCTCTCTCCCCCATCACCTGAGGCGGACGCTATCTGTCCGTGCCATCTGATCGCCCTCCGCATCTGGCGGCCAACGGAGAGAGCGCGGAATAGGGAAAGGGGTCGCCGGTTCTCGCGCGGCCATGCAAAGCGCGCTCCGGCGGAGTTCCGTGCGGCGGAATCGAGGCAGGGTTCGCTTCGAGCCCGGCCGCGTTTCGACGGAGGCGAAACGCAAAAGGCGCCCG
Organism: Amblyomma mixtum; assembly: GCF_055824585.1. Lineage (NCBI taxonomy): Eukaryota > Metazoa > Arthropoda > Arachnida > Ixodida > Ixodidae > Amblyomma > Amblyomma mixtum. The sequence continues at coordinate 12,519,325 of NC_143012.1, forward strand.
TGTGCTGTGCGATGTCAGTGCACGTTAAAGATTCCCAGGTGGTCGAAATCCTTTGTGCGGCATCTATATCCCCACTTCTTCTTTCGCTCCCTCGTTTATCCCCTCCCTCACGGAGCGGTTGAGGTGTCCACCGATAAGCGAGACAGTTACTGCGCCATTTCATTTCCTCAGAACCAAATTTGTAATGCCTGCGCGAGCGGAGGACGGTGCGCCAGGGTTTTCGGGCAATAGTTGACGTATTTCCCAGCTCAATTTCGGCCGGAGGTTCCCGTGTGTAGCCAGTTCAAGAATCTGGGTCGGCTTTTGCATGCGCTGAGCAATTCTGAAAACATCATACCAAGGTTGAATAGACGACAGCAAGTGGTGCGTCTTTAATATTATATTTTACTTCACGCTTACTCTACTTAGCTCAGTTTGGCATATTGCCGGGCTGGTTGGTTTTGCATCTTGAAACTTGGAATAAAACTACCTTGGCGCAAATAATTTCACAAGGACACAAGAGACGCCTGTCCGTTGTCTCCTCGTATCTTGTGTCCTTGTGAAATTACTTGCGGCAAGATGGTTTTATTCCAAGTTTCAGGTTGCTCTTTGAAGTATTAACGTGCACCCCCCCTCTATTTTTTTTGCGTCACTAACTTACCGTAGCAGTGTCACGTTTTTGGCCTATTATACTTTTTGTTGTTCCAGTGTGTCGGTTTGCACAATTAGTTATGAACAAGCCGCAGTTTTGTTTATACAAATCAGTTGAATGATTGTTCCGTGCTCACTCAACACGCACGGCCCCTGCGCGAATGCACTTGTTTCGTCAGTCAACCTGTTCACGTATAATAGGCGCCACCGAGAATGCGGCTTCCGAATGATCGGTACTCTAATCGCCGCGCTTTCATCTCCTATTTCAGCAGGTTGAATTAGTCCAGAATACCTGCTTTATTCTGTCTTCGACAGTTTGCGTACATCGCGGTGGCGTGCTGATTGGGGCTTTTTCAAGATTTGTTCTTTTGATCAGCTCGCAAAAAAAAATAAAAAAAAGGAAGCACTAGAATATAATCGCTGCTTTGCCGTTTTAGTTTATACTGATATTACTCCAGCCGGTCTGTATAGGAGCCGGAATGGCGCCGGGTGGAGGAGTGGCTAAAATACCGCTCCTTTTTGTGTGCCTTACGTGACCTGAAATCAACTTTCACGTCATATAGTCGCTGTTCGATTGCTGATACCGAAGTCGAAGCTACACGAGAGAGTAAATTTAACGATAAGCCTCAGTGGTGGCTCAGTGATTATGGCGCTCGGCTGCTGACCCGAAAGACGCGGGTTCGATCCCGGCCTTGACGGCCTAATTTCGATGGAGCCGAAATTCTAGAGGCCCGTGTAGTGTGCGATGTCGGTGCACGTCAAAGAACCCCAGGTGGTCGAAATTTCCGGAGCCCTCCGCTACGGCGTCCCGCATAGCCTGAGCCGCTGTGGGACGTTAAACCCGTATAAACCAAACTCCCTAAAAAATCCAAATGCAGGCATGCTTCCTCTATTAGAAACTTGCACGTGTTCCTGCAAACGTAGTTTTGGCCGTCGCTATAATGGCATGCACTGAAAGATAGACCTCGCCTGAACCCGGAAGGTGGGTCGATCTTGCACGCGTCGCATGCAGTCATGTTGGGCGGCCGCCTCGACGTTGTGGGGCGTCGAACAAAAGCGTGAAGCACGCGCGCTGTGCCATTGCCCCATGCGGCTGACCGTGTATACCGTGGACTCAGTTCTGCCGTTGCGTCTCTGTGTTTTCTTTGGCGCGAGAGATCTCGTTATAGCCGCGGGCCGGGAACCCTAGTGGGTCGAATCCAAAGTCGTGCGTCCTTCCAGTTCGGCCGTTCTAAGTTTTTTTTCTTTATTATTTTGCGGCCTCCGTCCTGTGTGGGTCGAGCAGAGCAGTGTCGACGCTATAAAATCGGGAGCAAGGTGCGGGGATACATGGTTCCAGATGAAACAAAAGAGAAGAAAAGAAAAGGAAAAAAAGAAACACTGACTGCGTACGTGTGCGTCGCGTCCAGGTGTTCGCTGTGGGAGCCCGCACAGTTCCGTGTTGCCACCGGGGCGTTTGCGTAATGTTCTACTTATTCACGTTGAAATAACGGCCCCGGAAAAGCGCGAAGATACTCGAGCGCGCTTCGATGTGTGAGAAGAGCTTCGGTGATAGCAGAAAAAAAAATAATAAAGAAGCCGTCTGCTTGGTTCGTCCACTGCTCCATTTATTTTTCCTTTGATTTCAGGCTTCTGGAGGGCGCTGCAGAACTAATGCAGTGTCGTCATAATCATAAGCCTAACCACGTCATCTGCAGGACAGAGGCCTTTCTGTGCACTCTCAGGGAGTGCACTGAAGAACAAACGGTATACTCCCAACTACGCTTATTTTGTAGCGATAGCTACACTACGCCAGCCGCTCCGCCTCTTCAGCATGGTCGCACTTTCGCCGTGGTTGCACCTCGGCCGTGGTCGCACCGACCTTGAGCCGTTGCCTAGCAACCGCCGCAGCTGGCGGGCGTCGCTGCTCGGCGCGCCATCTGGCATGACGTCACTCCGCCGTTGCGCTCGTCATGGAGCAGACGCCGCTCGCCTCGCTCGTGTCGCAATGTGAATATAGCCACCTCGGTGGTTCAGTCGCTATGGTGCTCGGCTGCTGACCCGAAAGACGCGGGTTCGATCCCGGCCGCGGCGGTTGAATTTCTTTGGAGGAGAAATTCTAGAGGCCCGTGTGCTGTGCGATGTCAGTGCACGTTAAAGAACCCCAGGTGGTCGAAATTTCCGGAGCCCTCCACTACGGCGTCTCTCATAGCCTTAGTCGCTTTGGGACGTTAAACCCCATAAACAAAACAAAAAACAAAGCAATGTGAATATATAAACGGTTCGGCATAGGTCTTGGAGGTGGTGGAGGGATCGCGGCTTCGGCCGCTTATCTGTTTTTTCAGCAGCGTCCGCTTCGGCGGACGCGGTTGTTGCTGCGACGCGCGTCTTCTCTTTTCTTTTTGTCTTTCCTCTGACCTTTTGATTCTCCTCTATCTGCACGCGGCAGCGGTACGTGGTGGCTCGGCTCGAGCCAGTAGGCAGGCCCGTGCAATTTCCTTTTCATCCTTCTCCCAGTTACAACAACACACAACAACAGCTGTATGGAGAGCGATGAGTCGGCTAGCTAGGCTGAAAGAAGCCAGAGTTCGCCGTCGGAACGAAACAAGGAGACAACGTGCCGAAGAGACCGAAGAAGACCACCGAAGTGTATTCATTGGGATAAATCAAGTTTCAACCATTGCTCAACCATGTGTCTTTCTCCAAGCATAGACATAGATTAGCCAAGTAAATCATCAGTGGCATTATATCACTTAATCACAGCGAAGCCTAGGCGTAGTCATGGCTTGTAGCTCTCGCTACCTACCAGGTTTAACCAGAGCTAAACCACAGCCATTTTTTTTTACTTCGGAGTACACAACTAGGAAGGAGGAACGTGACAGGAACCGATGTTCAGCAGTGGGTGCAGCAGCCTCTTTCATTCGGTAAAAGCGAAAATTCTGCATTATTTCCGGGTCAAAATATACTCCTTCGTTCAAGTTGTGTATATTATGCTCCCTCTACGATGGAGTGCACTAGAAAACAAAGGGGCGCAGTAACAACTGATGCGCATTGGAGTACACAAATCAGCGGAGCGGAACGGGAAGGGGACTGATGCACGGGCAGCACCGTCACCGTGTGCTTCCTTCCTTATTAGTCCGTCGCTTGGGTCGCTCCGTGCCGATGTCTGAGCGCTGCATCGGCGGCGCCGGCACTGCAGATTATTTCCTCAGGGTTTCGGAGGAAGGGAGAGGGGTGCGGAAGCGCGGGTAAGTAGTTGCTGGGCCGACACGCGTTGGCGTACACGGCGGCGATTTTCATATCGCTGATTGGGGCGACCCCCTCGCACCCGGCTGTTCGGGCGCGCGTGCGATTGCATCTCCCGCGCCTTTTGTGCGCGCACGTGTCGCCGAGATTTTTTGTTTGCGGGCCCGGGTTTCCTGGCCGCCGCTCACCTGTCTCGCGTTCCTCTTTCGCCTTGCTTCTGTTCTCTTGCCGGGGGGTCCGCTTCTGGATCGCGTAACATGGTTCCGTTCGGTTCGCGCTGTGTCACTACGCTGTGTGGGGTTTCGATGGCTTGCATGCACTGCGCTGCTTTGTGATTCGTGTCGACCGAGGATTGAAGGAATGTCCGATGAATGAGAGTGTGTTGACAACTTATTAAGGCGAAAGCCTTCAATGGCTCATACAGTCGTCCGATAACAAAGCGTGTCACACGCGTTTAACTCGGGAACTAAGAAAGATAGAAGAGAACCAATTGTTGCGTAGCATAGAGGAGGAAAAAATGAACCTAGTAGCCAAGTTTGGTGACTGTAGATTAATTAGCTAATTAATTATAGGCAAAAATGTCGAAATGGCGTCGAAATATCGCGGACGTCGATATAGCCATGGGAACGGTGTGACGTCACATCCACCGGAAGTCGTCATGGCATAGTGAAAGTTGTCGCTGAATGGTCAGAAAAAGGTCGGATTTGTGTCAAATTAGGTGAGAAAATGTGTAATTAAGCGTAATTAACACTTACCATCCCCGCGAGAGAGTGAGAGAAATGGACGGAAAGGTAGGGAGGTTAACCATGCTCGCGTTCCTTTTTCGCCTTGCTTCTGTTCTCTTGCCGGGGGGGCCGCTTCTGGATCGCGTAACATGGTTCCGTTCGGTTCGCGCTGTGTCAGTGCGCTGTGTGAGAACTTCGGTGGCCTGCATGCATGCACTGCGCTGCTTTGTGATTCGTGTCGACCTAGGATTGAAGGAATGTCCTACGAATGAGAGTGTGTTGACAGCTTATTAGTGCCACACACGTTTAACTCGGGAACTAAAAAAGATAGAGGAAAACTAATGGTTGCTTCAGATAGAGGAGGAAAAAATGAACCTAGAAGCCATGTTTGATGGCTGTAGCTTGATTAGTTAATTAATTATAGACAAAAATGTCGAAATTGAGTCGAAATAGCGCGGATGTCGATATACCCACGGGAACGGTGTGACGTCACATCCACCGGAAGTCGTCACGGCATAGTGAAAATTGTTACAGAATGGTCGGAAAAATGTCGGGTTTGTGTCAAATTAGGTGGGAAAATGTGTAATTAAGCTTAATTAACACTTACCATCCCCGAGAGAGAGTGAGAGAGAGAAATGGACGGAAAGGCAGGTAGGTTAACCAGGCGATGCCCAGTAGGCTACCCTACACTTGGGGAAAGATGTATAGTTTGGGTATCGATATAGCCACGGAGACGATGTGACGTCACATCCACCAGAAGTCGTCACGGCATAGTGTCCTCAACTTTCGCCTCTGAGCACTTTAGTTGCCAAAGTGTCATCGCAATTTTGTTGTAGTATGCGAAATAGCAGAATCCACTTCTTTTGTGGGAACTGATCGACTGTTCCCTTTCATGTTGGAGCGACCTATAATACGTCTCTCTTTTGGGTCTGCCTGTGTGCCTGTCCGTCTGCCCGTGTCTGTCTACGGTGGAAAGATGCCAGGAATATCGGATTCTTGACAACAACAAAAAATAAAGTAAACAGGAGTTGAAATTCAGCCTGTCTCCCTTTCATCACTTGTTTACTTTGTGTATACCGTACCCGTATGCGTCCGCCTGCCCCGTTCTATGTGTGGACCTTTCTGGGTGCATGTCTATCCAGAGACCTTGTTCTTCTTATCTCACTCCTCGTGTTCTACACATCACAGCGTGTGCGTCTGTCTTGTTCGCGTCGTTTCAAGAATGTTCTGTGCCACCAACTCGCCCAAGCCTCCCACTGACTGTTCTCACTGTTTATAGAGCTTTTCAAGGCAGCATTTTTGGACGCAGTCATATTTTCAGCAGCGTTGTGATTGGCGGATTTCATACAGGCATCTCACTGCTCATGCGCATCGCAGTCTAACGCGCACGTGCACTCTATCAAGCTGTTAACTGTGAAGAGATCTGTTGTCTCCATGTTTTAAAGGCCTTCCACTTTTTGCTCTGAATTGCGCAGTGGTGTAGTGTCGCGTTTCGAGATATAAGGTGTTCGAGATATAAGATATAAGGTGTCGGTGTTTGTGCTGAACAGTGGAGAGCTGGGCATGTTGTTATACGCTTCCGTTCCTCTGAAATCATTACGCACATTGGCGACAGCGATTGCGCGTACACTGGTTTATATTGTAATAACTTAATTATTCGCCTTACGGGAACGAGCGGAGAGTATGAGAGTCCCATTTTTTTCTTTTTTTGACTCCCAATTATTTCGCTAAGGCCTATAGAGAGCGCTCAGTGTAAACCGTCGGTGGCCCGAGGGGATTATCCATCATGGGGCGGAACTATTATTTTCTCGTTAACACGTCATCGCTTTTTGCTGTATCGCTCTTTGCTCTGGAATGCAGGGGGAGACAGAGAAGAAGGAAAGGGGAAAAGAAACGAGAAGGAGGAGAGAGAAAGAGAGAGAGGGAAAAGCATGCACCGTGGAGAGTTTGCCGGCATGCAGGCAGTTTTTTTCCACTGGTGCCAGATGCTGTGTAGACTTTCTTCAGAGGCTGTTGCTCCGTTCTGGTTATTGTTCGTTGGCGTCGACGTCCTATAGCATTTGTCGATGACTGAGAAGCCCTGCGTTCACTTTTTCCTCAACTCGTCGGTACATTCCTGACACGAGTCAGACCGGCACCACTTCACGCGGGGCCTGTGCAGATCGGTAGGGAGATAACGTTATCACTAGGCAATCCCAATGCCCCCCCCCCCCCCCCCCCCCCTTCAAGGCCCTTGTGTAAAGGGGGAGGGGATTAACGTTACCAGCACAGCACGCTGCGGATGATGATGATGATGAAGAAACTATTTCCGCCAGAAGAAGACCCGTGCCCCTCCGGGTCCGCACGCAGGCGTCCCGGGAGGGGTAGCGTACCGAGTCAAGAGGTGGCTGTGTAGATCATTATGTGCCCACTGGCGAAGCGGATGGTACGGGTGTTTCAGGGTGTTTCGTTTGGTTGTGTAGATGTGTGGGAAGCTTCCGAGAGGATTGTTGTGCGTGATAATTCCTATGAGGACACCATCGCCGGACTGGTGAAGGGAGTCAGTGTTGGGAAAGAGAGAGATTATTCATTGTTGGAACGTGGAAGAAAGCTGCGCAGTGCGTGTTTGCGGCAATAAAGTTTTTCACTAACTCACTCTCTCTCGAGGTCACCTTCGCTGCGCTGCAGATCCCTTCCCACAGATCCCCGCACCTTCCCTTCTCCTGGCCACCTGTCTGGATCTTTTGGGCACGCTGGACCCGACGATGTTTCTTTTCTTCCTTCTTAATTATTAATCCTTTTGCGGCCTCTCTGCCCTACAAATCACCTTTGCAAGGCCATCATTTGTCCCTAATTTTTCTTCTGTTTTTTTTTCTTACATTTTCTCTTGGGCGTTGGCCTCCTTTCTTTTATTTTTTAATTGGTTCGCCTGCGACAACCTCTGGTTTCCTGCGGGCTACCTCTCACATTTTTCTTTTATTTTATACTTCTTGAGAGTTTCACAGTAAAGGGGTTGGGATCGGAAGCAAGAAAGTCGGCTCGGAGACGCCGTGCGCAGCGACTGCCGCCGGAAAGGGAGATGCGATTGGACGCCGGTCGCACCGGAGCCGACTTGTCTGCTGCGCCGCCGCTGGCCGGATGGGGATGCGATCCGATGCCGTCGCTTCCTGGACCAGTCTGTCTGGCACCGCTCTGCGCAGGTCGGGTGTCGAGGCGAACAATAGCTGCCGGCCGGAAGGCGTCGGCGCCGTCGCCGCTGCTTCGCGTGGGCGGAGTTCCACGTTGCGGGCTCGGTTGCGCTCCCGCGATTTCTATGGCGGCGATCTGCCTCGCGGGTGGGACGCCTCACTCGGTTCGGATATTTGAGGTAAACGCGAGCGCAGCATGTAGTAATAAGGCTAAAAAACAGCGCCCCTGCACAAGAACGGGGAAAGGTGAGACAAGACACAGCGCTGGTACGAGTCTTGTCTCATCTTCCCTCGTCCTCGTGCAGGTGCGCTGTTTTAGCCTTGTTACGTCATAGCAACTCGGCCATCAGTCTGCTTTGTTGCAGCGTGTAGGTGGAGCGTCGGTGATAGTTTATGCAAAATACTAGAGCCATGCGCGCCCTGAAAAGCGATGGAAATTCAGATGACAGCTCATTCGAGCTTCTTTTCGACGCAGCCAACCTCTTCAAACTCTATACGCTGGCATCCTAGCGTCGCCATGACGTCTCGGCGATCCCATTAATTCATCGTTCTGAATTACGTGTGAAGGGCGGACACGGCCAACGCGTTGATGTTAAGCACGGAATGACGCACTTCCTGTGAAGGTAGTCTTTGGTCTAGTTGTTCGTGCATGATAGAGGATGGTAAAAGCTCTCAAAAGACGAAGGCGCAGAAAGCGCACTGTGTGGCTGTCTTTCAGTATATTTTCCTTAGACAGGGCTAGGATAGAAATCGGAGGGTGCAGTTAAGCTCCGCCTCAACGGTATGACGCGATAGCTTTAGTGGGTTAATGGCCGTGCATGCGGAATTGGCCGTTCTCGACTTTACATTGATAGATCTCTGAGTGTCCTCATACCGACGTAATGAGGACCTAGAACGGTATAGCATAGGGGGACTACTGGGCCCGGATAACAAGAGAATGTTTTTATGCTTTGCATGACTATCCACTTCGTGTGTCTCCCTCTTGGTGCCGTGTTTTAGAAGTTTATTTGCTACAGTGAGAATCTTAGGGTCCTAAAGGCAGTCCGCGACAAGCGTCCTTTGAACACCGTATGGATTCGCCCACAGAGTACCGCTACCAAAGAGAAGCTCAGCTGACAAGGAGCTTCGCGCGCGAGGCCTCCATGCTGGGTCGCACTTAACCCTGTCCCAGCTAGCTTCTCGCGCCAACCTATTCACTCAATTCCCTCCCTGTTCTAGAAAACCTTCTGGAGCACTGTGCTGTCGGCGTGTGCATAAGCCTAGCAGCAGCGTGCGCGCTGTGCAGCCGTTCGAGACCCGCTGCTCGGCGGAGAGAGCGCGGCCCCGCGCTGCCCGCATTCGCGCCGCACAACAACCTACTGCTACCTGCGGCCCGGTCGCGCGCTCCGGCGAAAGTGGATTTGGGTGGCGCGGTCACCCCACCGCGCTGCTCTCCCCTCGTGGGCTGCTGCACTGCGCGCGCACTGCTGCTGTATAGGGCCGACCCCGCGCTTGCTTATCCCCTCGTTTTCGTTTCTTCTTCTTTCTTCCACTCTCGCTTATTTCTTTCGGCCTTCTTCTTCATCATCATCGCCTTCGGCTCTCCGGCATTCTCGTTCCCACAGCTGCCGGCTCTCCGGGCATCCTCCAGCATAAGTTACGTCGCCCATCCCAGCTGCGCCGAGACTAGGAGACTGTGGAGCTGATGTACCCTGTGCGCAGGGTATGCGACAGCGCCCGTGTTCTTCAGTATCTCCTCGTCTTTACTTCCTAGCTTCGAAGCTACGTTCCTGTTAGCTTCCTGGCTGTCGCCATGTTTGTTAGTGGAATGTTATGTGCACGTGGTGGAAACTCGATAGTTGGTCGAGCTGTCTTCACCTGTTCGCAACTGAGCAGATAGCAGGTGTTTTGGCATTTACGTGCACCCGAGTGAGAGGTGTATAGTCGAATGCAGCTCAAGAAGGAAGCGGCATCATCATCATCATCATCAGCCTAACTGCGCCCCCTGCCGGACAAAAAAGACTTCCGCTGTATCTCATCTATTAACTTTCTCCTGCGCCAGCCGCGGAGACCCTATCCCAGCAAACTTGTTAATCTCTTCCTTTCTGCCGCCCCCCTGCTACGCTTGCCTTCTCAGGAAGCTGAAAAGGCCCTCCAGGCATTATGCTATAGCAGGCGTAAGGTGATTGACCGCGACGTCATTAAGGGTCGACATGCGTGTAATATTGGCTGGTAGACCTTCTTTGAGGAACATTTGCCGCTTCGTTCTTTGAGTTGTATCCGACTGCAGCGCCCGTGTTATGTGGTTACAGGCTGCTGCTTGTGGCTCGCCGGCTGTCCGTTCTCCGGAGCCGTCCTTTCTTGGTGAAGTCATTTTGCGGGCACAACTGGAACACTTTGGTCCGAGTTCAGCGTAGCGTGTGGCCTCACGCGTTCCTTATACTTCTTGGCGTGCCCAGTGTAAGGCGCGACCGAACCCATTAACGGGTACCGTCCCTCTTTTACACTCGCGCAATTCTTCTCAGTGTTCGCGGGCTGCTCCCAATGCGCTCGCTTTGTGCACCGTGCACGCAGCCGGATTTTGGTTGGCCCCGACTCTCCTCGCTTTTATCAGCGCCTGCCGGACCCCTCCCGTTGCAGAAAACGCTTGGTGAACAGTGGCGGTCGAGCTTTTGCCGAAGGTTGCAGGATAGGCGTTGGATTTCGATAGCCTCCTACGCACCTCCTTTTTTTTTTTTTTGCAGCGAAAGCTGTTATAGCTTTGGTTTAGCCATATATAGCCCTGGATTCTACTGTGGAATTTACAGCGTCAGCCGTAAAACCTTAGATAGGAAATATTTTGACTTAATGGTATAAAGTCGAACGTTGCAGTAACGAAATGGTTTATGACGAAATAATGGATATAACGAAGGAATGACGCTTCCCCTTGGAAGCTCGGTCAACACGGGCTATAGCGAAGTAAGCAATGCTGCGGTGGTGGCTAGTTGGTTTTCCATCTCTTTATTGTTACCTGTCTCGTCTTCCTGTTCTTTGATTTAAGCCCTTGTGTTCAAGTACAGCGCGCCAACCCTTATAACGAAGTTACGGCTATAACGAAGTAATTGCCGAGCCCCTTCAACTTCGTTATAACGAGGTTCAACTTATCTTTCAGCTAATGCAATGGCCGCCAACTGCCATGGTTGACAGATGAAAAAGTGGAGAGTGGGAAATGTCAACCTCCGCGCTTAGGAGATAGAAGCAAGGGGGCAAATGCGAGAGGAACTGGAGAGAGCAGGTGTGAGGCGACTTGTGGCCAGATCAGATTTCGCTGATTCGCATGGGCACGGCTATGCTTCCTCTTACGGATGACTGTATATTCCATGGCCGAATGCAGGGCTAAATGGCTAAACCAAAGAAGCTGCAGCTTTCGCTGATCAATGCGCTAAACTGGTCTCAAGCTTATATCTCTATCATTTTTTTGTCAAGTGGTTCAATTGAAAGACATTTCACTTAAAAGGAAGTCTTGAATGCAATTGTTCCCTGTTGAGGACCACATTTAAATGCAGTCCCCGCCAAAATTCCTTTCCAACCTGTGCGTAGCCATACTGCAGGCTGGACTGCTTTGTGCAATTTGCGCTACTACAGGTGCTCCACGGTCCCTCCTTATTGCTTGTTATAGCCTTATGTGTGCGCCTGGGGATGGGATGGTGGAGTGGTACCGCTAGGTGCCCACGCCACTCCGGTCTGCAATATTGTGGCGCCCAGGGTGGAATGGTCCGTAGTATTTCCGTACCCATGTCCTCGGCGTGCTGACATGAGTCACCCTGTAAGGAAGTAAAAAAAGAATTAACGGTCCTCTAGAGCCCCCCCCCCCGCCCCCTTTCGTTTAGAGGCAGGCGCATGCTGCCCAAGTCCTGGGGTAAATTTCGATCACTACCTATATGGAATGCTTAGTGTTGGCAACGGAGGAATATTCCCTCGTGAAAGCATAGGAAGTTGATGCAGTTATCAATAGAAAAATAAATTTAAACACGACGCGGGAGGTTTTGAGGACAGCAATTAGGCAATATTGAAACCGTGATTAAAATTCTTGGTAACTGCAAGAACTTCGCATGTTTTGAACTGAGAGTCTGTTTCCGTCATCAGCAGTAAGTATTTCGTATTTTTAATTGTGGAAATACGGATATTCCAAGGCTTGGGAAACATGCCCTGCCATATTAGGGAGTACGCTAGAGGACCGTTTACTCATTTTTTACTCCCGTGGAAGGTATAATTGGTGTTTAAAGTGCGGTATACTCCTCTGCCTTGCGACTGAATCATCTGTATGCGTTTCTTTAGCTTCCTATTGTCTCTCTTCACCTCCTGATTCTTAGACTGACCCGTTCCTCCCAGAGGCGCAGAAAGTACCTAACAACTTCCGGATTCACAGCGACGGCGGATGCACTTTCTGTATGGGCCTGCTGCCTTTATATGTTGCACTCATACAGTCCAAGATTCTAGCGCGATGTGTGGATTGTGCTGGTTCTGCGTCTTTTCCGAAGAAGAGTTGTCTCGGATACGAACGTCGTCCACTCGTTCGTCCGCGGCCGTTTCCTGTCCCCGCCCGTGTACGCGTATATCCGTCCTTCCCTCGCTCAACCTTTGGTCCGTCCTTCTTGCGTGCGCGCCCGTGTCGTCGCAGTTTCCGCGGTACGTGATCACCGCGCGCGAGCGCACACTAGTTAGCGCGGCAACTAGATCAGCCCCCCGTGAAGGTGACTTTCGCGGCTCGAATTATGGGCGCCGAACACGCAATGGAAGCCCTGTGCGAGTGAGGAGTAGCCCTGCGTATGTTCGCACGTACGGTGGGGACTGCGGTAGAGGTAACGTTCTCCTTCTCCCTTCGTCTCTCTCTCTCTCTCTCCATGCTCCCCCTCTCCTGCCCTTTATTGCTTCCCTTTATTGCCGCCGTGGCATCTGGAGCGTGGCTGACGCCTTGCCATGGGCACGTGACTTGGCCTCACGCACGCATTCGGTCTCTGTAGTTTGACTCGCTCAGCAAAGCGTATACCGATGGAGGGCTGGCGCCGGTCACGTTCGGTAGCGTTCGTGTACCTAATCGTATGTGTTTCTCTCCAGCACTGGTACTACAGGCGCGAGAAATGCTAAAGGAAACGCTTCATTTGGTTACATCCAGCGGTTTTCAGTGGGTGCCTCTTGTGGGGTGCTGGACTTCTTTGGGGTGAAACGCTTGCTGGAGATTAGATCTTTGGCCTCTCATCATGGGCTCCAATAACAGCCTTAGCTGTGTCGCTATTGGCCATGCAAGCTGCCTTGGCGCGATGACAGGTTAAGTAATCATCATTATCAGGAATTCATTCGCACTGGTGAACCAGATTTGACACTCGTATTAGCAGGTTGAGTGTCAGATGTGCGAATTAGATTAGGAAGTTTGCGGGGATACGGTGACCGCAGCTTGTTGGCACAGGACCGGGTGAATGTGAGGGATATGGGAGAAGCCTTTGGACGTCGTTAGGCTGATGACTATGACATCTTGCGTGTGTAACTTAGTTGTCGCGCCTCCGGCGTCTCGTTCCGCGAACGTTGGCTGCCAACGCATGCAGACGCGTCGACGCCAGAGCTCGACCGAGTCGGTGTCACAGCGCGCTGCCGCGCGCGCGAGTGAATAAAGAATGGAGGGCGGCGGACTCGGGCGCATGAATAGTGCGGAAGTGGCTTCTTTTCAGCGTGCGCGGACAGTCGAAAGGTGAGATGACCGCTCGCGACAGAAGGACCGAGAAGAAGGAAGTGAGGTCTCTGTGAGACGAAGGGAAACGCCTCCTCCTTTTTTTTTTTTTTCGAAGAGAGAAAAAGAATAAGACGGGGGACTGGGCTTTGTCGGAGGCGCTTGCAAATTGGAGCTGCCTTTGTGCAACGCTTCGTGCCGCATGCTCGTGGTGAAAGCGCCGTGCGCTGCTTCACCGCTTGTTTTGTCCTTGTTTTTTTTTTTTTTTTCGTCGTTTGTCGTTTTTTTTTTTTTCGCGCACGTTGCAGTGCTATCGAGCATCTCGTAGCGGTGCAAGAGGCGTCACTTGGGACAGTCACTCCAGCTTTCGACGTCAAGGTGTATTTTTGTTGCCTTATAGCTCGCTTTGTCCGTTGCCGCTTCGCGGGATGGTACGTGAAACCCTAAATTATGCGAGTGCATATACCCTTTCTTGAGATGCTTTGGCCGAAGCCTCATGCTCACCAGGGCAATGGGTGTGGGCAGCGAAAGCTGCCCAAGATGTTTTTCATCGAGTGCCTTATCTCCGGGGAGAAAGTGGGCGTGGCCGGGAGCGGTGCCTTTGGAAAGCGCGCTGTCTCGCGAAGCTTTCTGAAATTGCTGGCGCGCGTCTCCTGCATCTCCTTCTGCACGCGAAGTGTATATTTCTGTCCGGCCTTAGACGTAGAGGGCGTCGCGCGCAATTCGATGCGACGCCTGCGATTTGTACGATCGCGAGAAGAGGTTGCAGTCATTGTGTGACTCACTTTCTTCTCGGGCACGCTGTCCGCACGGTTTTGTAGTTCCGCCAAACCTGCCGAATCCGGCAACATTGTGTGGGTCCTCGATATTAGAGCTTTGTCAGCGCTCTGCATTACTGGCACTTCCAGCGTTAGCAGCAGTTTAGATGGCTCGTGTGTATCTCACTGAGCATTGCTGATGCCAGGACTTGAATGTGGTGGTGCTAGAATATCGCCTTCTCGCGCCCTCTAGTGGGGAGTGTATTCAGCCTCTCGCTTTACATGTCGTCCCATGACCTAGCTATGGTCATTTACCAGCAAACAACTACTAGCGACACTTACGCCGCAAACGGCTCTGATTTTTGCTAACCCAGCGCCACCTGGCCGGATCTAGTGCGCTTCTATCAAGCGGACGTGGTATGGTATGAGAGTCTTAACGCCACAAAACAGCACGTGTGCTATGTTAGTGGCGGGCTGCGCATTACTCTCGACCGCCTGGGGTTTATTAACTTATGACATTATACAGCGATCGGTTAAGTACATCATTTCGCACCCGTAGTAAGATGCGGCCTTTGCGCCCGAGGTTCAGTCCAGCGTCCTTGGTCGGAGCTTTCAGTAATCTAGTAATTCGCCGGTTGGGAACGCCGGCTTGGTTGTTTGGATCGTTCTCTTGGTAACCTGGTGTCCGAATTTCAGCGCTTAATTGCGCATAATCAGCGTTTATGTTCATTTACAACTCATCCATGCCGCCGTGGTGGCTCAGTGGCTATGGTGCTCGGCTGCTGTCCCAAAAGACGCGGGTTCGATCCCGGCCGCGGCGGCTGGAATTTCTTTGGAGGAGAAATTCTAGAGGCCCGTGTACTGTGCGATGTCAGTGCACGTTAAAGAACCCCAGGTGGTCGAAATTTCCGGAGCCCTTCACTACGGCGTCTCTCATAGCCTCAGTCGCTCTGGGACGTTAAACCCCATAAACCAAACCAAACCAGACCAAACAACTCATCCATAACGAAGGCTAACGTGGCGCATGTTCCTAACTGGTCATTCTTGAGATCGACCCTGTATCAGTAGAATGGAGTAAGGCATACTGTATTCCACAGGAAGAATACTAAAACGTAAACGTTGATACATGCATCTGACATCTGGATCGTAATAAGACGAGGTTATTTACGGATCCATTAGGCAGATGTAATAATTGCAGGCAGTGTATTAGTACGAAAAGTATACACCGTGTAGCACGTCACTGAAGTCGTTCCTCCGCCCTCTCTCCTGTATATCGTGCCTGAAATGTCTCTCGTAGCGCTGTTATTGCGTAACGGTGCTCTGTGACGTCCTTCTGTCGCAGAACTTGAAAAATTGGATAAAATTTGGTTATGTGGAAAGTCAATGCCGCAGTAATTGTCTCACATATCGGTGGACTCCCCAACCGCGTCATAAGGGAAGGGAGGAAGGTGGGAATCAAATCAAATTTTATTCGTCTGTATGCATACACATTCATAAATTCTGATCTACCTTAGCACATTTTGTTTGTTGGCTGATAAGGCAGCAGGTGGAGAAATACCTCCATATGCATACATTTCTTGTTTAAACAGTCATGCTAACATAGAGAGAAAAAAAAATTGAACACAAAATAGCACATAAGAAAGAACTCAAACTATAATACAACATTTTGGGCGAGTTGGTTACCTACATTCATTATTACAGCGCAAAGACGGCACAGAACAAGAAGGGGACACAACAGCGCTGACTGTCAACTAAGTTTTATTCGAGACCAGTAGGGTTTTTATACACCTGGCGATCAGAACGGGAAAACAAACATACAAGAATAGCTGTAGGCATGCGCAAGGGTACAGTAACGGCGGTTATCCGGCACGTGTCAGATTTCACATTCTAGATACTTCATCTCTTTCTGGGACAATGCCACTGATGGTGCGCTTATGCACTCGTCCTGCAGTCTAATAATCATAGCAGCTTCTATTATTTCTCTTGTTAATGTGTCTCGGTGTTTCCCTATGACACTGCATTGCCTGTACATCGGTTCACATTTATCCTCGCTGTCATCTTCTGCGCTGCAGTCCCTGCAATGTTTGGCTACGTGGCCTGTGGTAGCCACACGTGCAACATTGTCACTGTGCTCTTTTAGCCTTTTGTTGAGACAGCGGCCAGTCTGCCCGATGTATTTTTTCCCACAGGACATGGGCAGTGAATACACCACATCTTCTTTACATGGGACAAAATGATGCCCGTGTTTCACTTTACACCTGCTCGTTTCGTAAGTCGTGCAGTTAACTTTTTTGCACAACCTGGAAAGCTTTTCCGGCGCTGAAAATACTACGTCAACGCCTGCCCTACTTCCAATTTTCCGGAGGTTGTGCGACACCTGATGGAGATAAGGCAAAACAACAACCTTTCTTTTTTCCCTTTGCCTAACCGGTTCGCTAGTGTGGCGAGGTCTCAGGTTTTTTAGCTGCTTTTCTGCCACTGACACTAGTACATCGATCGGATAACCAGCCATCGTGAGGCGATCAACTTGTTTCGCAAAGCTTAGTTCCATACTATGCTGGCAACACTTCTTTAAAACATTATTAAAAACAGAATGAATAATGGCCCTTTTTACAAGTTTCGAATGAGCTGATGCATATGGCAGGATGGGTTTTTTTCCTGTGAACCGATGTACAGGCAATGCAGTGTCATAGGGAAACACCGAGACACATTAACAAGAGAAATAATAGAAGCTGCTATGATTATTAGACTGCAGGACGAGTGCATAAGCGCACCATCAGTGGCATTGTCCCAGAAAGAGATGAAGTATCTAGAATGTGAAATCTGACACGTGCCGGATAACCGCCGTTACTGTACCCTTGCGCATGCCTACAGCTATTCTTGTATGTTTGTTTTCCCGTTCTGATCGCCAGGTGTATAAAAACCCTACTGGTCTCGAATAAAACTTAGTTGACAGTCAGCGCTGTTGTGTCCCCTTCTTGTTCTGTGCCGTCTTTGCGCTGTAATAATGAACTCAAACTATACACAAAATAGCACATACGAAAGAAGTCATGCTACACACAGGGCAATACATTTGCACACCAATTTCTCATGTCAGTCATCATCCTACGTTTGTTACTTGCAATACATAGATCATCGAGAATTTCATTAAATACAGCCGGTACATAATAACTGCGCATCTTTTTACCACAGTTCATGTAAACCCGTGGCTTAAAAAACGTTCCGTTTTTCTCAAGGTGACATATTTTTTTACAGGAGTCTTATGTTCATTTGAATAATAATACCGTGTTAACACAACAAAGTGAAATAGTTCACGAATCTGAAGGATGCCTAACTCATCGTATTTCTCTTTCATGTCAACCGAGTGTAGTTTCGTGCCGTACGATGTAGTGCTCACTATTCTTTTTAGGATAACATTTAATGCTTCTTTCTTGTATTCGGAGTGGTTACCATATAGAGTAATGCCGTACTTTAAAACAGGTTCTACTAATGCTGTATAGATCAGTCGTCTAAGATGAAGCGGAGCTTTACCACGAAGGTGATACATCATAGCCGCAATGGCCCTTATCTAGAGAGGCAGAGGAATGAAAGAAAAAAGAAAGAGGTACCGTAGTGGACGGCTCCGGAATAACTTCGACCACCCGGGGATCTTTGAGGTGCACTGACATCGCACAACACACAGGCGCCTTTGCGTCTCTCCTCCACCGAAACGCGACCAGGATCGATGGTACTCCGGCCCGGTATCCGAGCCGTATAGCAACTACTCCGAATGAGGACAGTCTCTATAGCACCGCAGCACTGCAAAACAAACGCCACTCGTAACGAATGACGCCGTCTTGACGACTTTGCATTTGTTCAAAAAACAAAGCTGCTCCGAGGCTCCGCAAAGCGAAAACGGCGTTATGTTGCCCCGGGAAAGGAGGGAAGAGAGAAGAAAGCAAAGGGGACGCAGAACCTCCCAGTGTGCGCGCTGTCTTGCGCCCTATCTCCCTCTGCACCTTCCTCCCCTGGATATCCAGGCATGTTGCTCCGGGCACGCTGGTATCCTTGAACGTAACGTATATACGGCTGCCGGTGTATTAGCGGCGTAGTACATCGTACATGCTATGGCTGGCTGTGTGTGCGTTATACTAATCTGTTATACTCTGTGTGCCGTACGCATACACGTTTGAATTATTCTTTTTATAGTTATACAGGACTTACTGCCCTGTCCTGTTTCTCTTCAGCGTGGCTTCGTTTCTGTACAAGTCTCCTCTCCCCCCTTCCTCCTTTCCCTTCTTTGCATCTGCGCCTGGCTTCTCTCCGTAATGCATGACTCGCCGTAATTCGCCCCTCTCTCTTCTACCTTTTTTTTTTTTTTTGTTGTCGGCGTTCTCGGTTCCTGTCTCCCAGCGGTTCCGCGCCGATCGTGCGCGTGCTTCTGCGACTTTCAAAGGTCACCGCCAGGGGAAGCAGTGGCGCTGCTTTCCTGCCTAGCGGGGTCTATGGTTCAGCAGGGACACCCGTGTATTCCGGTTTGTTGCGGCTTTCGGTTGCAGCTGACCCTCGTATCCGTAACAGCGATGTCTCCGAGTCGTGCAGCCGTCATCATTTATCTCCTTGTCTTGTTTCCGTCGTCCCGCTTTATTTCGTTTTTCTTCTTCGTCGGTTCCCTCCTTTTCGGACGCGGAGATAAAGATCCGGTTTGCGCATATTGCCGTTGTCAGCCAGGAGGACAGCCCGTCGGGGCCTTTATGACAGCACGACAGTCGGCAGGGCCCGGAAGAACGGAGAAAATCGCTTTCTTTTTTATTGTTTTTATCCATCGAAGGTTGTTTGATTAGGTGCCTCGTTTCTTAGAGAGGCTGTTAATATGCACGGAGAGAACAGTGGCTATTGAAAAAAAAAAAAAAAGATTAGCACAAACGACCGATCACCAGAGCAACAGCGGCTCGCGAAGACGCCAATAACGAGCGGGCTAGGCCTTTCACACTTCTCGGACGTATTACGGGAGGGTCAGCAGGAAAGCGTCGCCTGCGAAGAATTCTATTTTTTTCTTAATTTTTTTTTTTTGCTCGTATCGGTCTTTGATCGCTCGTGATAATCTGTTTACTCGTCACTGTCCACGCATAGCTACTGGTCATGTCTGTCTGTACTCCTGAATTAAGAAAAATGTTTATAAACCGCAATACTAGCCCTAAAAAAAGAGCTTAATTTCGTCGCTTCCTGTGGAGGCAGCATGGAATAGATATAAGCAGATTATAGTTGTGAGCGTTTGACTTTCGAAGTTAAATGCTAAGTATAAAGCAGTGCGCTTTGGATGCAGCGAGGTTGAACTTCTTCGCCATATATAGTTTGCGATCCGTAAACTTTTGACGGCGGGTGTACGTCTCGTGCGGG
The DNA here is from genome assembly GCF_055824585.1 of Amblyomma mixtum. Classification (NCBI taxonomy): domain Eukaryota; kingdom Metazoa; phylum Arthropoda; class Arachnida; order Ixodida; family Ixodidae; genus Amblyomma; species Amblyomma mixtum. Next base: position 12,538,892 of record NC_143012.1, read on the forward strand.
CTGTATACCCAATCTTCGAAGTGAGTGCGAGCGCTGGCCGCGAGCATGGAGACTTCCTCAGTGCGCATGAGCAAGGAAGGTATCAAGTGACGTCAGAAATCCCAGCTTCCGTTGTTTCTGGCCGTGCAGTGCTACAGACGGGGCACGAATCGCCTTGGAAAGGTAATCTCAGTGGTTGTATACTGGAGCAAACAAATCGTGGGCTCCAAACGAAAGCTATACGTATTGTTGAGTTGTGACGCGTGGTTTAACTAACTTCACTGGCATTCCCAGGGCACGAAACCCGAGGAGGCGCATTGTACTTTCGTTGGACACTTAGTCGCTCTTCCCTACATCGTGTGCATCGCTCTGAATGTAGGCATTACCTTTACACTTGGGCCGTCGTTCGCCTCATACTTTCAGCCAATCAAGTGCGCGCGCTTAACCACGATCTTCTTGCGTCACGCGCGCCATGCGTGTATTTAGGCGAAAGCCTTTAATGGCTCATAGTGTCGTCCGTCCGTTAACAAAGCCTGTCACACGCGTTTAACTCGGGAACTAAAAAAGAAGAAAACCAATGGTCGCTTCAGATAGAGGAGGAAAAAATGAACCTAAAAGCCAAATTTGATGACTGTAGAGTAATTAGTTAATTAATTATTGGCAAAAGTATCGAAATTGCGTCGAAATAGCGCGGTTGTCGATATAGCCACAGGATGAACGTCACATCCACCGGAAGTCGTCGCGGCATAGTGAAAATTGTCACAGAATGGTCGGATAAACGTCGGATTTGTGTCAAATTAGATGGAAAATATGTGTAAGTAAGAGTAATTAACACTTAAGATCCCTAAAAGATGTATAATTTTGGGTATCGATATAGCCATGGGAATGGTGTGACGTCACATCCACTGGAAGTCGTCACGGCATAGTGTCCTCGGCTTTCGCCTCTCAACACTTTAGTTGCCAAAGTGTCCTCGCAATTTTTTGCGCATGGCGTGCTCATGTACTGCACGAAGTGTAAAGAGTAAGGAAATCACAGAGTAATTGATTATCACGTGTCAACCAAGACCCGCGGCTATGCCGTAGTGTGTGCAGGGTCGCGGGATATAGTTTCGAAACTCCTGCGGGGATCTTTAATTAGGAGCTCCGCCTCGGGCGTTATTTCGGCTCCGTCGGAACGCGACCGTGAGCCGGACTCGCTACTCCGTGCCCCGTGTGCGTACAGCCGAGCGCGGTGTATAATCCGCCTGGCGGGTTCTTTTTGCATATCACCGCCACTGATCGATCGCTGGCTACGGCGTATACAAGAGCAGCAGAGCGCTCCGAAGGCCGCGCGCTTGCTCCGGTCGACCTTTCCGGGATCGCACCTTCCGGCGAGGTCGCCAGTCGGCGTCCTGGTTGGTGTAGTGTACTAGATTAGACTGGTTGGTGCGCCACGTGCTCCATACCCCCCCCCCCCCCCCCCCCCCCCCCCTCTTTTCGTGCCGCCTATTTATACACCCCGCCCGCGTAGCGCAAACACACGTGCGCGCGCGCGCGCGAAAAAGAGTCGGGTGCGTTTGTGTCTGTGCTCTGCTTGCGTAAGCACAACTTTCGGCGGACGTGGCACACTGTCAGATCGGTTTCTGGCGGCTTTGCAAGAATCCACCCTCGGAGGTGGGGGGGAAGGACCTTCCTTACCGTTTTACTGCGGCTGCTCGTCTTTTTTCATTTTCTCTTATCTGTCCCACGCTGATGTTCGGAGATACCAAGGCGAATGGCGCGGTATATAGACCAGATTCTTTTACCCTCACACGCAGGCTGCTGGCGCGCTCCTACTCTCGACACCAGCCGCCATCTATCGGCGCGCGCGGCACGATGGACTGCGGGTCGCGCCGGCGCCGCGCGTAGAATGCATGTTTACGTGTTCGCTTCTGTCGTTGTAGTGCTTCATCATAACGTATGAGGGTGTGTGCTGTGCGTCACTACTCATATTTTCCCTCTACCAGACAGTACTGCGGTTATCTTGCGCGCAGTTAGGCGTTAACGTAACATCTCCGAGTTTTTTTTTTTTTCGTTCATTTGGTGTGAGTGAGTGCGGCGAGGCAGTGCGCGTCTGTCTCGTTGTTTGTGCCTACCATGATGATATTAATATTGATGATTAGCGCTCGTGTCCTGTCGTCACCTTTTCTGTGCCTCGTTTTCGCTCTACGTTTTTCAATGATGATATTCTGCTGACTCAGGATTCTAAACGCTGGCACCGCAGCGGCGACGCTGCTCCACCAAGCCGCTGGCGCAGCGGCGCTGCTCAGGGAAATTCTGGAATACTTATGCAAACAGCAAGGATTTTTCCCGCAGAGTAGTTGGCCAGGTAGCGTACGGACTGGAAACCGGCACTTTTAAGCATATTTCTGCGCTGAGTGTCGTTTGTTGCCGTCTTTTACGTGCGCTATCATCTATGATAATTTTAGGCACAGAAATGTGGATTTATTGATTTGATTCACTGGTGTAGTAACTGGATAGTCGAGCTGCAGACTGAAGGTTGTGACGAAGCGCGTGTTTTCGATCACCTCCTTGCGCTGAGCTTGCTCTAGTTCCCATTAAACTCATTTCATGCACAGGATTATAAGCACGACCGCTACCGATTTCAGTTGCTCTTTCCGCACGCATGTCATAGGGATCAGGGGGGAGGGGTAAAGTGTTTACCGTAGTGTCTTTCTGCTTTTGCTATCTACCTTAATCATAGGAAAATATGCGCGATTTTAATACATTTATTCACACTTAGCTAAACGCCTACGCAACGCTGTCACACGCGGCGAGAGCTACCGAATAAAATGAACGCGACTTCGGACCTCAGATTTCGTGAAAGCTGGATTCGCAGCTAATATCTATTCAAGCTTTGATAATTTGAGCAAAAGTACGTTTTTATGCACCAGGTTGCATAAACCATGACAAATTTTGTTTTTTGTTGGCGCTGCGACTCAGTTAAGCTCACAGCGGTAATTTGTTGATAAACCGGCGCACCACGCATGCATGCGACAAGAAAGCCCTGTTTGTGGGTGGTACTTTATGGCCGAAGGATTAAGAGTGCATGGGAATTGGAAATGCATGCTAGCCGCGCACCTAATACTTGATATTGAACGAAAAGTTTTTTTTTTTTTTTGCAGTGGAGCACTAAGACGGTAGCGATATAAGCATGAGCGCGTTCTAAGCGTCAGCACAATTCACGTGAATGTCAAACTAAATGTCATTCAAACGCATCAATGTGCTCCCTTTGATAACGTGAATACTTCCTGCAACACAGCCACGCTGCGGAAGTATGCTCGACAATTTTTTTTTAGCGCCCGAAGCGCGGCTATATGCAGGCGCGGCCGCGGAGTTGCCGCAGCCCCGCAGTCCCCAAAGAAACGCCCGCACCGCGGCGCGCCAGTCGGCGGAAAATGGCCGCGCCCAGGAGCGGCTCTGGATTCTGGTCTATAGCTGGAGTGAAGCCAGTTCTTCTCTTTCTTTCTTTCTTTCTTTCCTTCTTTCTTTCTTTCTTTCTTTCTTTCTTTCTTTCTTTCTTTCTTTCTTTCTTTCTTTCTTTCTTTCTTTCTTTCTTTTCTCTTTCTTTCTTTCTTTCTTTCTTTTTTTCTTTCTTTCTTTCTTTCTTTCTTTCTTTCTTCGTTGTGGTTTTCATTGCGATCGGCACCGTTTTATCTTGCTCATCGCTCTCCGTAGAGCGAGGTGTGCCGGACAACTATTTTATGAGCTATGCCCGTGACGCGCGCGGAAAGTGCGATGAAGGAACGAAAGAAAAAAAGAAGGAAAAAGATCGACATAGACACTTAAGGCTGCTTACGTGTGAGAAGGCGTATAAGCCTGCCCGCTCACTTCGTGAACGCAATCGCCGCGCGCTGCGGCGTGATGCCACCCGATGCCACACAGCTGGCGATTCTACCTCTGCATGGCTCTACGTGTCCAGCGCCGCAACCATTGTGACATAAGCGCTAACTTCGTGAAGCCAGTCGCCGCCGTACCGCGACTGTTTCGGCTGTTCTGGCTATTTCGACCAGTTAAGTGCAGTCAAGAGGTTGCTTTTCCTGCAAGCTTCTCGAAAGCGCTTGCATTTTGGCGCGATTTAGCCAAAAATTTTCGGGCCACAGCGCCGAGGGTAACCCCGTTTTCTAAATTCTAAAAACATATGGATATAATTACGGTGGGTTACACGCCTCTCACTAATTAAGCAGCCTAACAGCAATAGTTAGAAACTTAACTATTCTGCCTGCTGGTCAGCACTTCGTAGCTGTATTTTGATGTACAATGCTCTGCCGAAAACAGTGCTCTTGTGATTCAAAAAGCGTATTGAAAAAAAAAAAAATCTGTAAAATCTTAGGTGAAACACCCTGTATATATACGGCCGGTCCATGTCGCCTATTTCTGATATTAGAAGGAGCAAATCCGGTCCACAGCTCTTATTCAAACCTCTCCGGACAAGGAAAGCGCGTGCCAATTTATTATTGCGTATAGCCCGTAGATTTGCCTCCTTCGTTTCGCTAGTGGTGTCTGTCCGCTTTGCATACGATCCTCGTAATTGCGCGCGCGTGTATAGGCGCTCTCTTTACGGCGTGTCGTGCCAGCTATGGGCGCGTCACCGTCTCCGGTCACTTGGCATCTTGCCCCGCGCGTAACTCGCGACACTTGTCGAGGTGTATATCTGTGCGCGTGCGTGTCTTTTCTTTTTCGTATTTTGTTTTTATTTCTGGCAACCGGGCTATATCCACGCGCCGTTCTTTGACAGCGTATCTTTCGCTTCATCTCTGCCTGCCGCCGGCTGTTAGGCGATATCTCTGTCGACGGCCTTTAATGTTTCATGCTCATTTGTAGGGGCCTCAGCTTTTGGTCTGCGCGCACATAGCTGCCTCGCGGTCTTTAATATTAACGTACTAATTTTGTTTTTGCGTAGTCGTGGTGTGCCTTTAATGGGTAGCTTGCCCAACGCCTTCGCGAGGCGGACGAATGGAATATATATTGTGGAAAACCCGTTTCCCCCCCTTCATTTTCGACTCGGCCTACCGTCATCATCATAGTGCGTCTTGATAGCACCGGCTGGGCGAGGAGGGAAGTATCCCTCATGGGGGAAGCGGATGGATGGATGGATGGATGGATAGGAGCGCCCCCTTTGAAACGGGGTGGTGGCAATTGCCACCATGCTCAGCTTTTCTTTCTTTATTATTTTTATTTGTTTACTGTGTTGGCAATTCTCATTAAGATTCGGGAGAAGCGACGGGAGCGCCACCTCGATGGCTACGCGGAGCTCCGCGGAGCCGGCGAGAGGCTCTTCGGGATCCGGCCAGCGTCACGAGTGGTTGCAGTTGCACGCTCTCGTCACCTTCCTCGGCAGGCGCTCGGAGATCTGTCGTGCCTTGCCGCTGGACATGTGGTTCTAGGCAGCGAAGCAAGGGCAGCAAACGCGCGCTCTCGTCACCTCCCCCAGCAAATGCTCTGGTATGGCTTTGCCCTAAGAATTCGGCGCGCACGGGAAATCCCGGCCGCCATTTTCGGCGCATACAATCGGTCGCCGCCGATACCCCCGAAGTTGCGCCCCTGCCCCAGCCGGTAATTCGGAAGCGCTTCTTACGTAGCCTTCTACTTCCGAGGATGCCTTAGTGATGTTCTCTAGCTAGCTGGCCCGCTCTGTGTATTAACTGCAATGTAATAAATAGCATATGAGTGTTCACGCTTTGTCGTCCCTCCCTTTGTTCCCTCGAGCACGAACCCCTCCGCGGTTAACGCATCCGCGGTGTGGGAGTGCGGGGGCGGAAGGCTGAGTCCCCCATATTTCCACAATATGTGCGCTGATGAGACTCCATTTCCGTACATTGGCGTCGCATCCGTCACCCGTCCGCGGCGGTTGAATTTCTTTGGAGGAGAAATTCTAGAGGCCCGCGTACTGTGCGATGTCAGTGCACGTTAAAGAACCCCAGGTGGTCGAAATTTCCGGAGCCCTTCACTACGGCGTCCCTCATAGCCTTAGCCGCTTTGGGACGTTAAACCCCCATAAACCAACCAACCACCTTCTCACGGTGCAGCCTGCCCCCATTTAAAAGATATCATTTCAGGCTTTACCTGTGTGGATTATAGCGCTCACTTAGGCTTAGCATTTGAATCTTAGAATGCGCGACAAACGGATTGTCGAACTGTATGTAATATATGATATATATTTAAAAAAAATAGAGCAGTCGACAACACTGGGCCACGGTCCTCGGCGTCCTGTATCACTCCGCTGGCCAATCACAATAGTTAGCGAAATCAACTTTTTAATGTTGGACTAAATCAAAACTAGCCAGGTATCAGAATTCCAGAGCCTATAATATTTTTTCTCGCTTTAACAAGAAAAGATTTAACAACGGACTACTTTTTGTCGCGGAGGAATTCTGTGCGGGGGCCCTCAATGGGGGCGGAGCTTCACTGCAGGCTTAAGTTGTATCCGACTAATGAGCGCATTCCAAGAATAGCGCCTGGATGAGCGCAGGAAAAGAAGGTAAACACTGAGGCAGGAGAGCAGGACGTGCGCAGAAGATTTCGGCTACCTTTATTCAAGGCACACGCCAGCGAACCGGAGCGTAGGCAGCATATTCGAGACAGTTTGTTTGCTCAGTAACGAAGTCAGTTCAGTCTGAAGGATAAATCGAAGTTACCCGTTCTGCCAGTTGCTTGAAAACCGAAGAAAGGAAAATAAGGGTTTTGTTTTCATGGACCATTTGTTTAGACGCGACGTGTTGGCAGCCTTTTGTTGATTTGCCTGCCCGCTCAATCATTTGTCTTTCACGGTGAAATTTCGCTGCGCTCTAAGTGTGCGTCAGTCTCGAAATTCCCAGCCGTAGTCGCCATTCTGCCTTTTACAAGCACCGATCATTTCAACTGTCATCGTTACTGAGTTGTAAGTGGTTTTGTTGAACATGGTAAATGGAAGGGAAAAGATTGTTGCTAGCCCCAGCATCTGCCATCGCTGCTGGAAGCACCTGAGCGGGGGCAGCGGAAATAAAGGTTAGCAGGCAGAGTGTAGAAGTGAAATGAAAGGGGTGAGGGGATAGTAGAAAGGACAGGGATTACTGAGTTTAACAGAGCGAGTTTTTCAGTCCTGCCAGGATTATTCCTGCGTGTTTCCAACGGCTTCCTTTTTGTAGAGTTCCAGTCACTCCGAACGCATTTCCGGTGGTGTGACTTACTCAGCGGATGTAGCCGTTCCCTGGCCTGGCCTGGGCTTTGCTTTCGCCGAAGGGGGGGGGGGGGGGGGGGGGGGTAACGGTATGGTCATGGCCTTGGCGATACCTTGGTCCGTGACCAAAACCTCGTTTAAGCGACCCCTCCGCGGTTGTTCAGCCCCATTTGCGCACTTCGGTCATCGGCTTGACCGCGTCGACGTCATCGATGTCAGCAGCGCTCGCGCCACCCACCGGCTCTAAAGGAAAGTGATACGGCTTGGACATGGCCTCCGAGATCTTTGGTTTCCGAGCCCGTCTCGGAAGCTCTGCCTCTGCTGCGGTCGTGGGAGGAGCTCGACCCGAGAGAGGCGCCCCACGAGGAAGTGAATGCTCGCGGGCGGTGGCGTGTTGTTTTCGGAAGGAGAGGGCGCAGCGAGGAAGGAAGCAGCGAAGCGGAGGAGCGCGAAAAAAAAAAAGTATAAGGGAAGCGCGTGCCAGGCGGAAAAGGCCATTTCATGCGCTGCTTTATTTTTTTTCTTTCAAGGTGTGCTACGAGGAAGTTGCGTTCGGCAGCTTCTTTTTTTCGCCACCGGTGGAACGCCTGAGGCTGGCTTCTTCCGGGCTCGGCGGCGGCCACTGCCTCCTCGTAGTAGTAGTGGCGCCGACATTGATCTTGAAGGGACGCCTGACCGAACCGCGCCGTGCGTTCTTCGTCCCAAAGCGGCGGACGCCGCGATGCGTCACCACTTCCGTCGGCGGCTCCGTTTTCCTTTCTTCCATTTCCTCCTTCCTCCTCGCCTGGGATGGAAATGCATCCTTTGTCTGCTTACCGGTGGCCGCAGAACTTTTCCCTTTCGTGTTGCGCTCTCCCTACATTGAATGTTTAAGCTTGTTGCTATAGTGTCGATTTAGATTTTTACGACGATATAAGGGGGTCTCGAAGAGGCCTGCTTTCGGTTAAATGAGTATTTCACAGCAGGTATCGTTAATCCATGCAGTGGCTTCTCTCGGATAGATGGATGTTAAGTGTCCCCTTGAAACTGGATGGTATATCGCGCCAGGGCCAGATTTAAAGGAAGGGGTGCTCCTTCCCGTCTCCTCCTACAAGGCGAGAAATTTTACGTAGGAAAACCATACTGAACCCCATGTTTTTTTGCCGAAAAAGCCAACATTTCATGGTTCAAATAAGACTGTCCCCTTCAGGAGCGACCCATAAATTCACCCCTGTGGAGCGTTTCATTAGACTAGATAATTTCCTCTTTCTGCACTGAACATTTTTTTTCTCTCATCTTTAATTACCATTGTTGTGGAACTGAGTGGCCTTTCAAATATATGATCCTTTAACGTTTAAGCTGTACAGAATTTTTCGGCTCCGGTTTTGGCGGCGGAACGTTTGCGTACGTCAGTGGCATACGGCTTGACAGCCAGTTGAAAAATGAACTGGGAATCCAGACTGATCCTGAGATGAAATATCAAATTCCTTGAGGCAATTTGTTAGCCATTATGCTAATTGCTTTTCTGTTCTTTCATTGAAAATGACAGAAGTACAGTTGGTGGATAACTAGAAAGCGGACTCTTTTACCTTCTTTATAAAGGGGGAATCCCCTTAGCTTTTTCTTAACGTGCTGGGAAATGTCTGTTCTTAAGATAACGTTAACTACACTTGGAAACACATGACAGATCAAAAGGATGGAAATTATCGAGTCGAGAGCGCGCATTTCCGAGGTGCTTGGAATGGATTGGAAATTATCCCCTTTGAAACGAGGTGGCGGCTGTTACCATCTTGCTAGGCTTTTTTTCTTTGTATTGCTTTAAGCAATCCGTCAAACTTAACACTATCATCTATAAATTCGCCATTTTCCTTTAATACAGTGTTTAATCCTGAATGGTCATCGCCCTGCTTTTCAGCCACTAATCATCCAGTCAGTTTTTGCTTCTTGAACTGCAGTTTCATTCACATGACTTTGTCATCACTGAACCCTAGGGCTTCAGGGAGAGCGACTGTGTCTGCATAGGCATTCAGGCGAGTTTTGTCACATTCTAGAATAAGATGTTAGATTCTTTCTACAAATTTACCAAATTTACCCCTTTTCTGAGACTCGACGACCAGGAGAGATGGGAGGCCGTGCTGCGCAGCTAACAGCCGGAGGTTTATCTCCGGATGGCGACCTGGCCAGTGAGGTCGCCAAGGCTCACGGGCTTCTGGCCCCTAGCGCGACCGCTAGAGCCCACCTGTTACCTGCAACTATAGTGCCTATAATATATTCTCGGCACTATACTGCAACCCCTCTTTGCCCTAACCCTACCCTCACCGGCTTCCTGCTGAGGGTTGCTAAATAAAAGTTCTCCCACCGCCCCCACCACTGCCCATGTTGTGGTGCCGTACTCTGGCGCCACCTGTCGGCGGCCTGCCCAGGCGCGGCCCGTTGACCCGATTGCGCAAGAGCGCCTGTGCGGCCACGGAAGTCACGGCCCGCGCCGCGCGGTCGGAGCGGTTATCGCGCGGCCGCCCTTTTCCCCTTCCCGTTGTGCTTGATTCTGCGCTTCATTTGCGGCCGAATCCTCCTCCCCCGCGTTGCGCCATCGATGATGGCCTCGAGTGCGGCGTCCCTCGGGGGCGTCCGCGATGAGCTTGCTGGCTCCCCGCCGCCGGCGTAGCCTGGATACCGCCTGTCGGCACGGCCAGGTGGCGGTGCTGGTGACCTAGCGCGCATTCCATGCCGCGCGGCTCGTGAACCGTTTGGACATGCGAATGCGCTGAGCTGTCCCAAGACGTGGTGGTGTCTCGCGGATGCTTATGTAAATATACCAATATCAGGAAAGGTGTCGGGCAAGGAGACAGGATCTCTCCGCCAGCCACACGTGGCCATGTTTTTTTTTCGGGGAGGCCCGAGGTGATTCATATCTAGGAGAGAGAGGGGCGAAACGACCTAATCAAGAGCAAGCACTACTAAGATAATTGAGAAAGGGGGGGTGGAGGGTGGCGGCAAGGAGGTTGGGCTCAATTTGAGGGATGGCCTGCCCCTACACCCGGATACGTGCCTGCTCTCTACTGGTAATCCCCGTGTGTTTACCACTGGTGTTTGCGTGTTTGGTTGGATTGACAAGAGCTGGGGATCAAAGTTAATCGGGAGGAAAAGTCTGCTGTGCGATGTCAGTGTTCGTTGAAGAATCCGGGGTGGTCAAAGTTATTCGGAGCCCTTCACAACGGCGTCCCTCATAGGCTGAATCGGTTTGGGACAAACACCATAAAACCAGCATTGCTTACTACTTCAGTCATGGAACGTGCTGTGAAAGCAGCAAACACTGCACAGGATCAAGGAGTTCGGTTTGAAAACAGATAAAATGTTAACCGCAGCAGACATCGAGAAGTAGCCATGACTGCGTGGAATCACATGGGCCGCACTCTTAAAGTGCCGCCCAGCCGTTGCGGAAGCCCGAACGCTACGGTTTTAGGTATGCTTATGCTTGGTTTCTTGTTAACGGTGGTTTGTTGCAGTTGCAAACGCTGTGAGTGCCCTGAAAAAAAAAAAAAAAACAGTATTCAAGTAACTGCTCCAATAAGTTGACAGTCTAGGGGCATGCAGAAGGCGCTGCACCAGCAGACGAAGGCTTGGTAATTGGTGTTATATGGGGCTTAACATCCCAAAGCAACTCAGGCTATGAGGGACTTCTTAGTGGAGGGCTCCGAGATCACCTGAGGTTTTTTAACCTGCACGCCGTTGCCCTCGGCGCTGTCTCTGGACAAAAATTGGCTCTTTCGATTCGTTACGTGCACTGGAGGGGATGGTTTGCCTGCATGCTTCCTAAAGCGCATGTATTTTCGCACGATGCAGTCAGATTTTGTCGAGCCGCAGCGACGAGGGTAGCGTGCGCGAAATTTCAAAAGCTGATTGATATGGCTATTGCTAACGGCCGACTAGAAGTATCTAATTGCCATCAGGTGCCTATTGGTAATAGGTAGAAGTTAACTGTCAGAATTTAGTTATCCAATTTACTAGTAACATGGTTCGCCTGTTTTCTTTTATATCCGCAATACTGGTATGACCGTGCCTCAGAAAGCTTCTCTTTACGTCAAAAAACGTATTTTTAAAGTAACTAAATGAGTGATTGGTAGAGTGGGAGGTCGGGTGACCTGGTGTCTCGAGAAAACACTGTGTGTGGTGCATCAGCACTTAACCAATCCAATATCATCTGTTGATACAGCTGTGTGGTCGAAGTGGACCAGTTGAGTGCTGACGAGTGGAAAGCATTTTTCGGGCGGGGAACTGGTTATGAACTCAGTTTTTTCATATAGTGTAAGATTTCAGTATAACAATCAATAGATCCGCCAACCACCTGACGGCGGTCGTGAGTTTTTTTTTTTTTTTTTTGCTCTTAGCCTTTTTGACATTGTGAAAAGCCTTCCCTATTGGTTTTCTGCGGCAGTCTTAACTGCTCGATGCGATCGATGGAAAAGCGTGAAAGGAAAGATTTCGTTTCACATCAGAAGAATGGACCATTACCTTCAATATTTACATAACAGTGTCTTCAAATGTTTCAATATTCAAAATTTTCCTCCGAGAATGTTGGACATGAACAGTGTGGATCTCGAATGCAGAGCTCGCACAGCAGCGCAGTGCTGCCTCTTTGGCAGTTCGTCCCCGTAGAAATGGCTGCTGCCCCGGTGTCGAACTGCCGGCCCCCATACATAGCCGCCTGGGAAAGCGGTTGGGGAGGGGAAGGGGGTAGGATGAACACGTGTATGACAGGAGTTTATTGATGCGATCATTTTCGTAGAAGGCCTTATAAATAACTGAGTTTGAGGCTTTCACGGGCAAGCAGGGCGCGCGTCACCCGGCTACCGACGATGACGACGAGCACGGCTTTCCCATGTGCCACCGCCCACCCACCGAGTTGCCCCCACGCCGTATAGCTGTCGCGATCACTCACGGTCGCTGTCACGCTGCTGTCGCTACGCAGCAGTTCGGGCCGTGATCGCGACATATTGAGGCGCTAGCGAAGTAATATGAACGCTGTTCGGGACGTCGCCGTTCGAGACACGTATACGGAGTCGGTTGCGTTCCCAGGTTTTTGTGCTTCACTCGCGGCGAGCGAAGCTTCGTTGACATGTCGCTTCCTCGCCGTTGGAGTTTTAAGCATTGTGGGCGCGTTGACTCGGAATAAAGTGAGAAAGCTCTCTGGGATAGCTTGGCCGCGGCTGACGCGTAGTAGGGGTAATCGGATATTATTGGTATAGAAACTGTTGTCCTGCAGTGAGCTCGAGTTCTGCTTTTTACTTCAATTGATTTTTCAAAGATGTTACAGACGAATGTTACGGGTCGATGTTGCAGACGGTGTTTCTGACGATGTGGGAGGCATTGTCGCCGATGATGTTGCAGGCGATGCGGCTGACGATGTGGCCTATAGTGTCTCTGGCAATATGACGAACGATGTCGCAGATGGTGGGGCGGACAATGTCACTGACGACGTCGCAGATGATGTAGTGGCTTCTGGTCATTTATCCATAAGCCTTAGGCATAGTTACTGAGTCTATGCCGAAATGATATATGTCAGACAGGAAATAAAATGCTCTACAAACATTAACTGAAGCTAATTGCAGCTTTCTTGCTGCTGTTGCTGCTGGTGATGATGGTTTATGGTCCGATAACATGAACTGCGCAAGAACAGTCGCTCTCGGCCGCATTGAGCTGCGACTAGGTACCACGGCCTGTTGATCTCCGACACCGATCAGCCGTGCAAACACCAACTCCCGAAGGGTGCCGAGCGTGTGCGCATGCGCACTGGCCTCCCGCTATTCCCCATGCCCCTAACCGATAGAGTCTTCCTGTTCTTAAAGTCCCTATTTACGGCTCTTCGCGGCGTTGTTATCGCAGAACAAACGCGTCGCAAATTGGACTCTTCGGGGGAGAGCGCATTTAAAAACCCCCTCGCGCTGTCAGCTGCCAACTGTGCTAAAAAGTGCGCTGGTGCAGTGCGGGTGAAAACTCAGCGAAACGTGTCCTTTCGACGCCGCAGTTTCACTTAGACGGACCTCCGTGCGTTCTCTTTGCAACTCGTTTGACACTGTTCTCAAAATTACGACGAGAAAAAAAAAAATAGAGTTCAGCATACGGTAACCTGATTTGCCCTGCGACGACTGCTTTCCCATGGTGGCATACGCCTTGTCGACAGGAAGGCACCAGAGCGAGCTGTGACACCTCGCATGCCTGTTTATCTCCGTGCCGGCACTTTCTCTGCCGTTGGCGCGTTGAATGGCCTCTTCTCTTACTAGGGCTAGCTCCTCCGGCGGCGCCAACCTGGCGAGCGAGGAAGGGGGGGCGGGGGGGTTCGTAGGAGTCGCATTTGTTTCCAATTTAGCCGTCCCATTGTTGCCGCAGCCCTCTTCGCTTCCCCAAACCTCCTTACTCTTTGGCTCGCTCGGTTTTCCGGCATTGTTCGCGTCGCCGCCGCGGCGGGCGTCGTATCATCTCTCGCTCGCTCGTGCTCCGGGCGCGTCTTGTCAGTCTGTCGGCCACGGCTCTGCTTCGCTCCGGTCTGCGCGCGCCCGTTTTGTATTCGCTTCTCCGCTCTCTGCTGCGCTTGACACAGACAAAAAAAAAAAAAAAAATGCGCGGAAATGAGCTCGCGCTCTTTCCGTTGTTCTCCGGGGAGCGGGTCGCGTACACGGCGCCCCTTTCTTTTTGTCAGCCAGCGGGGCGACTCAGTGCATCTCGCTGTCTAGGTCCGCTTTGTTTTGCGCACTCGTGCGCGACACCTGCATGGTCGCCGTCGACGCCTCGTAAGACGTCGCAACAGCCGCTCTCTCTCTCTCTCTGCCTCGGTTATAAATAAGCGCGCGGTCACCTTCTATTTTCGGTTTGGGTGTCGAGCGAATTGCTGCTGCGGCCAGGGGTGTGTATACCTTTGTGTACCTGAAGAACCGAGAACACTGCCTCGCTCCTCTTCCATTCTTTTATTTCTGTTTTTCTCGACCCGCGCGGCTGTGGTGGCTTCGGGATAACGCCCGCCTTTCAGCGGCGCGGTGATAATACACTCGTTGGTGCGCGAGTCGCTGCGACTTGCTCGCTTCGTGCGTGGTGGGAGCGAGCCAACAGAGTTGTTTTGCGCTGTCCCTTCTTTCCTTCCTCCCCGCCTTCCCCACTGGCTTCCACGCATCGTTTGCTTGTTTACCTCGCGTCGCGTCGCTCTGCAGTTTGATGAGGGGCGTTCGAAGTGTACCTAGTCTTGTGCACGTACTGCCTCGTCAACAAGGAGTGCCCCGCGATGTCGCGCGATTATAACCGCGCTGCGAACATTGCGCATTTGGCCGATTCGCCCTCGGGACCCACTAGACTGCTGGCTGACAGCTTGTGCGTGTAATATGTTCGCCGATAGCATTCGGTCTCCCTGTTTTTGTGGTGTTTAGCCATTTAGTTATCGCCGTGGTCGCGTTATTTGTTTGCCACCATCTTCCAGCGGAGTCTTAATTCGTGGTAATTCGAGTGCAGCTAAGAACGAAGTGGCTGATGCCCTTCACAGGAGGCCCTTCAACGTATGACCTCTACCTAATGTCTTGACGTTGCGGTGCACCTGTTAGCGGCTTTGGATATTGGAAGTCGGAGAAACGTAACCCCTTCACTCTGCCGCGTACGCTGGACCAGCCTTTGCAGTTTTGTTTTCCTCGGCAGATTTGTAGGTTCAAACAACCTTCAGACAGTGTACGAGGTCTGTTAGAAAAGTATCCGACTTTATTATCTTTTTTTTTTTTTGCGAACACCTGATGGATATGAAACAAGCGCTCTCGCATCAGCCGACCTTGAACCTTTGTGCGAATGCATGAATTTTTTCCCGCCTGCCGATAGCGTTAATCGTTGGGACGCAGCATTTGAGTGAGGCAGTGCGCA
Source organism: Amblyomma mixtum (assembly GCF_055824585.1). NCBI lineage: Eukaryota > Metazoa > Arthropoda > Arachnida > Ixodida > Ixodidae > Amblyomma > Amblyomma mixtum. Next base: position 12,553,920 of record NC_143012.1, read on the forward strand.
GTGCTCTCGTCGGTTTTTTATTGCAAGGAAAATGGCGGAGCGACAGGACCAGCGCTACTGCATCAAATTTTGCCTGAAACTGAGCGATAGTCAAGTGGAAACCATGCGGAATATTCAGACGGCTTTCGATGACGATGCTATGAGCAGCACACAGATTAAGCAGTGGTACAATTGGTTTAAAGATGGCCGCACATCGGTGGAGAGAGAGCCACGCTCCGGACGGCCATCAACATGCCGAAATGACCAGGTCATTGCCGAAGTGAACGCTGTGGTGATGCGGAACCGTCGTGTGACTGTCCGAGAAATTGCGGAAGAGGTGGACATCAGCATTTTTTCTGCACATTCCATTATCACCGAAGATTTGGCCATGGAGAGAGTTGTGGCGAAATTCGTGCCGAAGCTGCTCACGGTGGAGCAAAAGCAGCTTCGTGTTGAAGTCTCACAGGACATTCTGGATTCCACAAACTGTGACCCGGACTTCATCGACACCATAATCACTGGTGACGAGTCTTGGGTGTACGGGTACGACCCGGAAACCAAATCCCAGTCGTCAGAGTGGAAGCATTCCACGTCACCACGACCAAAGAAGGCCCGCCAAGTGCGCAGCAATGCCAAAGTGATGCTGACTGCTTTCTTTGACTCCCTCTGTGTGGCACACCGCCAGTACGCACCCCACAGGGTCAAACAATGACCAAAGAGTACTACAAGGATGTCCTCCGTCGCCTACGTATTGCTGTGCGGCGCAAGAGACTGGAGTTGAGGTCAACAGAAAATTGGCGCATCCATCACGACAATGCTCCTGCACATTCCTCGCACTTGATTCAGACTTTTCTGGCGAAAAACCAGGCTCCTGTGGTCAACAGACTCTTTGCTCTCCTGATATGGCCCCCTGCGACTTCTGGCTGTTTCCCAAAATCAAGAGGCCATTGAAAGGAGCGCGATTTCAGACAAGATATATGGCTGCAACGACAGCTGAGCTAAACTTCATTCCGAAAGGGGCCTTTTCGGAATACTTCCAACAATGGCAGCACCGCTGGAAGAAGTGTGTGGAGTCCCAAGGAGGCTACTTTGAAGGTGTTTAGGTTTCTAACGTTCCAGTTATGCCAGTTTTTTTTTCTTCGGACAAATGTCGGATACTTTTCTAACAGACCTCGTATATTGCCGCCCTTCCCTATCCTTTCTTACTATCGCTCCCCCCTTTCGTTCCCTCTTCTTGTCCTCTCCCTGCAGTTTTATTCCCTCTATAGCCGGTGCTCAGGTGCTCCAGGTTCCGATGGCAGATGCAGCAGCTAGCAACATCTTTTCCTTCCATTGTTATCTGTTTATTTCTATGAATGAATAGCCACTAACAACAACAAGTCTGCGCCGTTCTGTCACTGCAGCAGAGGAGATAGCCAGCAAAGGAAAGGAGGCGGGCCGTTGTCCCAGTGCTGTGTAGGGTTTGGGGACTCCGCAAAGTCTATCCAACTTCTCCTCCACACCCCTGCTTCAAACAACCCACTCCCCACGTCACGGGGACAAAGGCCCGTCTCCTTCTCTGTTATGCCTAACTTGTCTGCAGTGTCACAGAAAGTTGAAAAGTCGTTTGCAGCACCTTGAAAAGTAGGGCTCTCTCGTCCAATCAAGGCCAAGGGAGACAACCAGTAGTCATACTTGAGCAGTGCTGTGGCTATTATTTAACCAATTATTGCCTTAATTGAAAAGATAGTTAAGGATGGTGTTTTGAAAGCACAGCGAGCGCTTCATTGACCTGTTAAATCAACTGAGGAATCCGCACGACCACAGCACTGCGTCGCCCTGATGCGAAGTGGTGCACCACCATTCGTAAACATGGCGCCCGCCGAGTTAGGCCGAGTCTGGCAGTGAAGCAGCTACCAGATGCGAGGTGAGAGGCACGGAGGAACACCTTCACAGCGCTGCAAACGACTCAAGAGATGGAGTGAGTACACATATATAGGGCAAAACGCACCGACAGCAGTCCATGAATTCACGTCCGAGGGCCATTAGTGGCGCGAACGTAAGCGTGAAGCGAAAACCGATGCAGAGTTGTACGCATCGCAATGCGCCGCGTTTCAGCAGTAAACGCAGCGAGTATACCTGCTGTTCTGAGCTTCGACGGTTGTGGTTGCTGTGGGGGCCGCCATGCCTTGTGATGTTCCCTACACTTTTACGCTCCCGCGCAAGCAAGCGGCCGTGCTATAACGCTTTCCCGAAGAGACATACCATTGGCAAATACATACCGAGCTGTGGCTACAGCAGGGCGTCTTCTTATGTAGTCATCTCTGTCTCGCGGCCCGCTAATGATCTAAGAAAGAAGAGCTCATCTATTTTTATCACCGCGTCCCTTTTCGCTTTCTCGTTTGTCGCATTATTGGATTCTCTCTCTCTCTCTCTCTCTCCCCCCCCCCGCTCTCGCTTGTTTTGAGCCCATCTTTTTTTGCCGAATGTCGCTCGCCCCGTTTTTCGAGACACGCGCGTCTGCTTGGAAAAAGGCGTATGGCTTTCGCTTGGGTACGCGATATGCTTAATTGTACGCAAAAACTGGCGGATCGCTGTGCTTCATTAGCGGGACAAAGGCCCGTCTTCGACAATAGCAGCCGCTATATACGCGCAGTGAATGCGAACCCGTTCAGCGTGTATCTGCGCCCATCAGGTCTCCTTCTATTTATCGCATTCCTTTTGCTGGCTGTGTGCGTGTATTCTTATCTAGTGAGACGCTCTTGAATTGTTTCTTCCCCCCCCCCCCCCCCCCCCCAATTTGGGCCTATTTGTTCGGGTGCAGCGCTCCATTGGGTAATGTCGTCGTTTTCTTTCCCTAGCGACTTTATTAGTGAGCTATTATTAGCGAGCTTTCACCTAGCTGCCCAAGTTCTCATGCCACACGCTACACGGCGCCAGTGTCGCGCCTTTGCCGTTAAGTGCCTTTGGGATGAAGTCGCCCGTCCGACAGCTTTGGAGCCTCAAGGTCCGTTCTTCTAGAAACTGCGATCGCGGTGCCATCCGGCGTAGAAAAGTATAAGCATTGAAGAAAAAAAAAATTTAAGCCGCCAACAGGGTTTGTAGTTATTTTATGTATAAAAAAAGTTCCCAGGAATTCCAAGTACATGCATTTTGTGTTGGCACTGTGATAGTAGTGTTAACAGCTGGTGACCTCTTACCGGAAGTGACGTCATTTCTCTGCAGCCATTGGGTGAATTCAATGGCCGACGACGCATATTGACGCCATGGGGCCTGTAATGCTATCGCATCAACAGATTTTGAAAAGTTTCTTTTTTTCTTTTTTGGGTGTTGCTTTATGGTCGCGTGTCTTGCGCTCAGATCTCAAGGCAGCATCAATGCTGCTTCAACACCGAGTTCCCATGTAGCCAAGACGATAAGCATAACCTGCGGCGGCTGATGAGACAAGCTGTCGATACTTCTTTTACGGAGGAAGCAAATTTCTAAGCTCGACGAGTGAATAAAACACTGCCCTTTAATTTTAATACTCTCACTTACGGTATACGGGTGGCACTGCCCAACGTCTGTTTCACCTCTGGGCCGCACCGTGTAGCTGCGTCGCTGCTTCTTTGAGGCTTTGCTCCTTTGATGAAGAGAGGCGCCTTTGTTGGAAAGGCCTTCGAGCAGTGCCGTGTGACAGGGCTATTAGTCTCGTCCCCCCTCCACTGCCGCCCGTAAATATATATATATATACACCTGCCCGCCTTTCTCCAGCCTCTCCTCGATACCCGTGCACCTGTTCTCTCCCTCCCCCTCTTTCACCGGTGCGGCGACTGCACCGTTTCTTCTGGGTTTCAGAGGCGGCGGCCCCGCAATCTCGCGCCGGCGAAAGGTTACGAGACTCCGCGGGGTTGCGCTCCGCAGAAAGCGAAAGAGAAGATAACAGGAAGACATTAGAGAGAGAAAGCACCCCGTGCAGGCGGTGCAATTTGGGTCGGCGCATGGTGGGTCGGGCCCCGAGACATCGCCCGATTTTCTTCTTCCCCGCAGACACTGCTTCTCTGCAGGGTGGGGTTGGGAAGTTGCGTAGGGGGGGGGTTCCGTTATTCTCTGCGCGCCACGGGGTGTATGTGTGCCGGGAACTTGGCGCTCTTTCTATAGTTTCGTCGCTTTCGACGCCCATCACTGCGATGTGTATACAGTCGGGTTCAAAAGTCTCTGCACCGTGTGCTCCGTAAACGAACCCCATAGCTCTGTTATTATCCACCGGCTGGAGACCGCGCTTGTGGTGGTGAAAGCCAATATCCTGTTTTGTTTTTTTCTTATTCAGAAGTGGTCACCAGCCGGCGGGTGACAATAGAGCTATCGGCTTCGTTTACGTAGTATACGCGGTCCAGAGAGACTCGTCCCCGAATCAGTCCGACCGGCATTCCCGGCAGCTCAGTCAGACCGAGGCACAACATGACAGTTTCGAGATCCCGTGATAGGAAGTTAACCCAACCTCTGTGGATTTTTTTTTTTTTTATGCGGCAGGTTGTGAATACTTGTCGGGCGACGATCGTGCCTTTCGCGCGAAATAACGTCATCATCAACACATCGCCGTAGTGTGGTTATCGGTCATTATCGGTAGCAGGAAGTTGGTATCGGACGAAGTGACCAGCTTGGAAAGCTGCTTAACGGGCCACCTATTGCTGCAACAATCCTTGAAAATATGGCCACTTAGGGGCGCATTGATTAATCTCTGGATTCCATTTAATTGAAGCAACATAACTGGCGTGTTATTTTTTTTTACAATGTTGTCATTAAAATTGGGAGGAGTGGGGAGAAGGATGTGCGGCGGCCAATCAGAGAAGTGGGAAGGGGGAGAGATGAGGAAAGCGCAGTTGGAGCTTACTGGTTAGAGGGTGAATAAGTGGAGAAGATGTGCCCCCCGCCAAGCGGCCATGGTTCCGCGAAGCATGCACGGCGCGTGGAGAACACGTGTACACAACGTACCATATGCTGACGCATATATATACTATGCCGCATGAATGGCACTGATCGCCTGTAAATCTTTTAACGCCCTAGAGGACAGATCCTCAGGGGGCAGCAGCGACGAACAGCGAGACCAGCTCACTGCAATGACGAGCAGTGTTTACCCATAAAAAGAGCTGTCTACGTCTACAGAGAGTCTGTGGGAAGTGAGGCCATACTGAGAGCGCCTTCAAAGCCGGTTTTTCGCTGCTCATACTGGGCACAATCAAACGAAGGGAATCATGATGCTTGTGTCGGCAGTCGCGGAAACAGTACGCATGACCCGTGGGGAGGCGCCATCGCTGCGCAAGGCAAGTCTGCCTCTGCTCACGTAGTCTCCATGTGTTTGCGGCTGGAAAACATTTGCCAATGGCCGTTCCAAATGCGAGCAGCGCCGTCCCTCTTCCACAAATTGCATTGCGTCAAAACCTCCTCCACACGCTGCCGCTGATTGCTTCTGGAACTTGCCGCGGTAACCTTCCGTAGTGCGCACCCTATCTTATCGGGGCGTAGAGGAGAGAGCTGCCCGGTAATATCTATTAATCTTATCGCCATCGGAGCAGCGGGGCAGTTTTCCGCGACCCTTGTTGCTTGACTATCCTGGATGGTGCCGCTTCGTAGGCGCGCAAAACAACTCTCTCAGGCTTTATCGTTGCTGAGCGTGAATATACGTCAGAATACCTGCAGCCGGCGCGGTGGCTCAGTGGTTATGGTGCTCGGCCACTGACCCGAAATACGCGGGTTCGATCCCGGCCGCGGCGGTTGAATTTCTTTGGAGGAAAAATTCTAGAGGCCCGTGTACTGTGCGATGTCAGTGCACGTTAAAGAACCCCAGGTGGTCGAAATTTCCGGAGCCCTCCACTACGGCGTCTCTCATAGCCTTAGTCGCTTTGGGACGTTAAACCCCATAAACCAAACCAGAATACCTGTGTGTGCGCTCTTCCGCTTCTCAACGCATGCTCGCTAACTCATTTATTGTTTTATCCTTTACCTAATGCACTGAAAGAGTACGTCACGTTCGTTGGCATGGTTGCCGGCTTGTCCGCAGGATTTGCCCGTGCTTTTTAACGAGGTCTCGCCGGATAAAAAAAAAATAATGTCGGTCATAAAATTCGCCATTTTGCTTTAGGGAAGTGACATCACCTGACTGGATAATTCCTATTGGCTGGAGGGAAGCGACGTCATCAGACCGATAAATCCAGTTGGGTGGAGGGAAGTGACGTCACCTGGCTGGATAATTCCTATTGGCTCGGGGGAAGTGACGTCGTCAGACCGATAAACCCAATTGGGTGGAGGGAAGTGACGTCACCTGATTAATTCGTTCCTATTGGTTGGAGGGAGGTGACGCCACCAGACCAGAAGAGCCGTCACTTCCTGTTAAGGCACTAACAGCTTCTAATGCGGTCGTATTGCCAGCACGTAGCGTAAATAGGTGTCCCTGCGAATATTCCTCCTTTTTAGCATGCTGGCCTACGTTTTTTTGTATATCTACATATCCGCGTGGCGAGTGTACTATATGACAGGTAGCTTCCTAAAGGGAGCCTGCACTCGCGTCCTCTGCCTTTTCTTCTGTTTATTTTAATCTTTTTCTGGGACGATTTTGCTGTTTCTACTACGATAGCGTTCACATATCGTAGTGAAGAGCTTCGAATACGAATTTGCTTAGACTGTCAGGGGTTCGGCACCGATGTTTCAGTATGTGGGAGTGTTTAGTCTGAGCGACGAGGTATCGAACGTGTGGGCCGGCTTAGCCAGCCACGTTGGATTACAGGAATGCGGTGAATCTGTAAGGGCACAATCCAATCGGCGACCCGCAGAACGTTTTCTTGCTCCACGAACCGAAAAGCGTGCTTTGAATGGGCGATTTGGAGTTCTTATTGGCCGAGACAGATTTTGTGCTCCTTCGCGGATTCAAGCCTCTGCTCCGGATCGCCTATTGGAACGCGCCATGGGATGATCAAAGTGGATGGCCATAGCATCCAACGAAGGTTAAAAATAGAAACAGTACGCAGCACTTATAGTTCGAATAAACGCTGTGCCGTCGTCACTTGTGTTCTGATGGAATTCCTGCTCCACCGTTCACTTCTAGGCTAAAAGAGGTCCGCATTACTCATCGAAAGTGTAGTGCGGATGCTTTTACCTGTGGCCGCTTATTCTGGGCGGGCCTGTAAGCGGGCGCATCGCGTGATACTATAGGCGTCGTCATCATCGGTCTCATGACCTTGGGCCATGGGTCGCGTCAGTTATTGGCATGTGGCCCATTTGTCAGTGTGTCAGGTCGTGTATACAGGGTGTTTCACCTAAGACTTTCTGCAATTTTTAAAAATAAGCTATTTGAATTAGATGTGCGCTTTTTCTGGCATAGCATTGTCAGTGGTGTAGTACGTCATAATGCAGCTAAGACGTGCTAACTAGCAGGCTTGTTAACCAATATTTAATAGTTAGCTTTTAAACTATTACCGTTGGGCTCCTTAATTATTGAGAGGCATGTAGCCCACCTTAAGTAATGTCCATATCCGTTTTTAGAATTTCGAGAACGTGATTATCCTCGGCGCTGTGGCCCAACAAATTTTGGCTATTTCGACGAGTTAGGTTCACTGGAGAGGTTGCTTTGCCTGCAAGCTTCTCAAACCGCATGTATTTTGGCGCGATGTAGGCGAAATTTGTTGGGCCACAGCGCCGAGGATAATCGCGTTCTCGAAATTCTAAAAATGGATATGGACATTACTTACGGTGGGCTGCATGCCTCTCAATAATTAAGGAGCCCAACGGTAATAGTTTAAAAGTTAACTATTAAATATTGGTTAACAAGCCTGCTAGTTAGCACGTCTTAGCTGAATTATGATTTGCTACACCACTGACAATGCTATGCCAGAAAAAGCGCGCATCTAATTCAAATAGCTTATTTTTAAAAATTGCAGAAAGTCTTAGGTGAAACACCCTGTATATGAACATATATGAACATATATAAAAAGATTTTCTTTCATTACTTCTTAACAATAAACTCAGACTTATATAAAAAGATTTTCTTTCATTACTTCTTAACAATAAACTCAGACTTGACCCTTCTGCTTATCTTTCCCCAATGCCAACACGGAATGCACGACACTATCACAAAGCTCTTGTAAAAACACATTTTGCCCCTACCAACTCGTACAAGTTTTCCTTTTTCCCACGCACCATATCCGACTGGAACTCATTAACCGAACCTAATCAACCCTGAAAAATCAAACGCGTTCCTCAGCCATGTTTGATATTGCGTATTCTGTATTTTTTTTCTGCTTTGTCTTGCACTGCTGTATTGTTGTATTTTTGTTGCTATAATTTGCTTTTTGTGAACCTGCCCTTCCTGCTTGGACCTAACCATGGTCTGCAGTATGTACATAAATAAATAAAAATAAAAAATATACATGACCATGTCCATAATGTGACCATACTCCTTGAACAGCTCGTACCACGTCATGTCAGTAAGGTCGTGTATATATGAACATATATGTAACATATATACATCCATGTCCATATATATGACCATGACTCCTTGAACAGCTCGTACCGCGTCATGTCAGTAAGGTCGTGTATATATGAACATATATGTAACATATATACAACCATGTCCATATGTATGACCATGACTCCTTGAACAGCTCGTACCGCGTCATGTCAGTAAGGTCGTGTATATATGAACATATATGTAACATATATACAACCATGCCCATATATATGACCATGACTCCTTGAACAGCTCGTACCGCGTCATGTCAGTAAGGTCGTGTATATATGAACATATATGTAACATATATACATCCATGTCCATATATATGACCATGACTCCTTGAACAGCTCGTACCGCGTCATGTCAGTAAGGTCGTGTATATATGAACATATATGTAACATATATACAACCATGTCCATATGTATGACCATGACTCCTTGAACAGCTCGTACCGCGTCATGTCAGTAAGGTCGTGTATATATGAACATATATGTAACATATATACAACCATGTCCATATATATGACCATGACTCCTTGAACAGCTCGTACCGCGTCATGTCAGTAAGGTCGTGTATATATGAACATATATGTAACATATATACAACCATGTCCATATATATTGACCATGACTCCTTGAACAGCTCGTACCGCGTCATGTCAGTAAGGTCGTGTATATATGAACATATATGTAACATATATACAACCATGTCTATATATATGACCATGACTCCTTGAACAGCTCGTACCGCGTCATGTCAGTAAGGTCGTGTATATATGAACATATATGTAACATATATACAACTATGTCTATATATATGACCGTGACTCCTTGAACAGCTCGTACCGCGTCATGTCAGTAAGGTCGTGTATATATGAACATATATGTAACATATATACAACCATGTCCATATGTATGACCATGACTCCTTGAACAGCTCGTACCGCGTCATGTCAGTAAGGTCGTGTATATATGAACATATATGTAACATATATACAACTATGTCTATATATATGACCATGACTCCTTGAACAGCTCGTACCGCGTCATGTCAGTAAGGTCGTGTATATATGAACATATATGTAACATATATACAACCATGTCCATATGTATGACCATGACTCCTTGAACAGCTCGTACCGCGTCATGTCAGTAAGGTCGTGTATATATGAACATATATGTAACATATATACAACCATGTCTATATATATGACCATGACTCCTTGAACAGCTCGTACCGCGTCATGTCAGTAAGGTCGTGTATATATGAACATATATGTAACATATATACAACTATGTCTATATATATGACCATGACTCCTTGAACAGCTCGTACCGCGTCATGTCAGTAAGGTCGTGTATATATGAACATATATGTAACATATATACCACCATGTCTATATATATGACCATGACTCCTTGAACAGCTCGTACCGCGTCATGTCAGTAAGGTCGTGTATATATGAACATATATGTAACATATATACAACTATGTCTATATATATGACCATGACTCCTTGAACAGCTCGTACCGCGTCATGTCAGTAAGGTCGTGTATATATGAACATATATGTAACATATATACAACCATGTCCATATATATGACCATGACTCCTTGAACAGCTCGTACCGCGTCATGTAAACGGCTCTAAATGTTTTCTTTCCCTGTACCGAATTTCACCTTCCTTTCCGTCGCCTTACCCTCGTATCTTGTTCATTTTGCAGAGGCGTAGGCAGGAATACGGGCCCCGGCCAACTGACGCCGCGCTCCTCTCCGCGGCAACCACGTGGCTGCTGCGTCCGCTGCGAGCCTACCCTCGACGGCTGCGCTGACGAACGACGCCCGGAGCGCCCCGGCGGCCGGTGTCAATCTCCCCGCACCTCGCGGCGACGTCCGCCGCATCGCGCTGTGGGGCGCCTGACCGGCCTTCGCCGCGGCGACAACGCAGAGGCCGCAGGCGGCGCGCCGTTCACCGCTGCTTCTTCGTTGGCCGTGCGCGCTTTCTGGAGGACTGAAAGGGAAATGATGACCCGCGCACCGTTACCGTCCCCGACGCCGCTGCTGCTGCTGCTTCTCGGATAAGTGTGTGTGTGTGCGCGCGCGCGCCCTCCTGAAGCCGTGCGCCGACTTTGTGCCCGGGAGCCGAACCTCTTTTCGCTCTCGCCGTCGCGTCAAGTGGGTTCTGCGCCCCGCCCCCACATCTGGCGGCACCACTGTGCAGCTGTGCACTTGGCAGATACGAAAGCAACGCACTTCGAAGGTGAGTGGCGTGCCTGTGCGATCCTGGGTGGGGTGAGACTGTTGTCACAACGGGCCTGTTTTATTTTGACCTTGATTTGCCCGGACTCCCTGTGTATCCTGCAGCGCGTATACACATATACTTGTGCCTGCAAATTTATTCCTTTAGCCCCGTCCTGTTAATTAACATAATGCTGTAATTGGAGAAAGCTGGAGTTTTTCGTGCAAAAGCTTTCATAATGAGCAATGAAGAGCGACGGGCTGAAGAGTGCAGGATTAATTTAAACGGGAGACCTTACGGACCGAGATCTCGATCGACACGTGGGTAATGCACCCCCCCCCCCCGCCATTAAAGAAAACAAACAAAAAACATTGTTCTGATCGCTGTTGGTAAAAATCGAGGTTGTTAATCGAATGCGGATTTACCTCTGCGGCCGTAGTCAGCTGCTGCCCGTTGTGTGTAGTGGGAACTAAAAGAAAAATAAATGGTTGTCGCGTGGTGAACAGGAGACACAGGTGGGGGGAGGCGAACAGGATGTGACGAAGATAAAAATAGTTTTCTGATAGAAGCGGCTAGAACTGCAGCGTTGACTCCTCGACGAGAGCAGTTGCTGATAACTGAGTACCGCTATACTGCACCCAGACCGTTTAAAGGGGCGAGCATTTTGTCCCAGGAGGGCCATGGGCTGTGCTGACTAGAGGGCGCGAGAAAAAAAAAAAAAAGACTGTAGAATTCTTAATAGAGAACGACCGTTGGTAAGCGAAAGTTTTGTTGAGGGCCCTTGCTTGGCAGTTCAATAATTACGACCGTTCTGGAGTGATTTTGAACTGGACAGGTTCTAGCGGACTTGTTTGAACCAGATGTATAGGCTTGTCCGGCGTCAGACGGGTCGGGTGTCTCCTCCGCGTAATGCCGGACATCACTCCCCTGCAGATTTTTTCTTTTTTTTTTTTTTTGAGCAAGCCTATAGCAACGTTGAACAGTCCCTACTTTTGACCAGCTGGCGCACTGACTGACATTGGTGACCCTGGAACAAGATCGACTCGATGCCGGTACTGCGGTGTTGTGATAACTTTCACTTTCTCAACGCTGAGTTGTCATGCATAACATTCCACTAACACCATGCTGCTCCCTCGAAATGCCGGTGTCACTCGTTTCTTTATTTTTCTTTCTCTCTGGTGGGTTCTGTCTTGTTCTGAAAAAGAAAAAAAAAAAGTTGGGTTCCAACGTTGGCATGCTGTATTAATGAACTGTATCACGCGACTCCACTTGCTCGGCTTAGCTCGCGTTCCAGCCGCCTTCAGCTCTCGGCTTGTAATAAACACATTCCTTCACGTCTCGGTGAGACGCTCGAGATATTATGTTCCTCAGAACCTCAGTAACCTGCGGTCGTTGTACGCAATTAACCTGCGGTCGTGCCCGCGTGCGCAGTAACGTGTTCACCGGCGTTCATTTTGAAGTCCATCTTTCGTGCACATTGGACTTTTGCTTGTAATGCATGTTGGGCTGCAAATGCAGGAGTAAATAATCTAGTCTTCAAACTCTTCTGTGTTACCGCAGTGTGCAGTATACATGCATGTATGCATTTGCGCGAGTGTGGAAATTTTGCTGATTTGATAGCCTCGCGTGTGTGGTGTTAATAATTAGTTAATAATGGTGTTCACATTATGTGCATGCGCTCGTCATTGTATGAAGTTTTTCCTTATTATATTAATTGTTATTTCATGATCCTGCTTGAAATCGAGTGAGTCCACAGAATGAGTAAATAAATGTTAATCACTAAAAAAATTACGGGGGCGCTTAAAGGCAGTGTCAACGCACTGTCATCGCATTATGACAATTATAACTGTCATAATGCGATGACAGTGCGTTGACATTGGGTCTTTTTCTTGCTTTTAATTCCTTCTCTAATACTTCTTCTGTTCATATTTTTTTACAGGTGTACATTATTTTTTATATATTACATTTTCTCATGTATGTTACACATTTTACCACCTGCCATGTATCTGTCTGCCAACCGTCGCAGATGGCAGGTGTACAAACACTACGCCGGGCACCACCTTTTCTTCGTAATGAGGCTTCTAATGCGGCCGCGTTAATAACAATAAATGTTTTTTTAAGAATGCAAAAAAAATTTGCAGTGGTTTAGCTCTGGCTAAACCTGGAGGATTGCGAATGCAACTAGGAGAGAGAGAGACAGAGAGGCGCGGCAGCGGCGGCGGCCCCCGGCACGCTAGCTATGCGCCGCTACTGCGCAACTGGCGAGCGCGGCGGCAGCACCTCTAGTTGCCCGCGCAGCGACGGCGGCGGCACGCCAGCTGTGCGCCGTGTGACGTCACTGCTCCCCGCGCATGCGCAGTATGGCCTTTCGTCAGCTCCGCGAAATGGCTCGGCGACTATCGTAGCGTTGCTTTCGCAACAAAACTTAATATTAGAACTTGAGCCTCAGTCTTCGAGCCTCAGTTCCGCAGGCTTGCGCTGGTGTTCTCCGTTCACGATTCCGCGACCTGTGTCGTCGTCCGCCGAATGGGGTCGACGACCTTAGTGTGTTCAACAGGCGCCCAATAGACAGAAAAAGACGGTACAACGGAAATGATAACGGTTGGTTTGGTTTATGGTTTATGGGGTTTAACGTCCCAAAGCGACTAAGGCTATGAGAGACGCCGTAGTGGAGGGCTCCGGAAATTTCGACCACCTGGGGTTCTTTAACGTGCACTGACATCGCACAGTACACGGGCCTCTAGAATTTCTCCTCCAAAGAAATTCAGCCGCCGCGGCCGGGACGAACCCACGTATTTCGGGCCAGCAGCCGAGCGCCGTAACCACTCAGCCACCGCGGCGGGGTGAAATGATAACGGGAACTGAGAAATGGGAAAAAGCAGTGATTCAGGGCTGCAATGGGATGTTGCGCGGTGAGATTCTATATTGTCACTGAAAACCTCCTCAATGAGACCCTTCCCTATTCCAAGGTCTGTTCTCCTGTTGTAGCTTGAAACCGCCGTCAGTTTGGAAAAGCGAGACCATTTCGGTTCCTAAAATTCCCTGAAACTCCGTAAAATTTTTCCTTTTCGCCAAATTTTACTCCTTAAATTTTCTGAAAAAGAAGGGAAAATCCCCTGAATGGAACATTACTGAAGATCCGTGCACTCTAAACAAATGATGATGATGATGATGATGATGATATCGTTGCATTGCCCTTTGTAGCGGGAGGGCACAGAATTTGTGTCCTAACTGAAGAAAAAAAGAAGAGTAAAAAGGGCGCCCTCTAGTGTGTCGCTTCCTACTAGAGGACGCCTTACTCCCTTTTTATTCGCCTTTAGAGTGTGGGGTAAGGCGGGTTCGTTTATAAAGCTTTTCATCGCGCGCGTATTTGGTTCTCGGCGTGAGCGGCAGCCGCATCGAAATCACCTCAAGCTGAGCTACTATAACCAATAGTTACAGCGCGAAAGACAGGACAAGAGAAAGACAGGATCGTCACCATCTCGCCCAACAGCTTGTGTTATAAGCCAAGGGGGGCCAAAGAAAGAAAATGCAAATATTGACGCCACACACTGATTTCGCAAGCTGCGTTGTCGTCGATAGTGTAATCCCGGATCTCTGCTTCTGTACCACACCGTTGTCCTATTGTGACCAGCAGTCACGGAGTCCCTATTTGTCTCGCCGTCGCTGTCAACTTCACGAGTTTGAATCGACTGTTATCAGCAGTGAATGCGTCTTTCGCTTCCGGACCAACGTTAATGGAGCTGCACAAAGCCAAACAATCCAATTTTACTGAGAGCAAAAATTCGACGGGGTGCCTTTAAAGACCGGATGTGGGTTTGTCGGCTGCTTTGACGCACACATAAAAGTGCGATGTTCTTTGCGTCTTTCGTTATGTATAGTTTTTTTTTTTTTGCAGCGACAGGTTTTTTAGGACATTTTAGCGCCGGAACACGCGTCGCCCGATCCTGTTTAGTCTGCCTAGCACGAGATGGCGCTGCAAGTCTGCTCACTCGCAGATGGCGCTGCCGTAGTAATCGTACCTTAAACCCGGGATTGCCCTGCGTCTCAGAGGGCGCTGTAGACAACGCTTAGCTGCAGGGCTAAGGTTGCCTCGATGCAGCTTCCTTTCGCAGGGTGGTGACATCTCCGCCATGTTGGATCGCGGTCTCATTTAGCCGCTTCAAAGTATTTTTGCGGATATCAATATTTGCGCGTGTTCAACGCATGGTAGCGTCCATTACTGCTTCCAGATACCGAACTCTGCCGACTAATCAGCAAGCGTTTTTATATCACCCGGCTACAAGTGCCTGCATGGATGATGGGTGTTAGGATGGTTCCCTTTGAAAAAAATTCAGATTAAATTTTACAACCTTTCTCTCCATCGTGGGGGTCGGCGCGATGTATGGGGGTTCAAAATGGCGTTTCCAGATTGGACAATTGGTGCCGCCACCTCTGTTAGGAAAAATTTCTTGATAGCACCTATACATTGGACAGATGTGAATGTAAAGAAGGAAAAAAAAAATCGAGCTTGGTGGCACCACCAAGCTCGGTGTGGTTATATGGTGGCACCATATAACCACACCATTTCAAAGGGACTGCCCTATAAACCTATCAATCATCCATGCAGGCAGTTGCTGAGCGTCGATGTAAAAATGCTTGCTGATTAGTCGGCAGGCTCGGGCTCAGCACAGCTCAGCTCTCGCAGACTTCTGCGACTTACGCAGCAAGGGCAATCACTGGCGATATTTTGTCACAGTATTCGTATCGGCTTGGTTGAAGTGTAAAAAGAATGCGTCAAAAGTTTAGCAGCGTCGGAGAATCCTGAATTGGAAGATCTGAAGAAAAAAGGTTGGTTGGTTGGTTGGTTTATGGGGTTTAACGTCCCAAAGCGACTAAGGCTATGAGAGACGCCGTATTGGAGGGCTCCGGAAATTTCGACCGCCTGGGGTTCTTTAACGTGCACTGACATCGCACAGTACACGGGCCTCGAATTTCTCCTCCAAAGAAATTCAGCCGCCGCGACCGGGATCGAATCTGAAGAAAAAAATAAAACGTTTCCAGCGGTTTCAGGGAGGCTTTTCCGTTGCATTGCATCACCGAGGGAAGGAGCTTAAAGAAAGAACCGTCTCACCTGTGCGGCCGTTTATCTGGCCTGCTTGTGAAATACTGTCCTCGTGCACCTATGTGCGGCGAGGCACGTGTCGAGCAGTTGACCGACACGTGAGCGCTCTTTCTCTTCACCCGTGTCGCCCCCTGGTGGTCGTTGTCTTAGTCTCTGGCTTGGAGTCCTTTTCCCAGAAAACGGCGTAGTCGGAAGTGGAGTGAGGAACCCTTGTAACTTGTCCCGTGTCCGAGGCGCTAAGTGCCCTATAATGATGTACACAAAGCAGCATCCTCTCTTCTTTGTTTTTACGATTGCGTACAACTCTTTTCTTTCGAAACAAAATTGCGACAGAAGCAAGCGTCGGTTAATTGCAGCGGCCAGGCTCGGGAGAAAAAGGAATCGCCCGTGTTGGCTCCGTGCACTACATGCAGCCGGAGTGAAAAAAAAAAAAAAACATTTGAAAGAAATACGCGAAAACATTAGTCGCTGCACTTTCCGCGCCCTACTTAGTTCGCAGGCGTTGTTTGTTTCTGTTTTTTACTTTTAATTACTTTCCCTTTTCCCCCTAATTCAGCAATTTACGCAGACAAGAACAATCGAGTTTGTTTCGTGCATGTTTTGGGCGAGCTACAACTCAGCTGGACGTGCCTTGGGAAGAAATCGGTACGTTGCTTACCGCGCAGTCGCCGCCTCGTCGGGTATTGGTGTCAGGAAACAGACAGCTTTTCGGCAGTGGTTGCCATATGGCAACCATTACATTTGGCAGCACACAGCGCTGACTTACAACTGAAGGTTTATTTTTTCAGACACTTCGGTAAAAACATACAGCAGCATCAAGAAAATAAGATGAGCAATCGAGTCTGATAAACAGTCATCGCCACCGGAAATCGCACAGGAGAACTCAGATCATCCAGCTACCGATAAGAACCGCACTTCTTTATCTATAAGGGCTATGGAGGGGGGCTGACACAGCTCTCCCTAAGATGCGCGATTTTTACGGCTTCAGTGATTTATCGCGTGGTCTTGTCATCGCACCTGCGCAGCACACTCGTGTTGCCCAGCTCAGGGGCGCATTTACAATCTCGGCAGTGAATGCCCAGATGGCCTGAGATTCGTTGCTTCGCTTTGTATTTGTGCTCGGACAATCTCTTATTAAGGCATCTGCCGGTTTGGCCTACGTATGCATGGCCACAAGACAAGGGGATAGAATACACGACGCCCTGAGCACAGGAAACGAACCGGTCGCGATGATTTATGGTGTATCCTGTGATCTTTCCTTAGCCACGCAAGACAGGGCGCTACACAGGTCCCTTCAGGGCAGCAGTGTGAAACAAATCTTGAGATTCGTGGATGATTACCTTGTGATATTACAATGCGAGCAAGACGTCCTCCCTTCCGAAGCTTCCGAAGTTCTTAGTAATTTTTCAAGCATTCTGAGCCCATTGATTGTCACTCAAGAACTACCAACCAACAGCTGCATACTGTTTTCAGACTTAGGAATATATTTTAACCACGATCACGTCTGCTGGGCCTTTGAGCCTCGGGCCAACAAACCTCTTCTCCCTTTTGACTCAGCGCACTCGAAGCTAGTTAAGCGCAGCATCATCAATTCATGCTTTAACAATGCATTAAAAAAATCCTGCCTCCACAAACTGGAAGATAGCTTTTTAGCCCAGACGCGCCGATTACTGAAGGCTGGTTACCCGCTGACCCTCTTATCCTCAGTGGCTGAAGCCTTGTCGAGAACCAAACAAGAAAAAAAAAACAATAAGAGATAAGGATAAGGTCGCAATCATTCCCTCCGCACATGGGATTTCACACAACTTAAGAAAGATAGGAAAAAGAGTAGGAATAGATATCTATTTTCAGCTCCGGATCGCTTGTCAAGCCTCTGCAAGCGCGTTAATCAAATGGGTCGCAAAGCACACAGGATGCACCATAAATCATCGCGACCGGTTCGTTTCCTGTGCTCAGGGCGTCGTGTATTTTATCCCCTTGTCTTGCGGCCATGCATACGGAGGCCAAACTTAATAAGAGATGGTCCGATCACAAATACAATGCGACGCAACGAATCTCAGGCCATCTGGGCATTCACTGCCGAGATTGTAAATGCGCCGCTAA
Source organism: Amblyomma mixtum (assembly GCF_055824585.1). Lineage (NCBI taxonomy): Eukaryota > Metazoa > Arthropoda > Arachnida > Ixodida > Ixodidae > Amblyomma > Amblyomma mixtum. The sequence continues at coordinate 12,571,809 of NC_143012.1, forward strand.
GCTGGGCAACACGAGCGTGCTGCGCAGGTGCGATGACAAAACCACGCGATAAATCATTGAAGCCGCAAAAATTGCGCATCTTAGGGAAAGTTGTATCAGCCCCCCCCCCCCCCCCCCCCCCCCCCCCCCCTCCATAGCCCTTATAGATAAAGAATTGCGGTTCTTATCCGTAGCTGGATGATCTGAGTTCTCCTGTGTGATTTGTGGTGGCGATGACTGTTTATCAGACTCGGTTGCTCTTCTTATTTTCTTGATGCTGCTGTATGTTCTTACCGAAGTGTCTGAAAAAATAAACCTCCAGAAAAAATAAACCTTCAATAAGTCAGCGCTGTGTGTGTCTCGCCTACTTTCTTGTCCCTGTGTAGCTTGCGCTGTTCTGCCTTGTGATGAACCAAGTAGCCCGCGATGTGTTTTTTGTCGCTCTCGCTGTACGACTTGCGTTGTCAAGTCTTCAAGGATCTGCGCATGCATATGTCGCACTTGGCCAGTTGTAAGCAAATAACGCCGACAGCGTCCTATGTTAATGCGGAACTGCGGTTTCAAACGGCAAACGCGCGCGGAGGGCTTTGCTTTCGCTCAGGGAGCAGTGGAAATGTTTTATATGCGGGGTAACACGCTGGAACGGACTTGTTAAAGCAAAGGACTGGCTTACCTTTTACTGAGAGTTTCGTATTATCGACACAGACACAAGAGAAAAAAAGTCGCAGGTACAATTCAAGGATCCGTAATTATAGCCTACCGCATTCGCTCACTTCACATCCTGCACTAAGGATACTTCCAGCGCTATGTGCGTGTGTCTCTATCTTTCAGTCCGTGTCTTTTAAGCGCAGGTATATTTCAAAAGGATACTTCGGTCAAATTGAACTTTATAGGGCTATTGTTTTGATTCGCCAAAAATAAAATTTGTTCCTTCGCTCCCATACGTCACAGTGAACTGAACTAGCCGCATCTATAAAAGAATAAATAGTAATCTTTATTCACCGCGCACCTACTTTTCAGTGTGTATATTTTTTTCCGGATCATGTTAGGCGTCGACCCTGAAGCCCTCAGTGCACTATATATACAGTATACGCCTTGAATATCTCAGTTCGTTGGCTTCTTTATCTTCCGCCACGTTGTTTACTCTGCCTGGCTCACAACATGAGACGAACGCTGTCCCCAGATTATGTAGATGCGACACCCCTTAGCCTTTCTTCTCTTTCAATCTTGCTTCTTTCCGCTGCTGAGACAAAGTTGTTCAGCAACATCACTTGCGTCCGCATCACTACCATAATTGATTATGTGCAGGGTTTGATAGCTGGGGACAAGGCTCCGATTGTTAAAAAAAGTAAAAATTTCTGGGATATTCGCTCGAGACCCCCCCCCCCCCCCTCCGTGATCACGTGACCATATATGACCCTAGGTCCGAGATTCTCCTCATGGCTATGAGCGTTAGGTGATCTAAACAGACGGCAAAGATTAAGCGGCGGGGCTTATGTACTATTCTTTTTCTTCTCGTCTTTTTCCGGCTGTGTTCGCAATTCTAAATTCTAATTCGTGTCTCGGAACAAAGCGTAGCAGTGGTACACAACATGGATAGAAAGGAAGATGGATGCAGCTTCGTCTCTTTTTCCACCCTTATTCCGTGCCGTTCTTGCGCTTTAGTCGAACGTGCTCCACCTGTGAATTCTTTTGTTGCTGTTTGTTTACTTTCCTCTTTGGTTTCTGCGTTGTAACTTTGGCGCAATTGTCTTTTCGCCCCGCAGGGTCACGGCACCGCCCCGGACGGAGGCCGCTGTCGTGACGTCAGAGGTCGTGACGACGATGTCTACGTGAGGCCGACGGCAGAACGCGACTCGCCTTGGACACCCCACACGTATCCCCGCTTCCGCCTTCGTTCCTTCCCGCCTACTTCGTGCTAACGTGCGCGTGTGTGTTCACCACCCTCGCCATGGCGCTCAACATCGGCATCCTGCCCCACCTGCTGGGCGCGGCTGCAAACAACCTCAACAACAACAATAACAACAACAACGCCGGCCTGTCGCGCAACGCCGGTGGCGGTGGCAGCAGCAACAACAGCGGCAACCCGATGAACAGTGTGCGGGACAGGCTGTTCCACGCCCTGTTTGTGCGCGTGGCCCTCGCCTACGCGAGCGCGGTGCCCCCTTCCGTACGGACTCTGTTCGAGTACATCACGCTTCTCAAGGTGAGGAGGACGCCGGAAGTGTGCGTGTTGTGTGCGTGTGCCTGTCGCTGCGCCTTTTGTCTCGAAGGCTATCTCAGTCGGCAATCACAGTAGAGTTTTATGCCGTCACAGCAGATTTTCCGTTAATATTTGTGCCCATGAACTTGTAGTAACGAAATGTTTGCTGTAACCACAGAACATTGCGTAGTTACGGAAGCACAGTACTACCGAACAACAGACTGCAGAAAAGTGCTGCGAAAAATTGGTTTAGCTCTGATTAAACCTGGAGGATAGTGAAAGCAACGAGGAGAGAGAGAGATGTGATGGAGAGCGCGCGACAGCGGTGGCGGCCCCGGCACGCTAGCTGTGCGCCGCTACTGGCGAGCGCGGAGTCACCCGCGCAGCGGCGGCGGTGGCGCGCCAGCTGTGCGCTGTGTGACGTCATTGCTCCTCGCGCATGCGCAGTATGACCTTTCCTCGGCTCCGCGAAATGGCTGGGCGACTAGCGTAGTGTTGCTTTCGCAACAAAATGCTGCAAAATAGCAGAACAATTTGTCGTTACGACAAAACAGTTTGCTTATTTCTGACTCGGTTCTGTCGTTTTTTTTTTCCGACGGGACCGGAGGCTACCTCGGAGGCCCTTATTCAGTTAACGTCTTTAGTGATTAGGTTGCCGAGTATTATTCTCGGAGACGATATTTCTTTCAAAAATTTCTTTATGACTTTGCACCTAGATTGTGTATCGAAATGCGACAGTTTACAGACTGTCTCACAGTCACAGATTCAGTGTTTATAAGGGATGACGGACACAGCTATTAAGTTTGCCGCTTCTGCTGAACTGGTTATGAAGTGTTAACGGAAGAAAAGTGGCGGCTAACATTCGCCTGACTGACAGTGTCTGTGGGGTTTGAATCTTGGAGGCCCTCTAGCAGGCTACGTCAAAATAAGACCCCTCAGCGACTAGGTTTGATTGTACTGCATCTCGGAGGCCATGCCGGAGGAAACGATTGCACTACCGAATTATGACTGCCGTTGTATGGACAATGGGGACAAATTGAAAATGGCCTCTATCGATAGATTACCGTGTTGTAATGGCATATAAGATGTTCTGTCTGAAAACGCTAGTACGTTGGAACAGGTCAGAATGCAGGTCTCGGCACCGCCGGTCGTTTTCTCAAGCAAACTGCTGTGACGTTAAGTCAATATTAAGGCGGAAGCCTTTAATGTCTCATCGTTGTAAGCAGCAGTTGTCGACAGAAAATGTCACGCTTTTCAATTGGTGGAAACGGTCGTGACGTCAGAGTGCGCGAATTTCAAACGGGGCCAATTGTACTTTGGCTAGTAACCATGCAACAAATTGAAGGGATCGTATAGTGATGCTCCAATTAAGTCGGACTGAGCTTAGTTAATTGTTTAATTACCCAATTTGCCTAGTTAGCTTTACTAGTCAGGCCATATAAATAAATAAAACCGATTAAGAAATTGGTCGAGCTCAGGAATCGAACCCCGGTCTTCGGCGTGAGAGACGAGCATGCTATCCACTCCGCCATGCCAGCTCGATGGTTTAGAATGAAGGCGCGTCTAGTGAATACGGTGTCTTCGCTCACTCTCATCCTCCTCCATTCCCTTCCCGCGAGGTTTAGGTGTCCACCGACAAATGAGAGACAGATACATTTCCTTTCCTCAAAAAAATTACCGACGATTACGTTACTTCCTAATGCGAAATTTGAGCGCAGCAAATAAGCTGTTTCACCTTTTCGATAGATTGAGGCAAAGAAATCGAGGAACACATGTATGCGCTATCACAGATTTTTTTTTTATTTTTCAGACGTATTCCTTTAACAAAGACTCCACTAACAGTTCTTGACAGTCATGAAGGAAGCTTTGTGGTCGGAGAAATAGACTGATATATGTTCGACTTGGTACACCAATGCTTGATTCTCAAAGACCAGATCTATACAAGTGCCTCGCGAGGTTGTCACAGCCGTGGGACGCGTTACGAGCGAGAGGAACGGGATGTTCTCCCGCATAAGTGTTAGGAAATTGCTGTTTGTCTTTATGTCAACATTAAAGTCCCCCACTACTAACATCGGTGTGGATCGATGGACGGTTAATGCGAGTTGCAGGAAGTGCACGACGTCTTTCGTGAGTGCGGTAGGGGCGAAGTAGGCAGCTACTATACCAGCAAGCCGTTGGGCAACTTTGCGGCGCACAGTTCGGCAACTTCATGTGACGTGCCAAACATTTCGACTGGTATTGCAGAGAGACCTGTGCGCAAGTAGATAGCGACTCCCGCCGCTCTGTTGTGGTCTCTGCGAGCACCACAGCAGTATAGGAAATCTATGATTTCGAGAGGCTCTTCGGGATGGTTTCAGCAAAGCAAAGTACAGAGGAATGGCGCAGAATGTGATCGTGGTGTACGTCCTTGGCATGTGCGGCAAGGGAGCGTACGCTAAGAATGTGGTTGTGAATGATGAATCAAGTGCTGCCAGCGAATGACGCGTCCATTGGCTGTCTGCGTGTGTTACTGATGTGTGGTTAACATATTAAGCTTCGCCTGTAAGAGTGGAACGCGACAGCGTCTTGCAGCGCTGCCAGGGAGTCCACAGAACGCCATCGCCAAATCGGCTGTACGCCTTGCTGGACGGTAAATTTATTTTTTGAGGAAAGGAAATGTATCTCTCTCGCATATCTGGGTGGACACCTGCACCTCGCCGTAAGGGAAAGGGGGAAGATGGGAGTGAACGAAGACGCCGTATTAGCTAGACGCGCCTTTGTTCATTCCAAACCATTCAGCTGGCATTACGGAGTGGCTAGCGTGCTCGTATCGCACTCCGGAGACCCTGGTTCGATTCCCCAACTCGACCAATTTCGTTCTCGGTTTTATTGATTTATGCGGTCTAACTAGAAAGGTTAATTAGGCTATTTCATATTTATATTCTTGTATTTCTATCCATCGTGTTCTGTCATTAACCTGTCAATTGTTGGAACTGTCTAGGATGTTCGACACAACGTATATGAAACGAGCAACGTCTTACTGAGTGGGGAAGTGCGTGGTGGTGGAGGGAACGCGGCTTCGTACTTATCTGTTTCTTTCAGCAGCGTCTCCTTCCGCGGACGCTGTTGTCGCTGCGGCGCGCGTCTTTCTTTTCTTTTCTTCTGACCTCTTCATTCTCCTCTATATTAATTAGGCTAATTGATTAATTAAGCAATTAACTAAACTCAGTCCAACTTAGTTGCAGCATCACTATACGATCCCTTTGATTGGTTGCATGGTTACTAGCCAAAGTACAATTGGCCCCATTTGAAATTCGCGCACTGTGACGTCACGAGCATTTCGACCAATTGAAAAGCGTAACATTGGGGGCGGAGCTGGTTACGAGGCCGACGCCGACGCCGACGACGACGCGAAACCCAGGAACGGACGCCAAAGAGCTGCGCTCTAAAACCAATTTACTGACGAGCGAGGCGTAGAACCGAATGGGCGATGGCGTTCTATGGACTCCTTGGCAGCGTTGCAAGACGCTGTCGCGTTCCACTCTTAGGGGCATCAGTGACCACACTTGAGGTCAAAAAAGTGCCCCCCTGAATTTTGTGAGACAGTTACTGCGTAATTTCCTTTCCTCAAATACAATTTTCATTTTCTTCATTACGGCTCCTCTTTATCTATCTTCTTTCACTCCCACTTCCTCCCTTCCTCTACGGTGCGGTTCAGGTGTCCACCGAGATGACAGAGAATTACTGCGCCATTTCCTTTCCTCAAAAAGCGTTGCGTTCAAAGGGAAAGGCATCGCGCTGAACGGGTGGTGTTCCGTGGACTCCCTGGCAGCGCTACAACGCGCTGTCGCGTTCCACTCCAAAAGGCGAAGCTTAAGCGTCATTAATTAGCAGTTAATTAGTGTTCAGGCATTAATCAGTAATTAACCATTAATTAGTGATTTATCATCACTTAGTAATTAGCAGTCAATTATATGTGACGCCAGCGGTGCCACAGAAACAGCGAAGGTGGTGCGGAAAACGCTTCCGCCTCTACCCACTTTAGACAGTCAAAGTGCCCCCTGAATTTTTTTTTTTTTTTTGCTGTGCGGATCTTTGAGTATTGGAGCACCGCCATTCGTTTCCAGATGGTGATCACGGAGTCCTTTTCTGTCTTTACGTCTTAAGTTTGAATCGAGAAGCTGGAAAAGTTTAAAAATTCAGTTTTATCTTAAGAAATCTGTCTTTAGCTTTCGAACAAGCGCCATTGTACCAGAAAGACGGGAGTGGCCATGTCTATTCTTACTGGAAATAAAAGTTGGCTGGAGTGTACGTTAGTCTCCCTTAACGTCCGGCTTAGCACAGTCGCACACCTGCTGTCCGGATCCAATATGTTTTGGGGAATTCAAGTTGGAGTAATTACTGTCGGTGCTAATGAGTAATTACTCTTGATTAAAATCTTCTCCCCTTTGGCGAGCCGCCGCTGTGGCTCTGTGGTGATGGTGTTCGGCTGTTGATTCGTAAGGCGCGGGTTTGATCCCGGCCGCGGCGGCCGCATTTTAATGGAGGTGGAATGCTAGAAGTCCGTGTACTGTGCTTTGTCAGTGTTCAAAGAACCTCAGGTGGGCGAAATCATCCGGAGGCTTCCACTGCGGCGTTCTTCATAGCCTGAGTCGCTTTGGGAAGTTAAGCTGCTTAAAATCAAGACCAAAGTCCTTAGGGCTCTGCCAAAACTAACCGAACCCCTCAAGGAAGATACCCCAAAAGGCATTAGACTTGACACTGTTCATGCTTCGAGTTGATCGATTCGGCATTGCTTGCCAACTCCTAGCCATGCTCCAGTGAGGAGTGACTGCTGAGGACAGGTGATGGTCTTTGGTTCGAATCGAGAACCAGGACGAATCGTTCTTCAGCTGCTAACATTCCGTGAAAGCGCAGCCACACAGCTACAATACAAGGCTATACGGCTTTCTAAACATCTTCGCAGTTCAAAAAAAATTGGTCCTGGTCTGGGGCTCGCACTAGGACCATTGCATATCCGGGAGAAGTCGCTCTTCCTGCAAAGCTCCTCCAGGACATATAGAAGTTTTGAGGGCCGAATTGGTATAAAAGATGAAACGGGAACGGTCCCAGTCCAATCTGCTTCAGCGGGAATGTACGTTGTGAAGTAGATTTCAGACAGAGGAGCAACGCAACTGCCTCCTAGCTTCAGGATGCTGCAGCGCGGTGGCCGCACCAGCCTCCGGCTCTTGTGCTGTGAGAGGCCATATCGAGTTCTATTCGTTTCCAACCGCATCAACGGGGAGACGTGCGTGTGCATGTGTTTGTCTCTGAGCTCGGAGGCCACGTTTTAGCTCGTCTGCCTCTTCGGGCCGCCTCCGTGACTCGCGAATGGTGGTAACGGTACGGTTTTCGCTGCATGTTAGCTCACCAGTCGCTGCCGCTGTGTGCAGTAACGTACTGTGCGTGCGGAGGCAGACCTCCGTTGAACTTCCTCTGTCTAGAGTGCGTGTGGATTTTCGGACGCCTCCTCGTGCAACCGGCCATCCTGCTGCGGTTTCCCGGAAAACGAAGCTCCCCGCGTCTGTCCACAGCGAAAAAAAAAACAAAAAAAAAACCGCCTTCCCCGTTGCAAGCGCGACAGATACGCCCCCCCCCCCCCCCCCCCCAACCCCTCATTCTCCGCCAACTCATACAGACCAAAGTACAGACGTGCTGCGAAAGAAATTGAAGGAAATGCGGTGGTAGTCCAATCGAGACGTTAAGAAGCCGCGGGCGAAGCTCCAAAAACTTATCAAGCTTCTTCTCCATGACGGCGTATTTAGAGTCTTAATGAATTTTAGTCGCGGCGCTTGGCAAGCGCGCCGTTAGGTGTGGATCGAGCGCTGCTGCTTCGCGTTAACTCGGAAGCGATAAAGGCATACGTCGACTCAGAGGGGGTGCGCCCTTGACCCGCATACGCGCCAGTGACCGCCGAGGTGTAGTTTTATTACAGAACTGGTTTTGCATTCTAGTTCGCCCCGGTGCTAGTAAACAACCGGACTGCGTGCACAGTGTCGTAATACTAAGCCGCGAACAGAAACAGCATGAAAAAGGTAATAGAACGCTTACGAGTTTGTACGCAAATGATGCAGCGTTAGCCGGTCTACAGTCGCGAAGAAATGGAGATGTATTGGCCTGTAGTGATTCGAAAATCCACCTCGTATACGGCAGGCGCGGAAGTGGCCGAGCGGGAGGCGCTATGAGAGGCGCATTTTACCGGAAGGCAGATAGTAAGGGGAAAAGTGATTGCAAATTCCGGTACTGGCTAAGAAACCATCTGCCTAAGAAAGAAAGAATGAGAGAGACGGGAGGTGATAAAGTTTGTCTTCAGTGACCCTTTAATAAACGTCGATGCGCGCTGCACCAGTTTATATAATTACATATGCGTGGTCATTTACTGGTGTCCGTAGGACGTGAGAGAGAGAAAAAAAGATATAAACGGGGACGATGGCACGCTTCCCCTTGCGCTCGAAGTCGCCACTTCGGGGTGCTGTTTTTACTTGGTTGCGCTAATAAGTATTCCGCTTTAAAAACGTGAGCCAACTAGCGCTCAAACAAACGCTGCATGAGGAATTGTTTTGGTTTTCGTGAGAATTATGCAGCGCGGGATTTTCTCCTTTAGAGGCTTATATATAGTTGTTGATCAAGTCACAGTTTGTACTGGCCTTCATTCCATGATGTCGCATCAAGGTCTGTATTGACCTACTGCATAAAAGTTTGCCTCAGATGTTGGAAGCGTCGAACGCGGATTCCGACCAGTAAAATTCGGCACCCCATACTCGTTGATGAAATTCGTTTAATTTGAATACTTGCTTGCGAGTACAATCGTATCTCGCATTTTTAACTCTTCTGATTCGAACTTTCGGTTAATGCGAACATGCGCGTCCGTGAGTGCGAACTGTCAATTACTGCTGCAACCTTACAACATAGTTGATGTTGCCTTCAGCGTACACCTGTACGGCTGTGCGCCATAGAATACGGGTTTTCCGCTATCGGAAAGTATTTAAGTTCCTCACGTGTCAGCTCCTTCAGCAGAGCTGTCGTTTTCTCCTTGACGTCATGGTGAGTTTCCTTTAACGCAGGAAACTGCTTTCGGACAGAGCATTTTGAGCCGCGGCATTGTCGTTTTGAAGAATCCAGGCGTTGGTTTTCCACAGTTCGGGCTCCTTCCTCCTTACTCTCTCTTTTTACTTGGCTGAACTTCAAGGTAATCCTGCTGTTTGATTGTCTGGTCTGGTGGTATTCATTCTACCATGAGCATGTCGTTGATGTCGAAAAAAACAACAACAACAAAACATTCAGCACTGCCTTCATTTGCGCGTGCTCATTCTCGCCTTTTTTTCTTTCATGATGACAGCAGAGTTTTCCAGAGCATCGATTGTCGTTTCACCTCTGAATTGTACAGTCGGGGACGAAAGTCTCCGGATCACGTGGTCCTCAAACGAGGCTTATAGCTCTCATATCAGAGAACGGCTGGAGACCGCACTTGTGGAGATGAAAGAACAAAAATTTAACTTTTACCTCCACAAGTGTGGTCTCCAGCCGCCGACTAATAGCAGAGCTATCGGCTTCGTTAGAGGAGCACGTGGTCCGGAGACTTTTGTCCCCGACTGTACCTAAAATCCACTTGTCACATGTCGTGTCGTGGTTAATTGGACTGACATGGGAGAGGCCTTTGCGGCTTAGTCAGGCTGATGATGATGATGTTAGTGTGGAGAGGAACACAGGTGAGGTGAAATATCACTTTCACAGTGCTCCTCTCGAGCCTTCGATGTAAAAATTAGGAGGACGCTTAAGCTTCGCCTTAAGAGTAGACGCGATAGCTCCTCCTCATCCTTCTTCCTCTTCTCATTCCTTTTCTTTCTCACTTCTCACCTAAACTAAAGTTTCAGTCGTAGTTCGTCGTTACATCGTTCTCGACAAAGCCGATGCCACGAAGTCGAACGCCAGCATAGCTTCCGCGCAAGCTTCGTGGTGAACACGCCTTGGATGTGCGCTGCGTTGTTCGCCGCTCACCGCGTGATTCCTGCGTCCCCGCACGGCCCTACTGCGCCCGAACGAGACGAGTGGGAGGCGCTGCCGTTGCGCGCTATCTTGGCGTACATTTTGGGGGAACGTGAGGAGTGGTTTTAGTGGGCGCCGCCTGATGGCGCTATGTTCGCGCCAAGCGAATAGGAAAAGTAGCGGAAACGTACTTTGCTACTCGCTTGACTGCGACTTCTGTAATTTTTATGCGCATAATTACCAATGTACACCGCAGTACATGGCTCCAAAGCACCTTTCTAAGACAGCACCGTATTCGCTAGACGCGCCTTTGTTCAATCCAAACCATCGAGCTGGCGTGGCAGAGTGGTTACTGTACTCGTCTCGGACTCGGGAGGTCCTGGTTCGATTCCCCAACTCGACCTACTCGGTTTTACTTATGCTTCTGGGATTTTTCGCTCGCGGCCAACGCCGCCGACGACACCGGCTTTTCTGCGACACGGGGTCCTTAACGCTATCGCGTGAAAGAGTAACCGTGCTAGTACTCGTGCAGAGTAGCGTTGCCGTTCCTTAACTCCGTTCCTTTTTTTTTTTTTCACTCGCGCTCGCAGGCGTTGCTGTCATTCTTCATCCTGGCCTACATCCACGCCGCCTTCATCCGGACGCCCATCAACTGCCTGGAGCACGTGTGCCACCAGTGGCCGCAGGACGGGATCCTGAGGATCGAGATCCTCCACGACTCGGCCTCCTCCCCCGAACCGTACACTGTGGAACAGTCCTACCTCAAGGAGCAGCGGATCCAGCGGCTGGGCCAGCTGCCCGTCCAGCCGCAGGCGCGGCCGCCCGTCACGCCCCCGACCAGCAGCGGCGCCGAGAGGGCCATCGAGCAGCCTCCGCTCGCGGACGTCGCCGGCCTGTCCAACGCAACCACGTCTAGCAGCAGCGTCGCCGTCGGCGACCACGCCGAAGTCGGGGAGAACGACCTGGAGAGGGCAGCGGGAGGTCCCGACGACGACGGGACGGAAACTGGCGAGACCCTACCGCTGCTGGGAGGCGGTCGTCACATGAAAGGCGTAAAAGGCGGCGGGGGCTCGCAGTTCGTCTACAACGAGGCGGTGCCCAACGGCAGCCAGGAGGCGCCGCCGAACGTCGACGGGAACGGATACCCGCAGCCTCTCCAGGAGCCCGTGTCGGAGCTCGAGATGCTGGCCAGAGCTGGTGAGCCACTGTTTCCTTGCCGAACGCATTCAAGGCGGGCAGCCGTGGCTTGTTGATTACGGTTCGACAGGAAAGGCGTATTTCGACGCCAAAAAAGGGGCGACGGGGTCGAATGACGTAAACAGCATTGATCAAAAGTCTTTGGGCCACAGTTTTTTTTTTGAGGTATGTGGATGGGCCGTCAACGGCACACACGAACTTTCAGATCTCAAGAGGATGGGGAGGAAGGCTTGCCCCATGTACTCATCGAGCTTCTAGGAGTGCTTTAGATCCATAATACAACCAGGTGGTATAAAAACCCTACTGGTCTGGAATAAACTTTAGTTGACAGTCAGCGCTGTTGTGTCCCCCTCATTGTTCTGTGCCGTCGTTGCGCTGTAATAATGAATGAAGTGCTTAAGATGCCTGGTCGTGGCGGCCAACCATTTTGCTTGAAGACTTTTGACCTAGGCTGTGCATAGGACCAGCGCCGACTAGGAAGCAGCGTATCTGCAGCTGAGAGCTAGGCCAGTATATCTGTGTTTGACAGAGAAGGTTGTTTCGCCAGTATATCTGTGTTTGACAGAGAAGGTTGTTTCGCCAGTTCTGTGCTTGACAGAGAAGGTTGTTTCGTCCATTTTATCCTTTATTTTTCGAGGAGGGAGGGGGGGGGGATGCAGATGCTTGTGGAACGTTTCGCTCGTCGATAGGTACTGAGCTATTGCGAGGGTTTACTGTTGGCACAGTAGGAAGTCTTCTCAACTTGGTTTCCGATGGCTAAGGTGAAGCGGCGCTACTGTCCAAACTACGGTGTTTTCCGAAATCACCGCCTGCCGGTTAAGCTGAAGTGGGGCTGTTCAACTCCCCTTCACTTTGTTTTCATGTTGTAAACAAAGAAACTGCCGCTGGGAAACAGAATTAAAGAACTGCGCAGACATGTGAATCAGCAGAGTGGCGCACAGGAAGAACCATTTAGGTCCAGGAGACGGCTGTACAAGTGCAATTATGTGCTTAAAAAAGAACCTCCCCGCTGATTAATTGCACTACGTGAACGTAGGAAAGGGAGGTGTTATAGTACGATACAACTTTAAAAAAGAAAACAGCTGTTGATAACAATGGGCCATGGCCCACGGCGTCCTGTGTCACTCCGCTGGCCAGTCAAAATAGTCAGCGAAATCTAATTTTTAATGTTTGACTATAATAAACCCAACCCGAGGAACAAAAAAAAAATCTTCAACTAACAATTTAATCTGGTTGTTAGCTTCTTGTTAAGGTAACAAGAGAAGCTTTAGCAGCGTACCACTCTTTTGTCTCGGAGTAATTCTGTTCGGCGGTCCTGAATGTGGGCGGAACTTCACTGTAGGCATAAGTTATATCCGACGATAGCCGTTGAGTGCGCGACGTGGCATTCACACCGAATCGGGCGTAGCTCGTTTAACGAAAGAAGAATAAATAGGAAAGCTATAAAATTTTGCTTTCGTGATCTCTTTAAAGCTTGTCGTAAATTTTGCACGGGTCGTAAGTGGCATTTCGCGCTGTGCACCACTTGTAGCGTACGCTGCGAAAAATTCCCATTTATGCTGGCGCCACAACTGGCGCTAGCAAATCGCGGGCCGAGTGTAAAAGGTGATTGGCCAGCTTTGCCATCGCACGTCATGCTGCCATTATTTCTGAAGTCACGGGCAGGAGATAGTCGCGAATGGTTCTTGCGTGCATGCGATACGGTTTTGAACGTCAACCCGGGCTTTGGTTGTAGCAGGTGTATACTTCAAAACATTGATACACTTATATGGGACTTTTTGCTGGATCCCGTCAGTGCTCGGTGGCAGGGTAATTAAACAGAACCGGATAGTAGGTGCATGTCTATTTTTTTATTATCGTTCATCTCTACTGTACCTTTTTGAGCTTTCCCAGCTGTCATTGAAGTGAACAGCTGTTGGATGCGTTTACACGGCACTTTGCTGGAACTGTTCGGCAGGTTCAACCTCTCGACCCCGTGATCATCACGCCACGTGTGGAGTGTTCATGGACAAACGCTCGTTTTTGTTATCTTTCGGGGAGTGAGCCCCGATCACAAGCAGTGCGCAGTAGTAGGTCACGCTGCGCTTAGTGGTACATAATCCTAACCCGGCCGCGGCGGTCGACTTTCGATGAAGGCGAAATTCTAGAGGCCCGTGTGCTGTGCGATGTCAGGGCACGTGAAAGAACCCCAGACGGTCGAAATTTCCGGAGCCCTCCACTACGGCGTCCCTAGCCTGAGTCGCTTTGGGACGTTAATTCCTCCTAAACCATAAACGTAATTCTGACCAGCCGCCGCGGTGGCTCAGTGGTTACGGCGCTCGGCTGCTGACCCGAAAGACGCGGGTTCGATCCCGGCCGCGGCGGCCGAATTTCGATGAAGGCGAAATTCCAGAGGCCCTGTACTGTGCGATGTCAGTGCCCGTTAAAGAACCCCGAGGTGGTCGAAATTTCCGGAGCCCTTCACTACGGCGTCCCTCATAGCCTTAGTCGCTTTGGGACGTTAAACCCCATAAACCAATAAACCAAACCAATACAGGACGCTGCGAACAATGGCCCAGTGTTAACAGCTGCTGTTTTTTTTAAGTTTTATCTTACTGTAGTTGCATGTAGCGCACATTCTCCGGAATAATAATAATAATAATGGAAAAGGGAATAATATCGTCGACGATTACATTAGTTCCTAATGGGAAATTTGAGCGCAGCTCATCATGTTTCAGCATTTCGATAGATTGAGGCAAATAATTCGAGCAAGACATGTATGCACAATTACAGACAACTTGTTATTTTTCGCACATATTCCTTCTTCAAGAAGCACTCTACTAATAGTTCTTGATTGCCATTAAAGGGACACTGAGGAGAGCTCTATTAATATTTTTTTTTTATAGCAAAATCCGATAGTTCGGCATTTCATGGCTTTGTTGCCACTTGGCCGGCAACGAAAGATGCATTTATTTCTAAGAAATTTGGATTCGATGTTGAAATAGTTTTTCCCGCCGCTCTGATTCAAACTTGGGATTCTGCTATGACGACACAGAACTAAGTGACGTGAAACATGACATTCACATGACGTAACGCAGACTCCGTGATTTCTGGCGGCCAGCAGTGCGGCCCAGCAGCAGCCGATAAGAAAGCTACCGCCGGCCGCACGTTGAAGGCAGCTATCGGCTATTGCGGCCGTCGCTTCGTTTACATTTGCACCGGCGTTGTGCCAGCGTTACAATGGATCCCGTTCTCGAAGTCGTCAACGAAGTTCTCGCAAATAGACGCCTTTAGCATACCGTGTACCTTGTTACCGTTAGCGGAATACCTTGAGCCCCAATACCGCTGAGCGCAAGCGCTTTGTTGTCAGTATGAATGGCGTTTTTGTAATCAGGAGCTGGTATTCTGTCGATGCAAGTCAACTTCAATTTCTCCTCAGAAGCTTTGTGGACGGAGAAATATATGGATATATGCTCGACTTGCTGCATCAATGCCTCGTTCTCAAAGACGAGGTCTATGCAAGTATTTTGCGAGGTTGTCACAGCCGTGGGAATTAAGTTATCGGGAGGTCGCAGGAGGCACGTTGCGAACGTTGCGCGGCGAAGAGATAGCAGCGACTGACTGATGCCGCTGACGCTGCTAGCGAGTCAAGTGAACGTGGCTCTGCGTTTCGGCTTGGGATGCGCGCACCGTGATCCGCTGATGCCGACCCGGCGCCTCGGCAACCGGAGAACACCGCGCGCTATCGCGCGGTCGCCGCCACGGGGGAGGGGGAAGGGAGAGGGGAGGGGGTGGGTTACACGCAGTGGCGAACAGCGGCGGCTATGCGTTTCGGCTTGGCCGGACGGTAGATGGCGCCAGGAACGCGCGCAGCTAGAGCAGCGCGCTGCCCTGGCTGCAGAGCTGGTTACGAGGGACAACGGCGACGCCGCGAAACGCAGGAACGGGCGCGAATGAGCTGTGCTCTAAAAAAATGGATCATCGCTCCCCACTGGCAGTTTTCGCGAGTGCACTGCGACGCGTCGAGACAGTTTTAGTGAGGGGATTCGTGAGGCTATGCTCCGCCGCCTTTCACTTTTCAGCAGTGATCACGGAGTCCGCTTTGGTCTTGGCGTCGCGCATTTCAGTTGATTTTTACTGAGAGCAGAAATTGCCTCAGCGGCCCCTTAACTTGCCCTGACATCACACGGCAAGGGGTGAGTGAGCGCAGCTACAAAATAATGGGAGGGAGGGCTGGTGAGATTCAACTGTTATTGTCAAACTTCTTTGCCACGAAGAACAATGAAAGCACTAATCGCACTGATAGCACTAATCCTCTCGCACTCTAAATCAGCTGCTTTGAAGGATGGCAGAAAGGGTGAATTTCTTTCAGTGTTTCCCACCTGTTAGGATTTAAAAAAAAAAACTGCGTTGCGGCTTGCATACACGAAATTACATTTTGAAGTCTATAGTCATATAATCTACATCACGCTCTATTTCGACAGGTTCAGCTAGTCAGGCCGTCTGACTTTTCAAACTGTAACGTCATTTCAAAATACCTTTTACGACTCAGCGCTTCTGATACTTGTTGGGAGCAGTGTTTGTATTTCCAGGAACAATTTTATAATCTTATCCGAACAAACCATCCCGCACAGTCACCAGATATCTTTTATATTACTTCTTCTGCATCCCTTTTTTTTTTCGTATTATAATTTGTTCCGGGTCTACTCTCTGTCGGCACACCGCCCCGCATGCTCCCGGGTTGCGCAGCGAAGCGCGCTTGCCGGAACAGTTGGGTGGTGAGCTGCTTAGGACAGCATTATAAACGATGCTTTTTAGCCATATGCAAATGAGACAAAGGATCATGAAAAAACACTATGTTGTCTCGCAATTATCTTGCGATCAATCTAAGTCGCACTTTTGGGATAGGAAAGACAAGGTTAGTTTGCGAGGAGGATGCGCGGTAGTTTTTATTAATGCACAGCTGGCTAATTTTTAAATTTTTTTTAACGCGAGAGTGTTAGTACCCCCATACCGGAAAAAAAAAATTGTCCGGTGTCGGCGTCAGAGCGGCCGGTTGCTCTGTCAACCTAGGTTGGTCACCTTGTGGCCTCGTCACAACCTGCCCACGGGATTATGAGCAAACTCACCACCGTGGCAGGTGGCAGTTAAATTACTGGTTGGTCTTGAAAGGTTGCTCGGACAGAGCAACTTGGGTCGCACAAGCCCCACTGGTGGCGGCACCTGCCATCGCAGGGCAGTGGAGCATCACTTGACTGCTGCACCACTGCGCCAGGTGTGGTAGGAAGACTCCCAGGGATCTGTGAATGTAAAGTAGAGAATGACCGATTTCGCACATGTGGGCATTGAACCATTGACACTATTGCGTCATACCTCTCCCCTCCAGTTGTTTATTTTCTCAGAGAGTAGATGCAAATTTTATTGCATAAAAGGAGACTGGAGCGGATTGTGGGTGGGATCCTCTGTCCAGGATTACAGTAGCTACCGGCGACGCTTTGTCGATGGCGACTAGCTCCCCCTGGCCTCATAGGGTGCCGCTAGCCAGCGTCACGCCCAACTGCTCCAAAACCGGGTTGGAGACTGTTGAATGCCACCTCAGTGCGAAATTTGGACGCTAACAAGTCAATAGTTTAGCTGAGGGAAAGATTCTTCGGCCCTCTCTGAGGTACGCAACAGTCCCCATGTTCTTGTTTTGAGCAACAGTTCATCTGAATTCCAGTACCGTGGCAGTATGATGACGTCCGAGTTCTGGCGCAATCAGATCGCTGGATTTAAATACATGGGCCCTATGGGGTGTTTTGCAGCTTCTGTGACCACAAAGCTCATGACACTCTCGAGAATGAAGCATCTCTCGTCATGTGATCTAGTTAGGTGTGGTGGGGGAGGGGCAGATGGTTCGGTGCAACTCTGTCTCTTCTTCCCTTCATCAAAGGCTAATGCCTGGGAGTTTTTTTTTTTTTTTTTGGCTTTTAGAGTTTTTGTTGAGTGAATTGGAATTCATTGTCTTCCCTTGCAGTGTGGCCTCAGGATGAGTACATTGTTGAGTACTCCCTGGAGTACGGACTCCTCAGGCTCAGCCCAGCCACCCGCCAGAAGCTGAACATCTCGGTCAAGATTGTCACACTTGGTGAGCTGCCACCTTGATTAACCGCGAGTGTGACCAGTCTGTTCCATGCTGTCGCACAGCGTGCATTTAAATGTAACAGTACTGTGTGTATAGTGGGAGTCTGTCGCACTTATGAAGAGTGAGTGCAGTTTACTTTGGAATTCACTCAGTATTTGGAATTCACTCATTTTCCATGTTACATTTTCAGTTGTAGGCCTGCCTAAGCCAAAAACTGCTTGAGGGACTAGGCCAGGCAGTAATAATAAGCAAACATTATTGGCATGAGAATTTATTAATAAATACATTTATCATGAATACAGTTAGAGGCGGCTAAGTGGTTATCCTTTAACGCTGGCTTAGCTTTCTTTTTTGAGGATTTGACTTGTGGGAGTGACACACTTGATATGATTTTATACTTATTCTCGGCATTGGGAAACTGACTGCAAAATTGCTGGGAAATGCATTCACCTAGCTTACAAAGCCAGTGGCAGCAATCGGTGTTATATAAGAAAAAAAAGAAAGGAACCTCGTGCCATTTGCGTACCCAAGGTTGAAATCTATTTCGTTTCACAAGGGCCGTGCAATTTTCTCAGAGTTTTGTCAAATTGAGACCATATTATTAAGAGTTATCTTGATAGTTTGAGGGAAAACTTGTGGAAGGGGAGTGTATTGCCCTGGGGCTAAGTGAAGGTGTAGGCTATTCCTGGCTATATCTACACCAGCCATGTTGGCCACTTTTTACTAGTGGAAAAAATGTCTGCTGTACTCGTCCAGCTGCAGAAGCTGTGTTCACTCCTTCACAGCAGAGAACTCTGGCTTCCTGCAATTGGAACGGGCAGATCGTTATCAACATTGTACTCGTACATCTCACGGCTTGGGACCACAACTGCTACTGGAAGCAGCTAGCCCTGGGCTCTGTTTTTAGTCCTCCTTGTGGAGTGTCTGGGGTTGAATCCCTTTCAGTTCTTTTGGTAAGAAAGAGAGGATAAAGATGGCTAAACACTCAAATTTAAACTAGAGTAAAAATGTGTTCTTACCTAAGTGTGGGGAAAGACAAAGGTCGAGTAAAAATTTGCTACCGGTGCATTGGGTAGCAAGATGTCCAGAGCTCTATTTTAGAGCCTGAACTGGTTTCCGCCCGAGTGGGCAAATTTAAATTCATTAAATTCAAGCCGAGATCCAGGATATGCACCAATGACAGCAGTGCATACGCCAGCATCCCACCATGATGGCTGTGAACCGGGGATATATATTTTTTCAGAATGCAGCTAGTACAATGCTAGGAATCTTACTGTAATTTAACAAGATCAGCAATTTGTGAGTGCCTCAAATCAGACCAATGAATTTTACTCTTCCCTCTCTACTTTTTTTTTCTCCGCTTTTGGTGTGTTGCCTTGTTCCAGACCCAGCCAAGGATAGTTGTTTTGGCGATTGGTTCAGCCGACTGCTCCTGGACGGCTTTCTCGGCTACGACGATGTGCTCATGGCAAGCCTGAAGAACCTCGCTGAGCGAGAGGAGAACAAAGGTGCAGTGAAGTTTAGGTTGTGTCTTCTTGCTCTGTTTGGTGATGCTGTACAGTTATGACAACAAGGAACAACAAGCGAGCAGATGAAACATATACAATGTTTAGAGGCATTTACAACAAGGGATGTGAGCCCTCTGCTAGACACGGCAAGTGCCACACGTATGAAATGGGCAGCGAGTTAATGTAGACTGGCACTCAGAGTGCACACTTTTCCACTCGCCGGTTGCCACGACACATTGGTGCTTTGGATCAGACTGTGCGGGCAGTCAAAATTTTGAGAGGGCTTATGTGTTCCAAGCTTATTGACAGGTGTTGGAGGGGCAAGCATCACAGGACAAAATGATCCACGGTGCCTTTGTGGTCAACTGTATGCTGGCTCACCAGCTGTTTCCCAACTACAAGGGGTGCGTGACCACACATTGTTCACGCTAGCCTTTACAGATGCATCAGATTGCTTATATTATCAGCATCACTGAAACGGGTCTGGTGCACTTCTATTGGCCCATGTACTCTTTGTGCCTTTACATTTTTTGCCACTCTTTGTGGCTTCCGTTGACTTTTTGAAAATTCTTAGTTTCTAATTTCGCTCTTTGCTTTAATGGTGAAATCAGTAGCCATCAGTGAGATGAGGGCAGCATGCTTGATAGTATGCACACAGTCTTGTCACGGCAACTATGCTGATAGCCCTGCTTCATGAAACCCATGAACTATGGCATTGTATTATAGGAACAGAGAGTGTGCTTTGTCTGTGTGCTTTTTTGTTTGTTCATCCGTACCCCTGTGCTTTTATACTGTCACACCGACTTGCTAAAAAGTAGTTTTATGGCAGTCTTTATATTCTACATTAAAAATCTGAGAGGGAAGCCGAAGTGTTTACCTGACATCAGCAATATTTGAACTTGAGGTAACCGCAATCCATGCAGGTCAAATTTAGTGGTCTTGAAATGCCTTTTTCATATTGTAGATGATGTTACAAGCATTATAATACTGTGGTGAACCTTGTGCATCTTATATCCTTTGAGGAGGAACTAAGTGTGCATAAGCATGGTTCTAGCTTTGGCAGTACACAGTCATGGAAAAAAAGTATTGTAATAACAGCCATTTACTATGTTTATCTGTATGCAGTTATGCCCTGCTCCTTCTTCTTTTTCCTACTTGAGGGTTTCAGATTAATGATCTTTCTTCCTTGTACTGTTTTGCCTGTGCTCTTCAGCATGGTTCACATCTATCACAAGGAGCCAGTCTTTTGTCAGGGTTGAAAAACCAAATGAGATATGTATACTTTGTGGGCTGTTGCAGCATGCAATGTGAATAATTCCAAAGGAAAATACAAGCAATAACAACTCAGCATTGTTTCTATAAGGTGTCCAACTTCCATGTAGTAGTACAGAGGGTTCAGTGGTAAATAAACCTTTTTAAATTGTTTCTGACATACAACTCTCCTTGCACTGTTTTAAATCTAGCTTCAGGCTGATAAAGTGGGAAAGGATACCCTCTTGTGAACAGTACTGAGTTGACAGTGATGATTCGGAAGGCAATCTCAGCAGCCTGGCAAGTGCAGCTATGATAGAGCATGTCAAGCAGTGGAGACATTGTTAATTTGGAACAGCTTATTTGTTTGCCCTGGATTTGAGGTTTGTGCCTTTTATCTTGCAGGCTATGTGAGAAATGTGGTGACTGGAGAGCACTACCGGTTCATCAGCATGTGGACTAGCCGGACATCCTACATCGCAGCTGCTTTCATCATGCTTGTCTTTGTAAGGATGAGCACCTTATTCTTCATGTGCCCTGTTTGTTGAGTGGAAGTTTTTTTTTGTTTTAGCATTGTGGTTTTGTTCCAGTTATTTTTATATATCCGCCATTCGTGCAACAGGTAATAATGCACATAGATACTGCATTGAATAAAAGGGGTGACATTTGGATGATGCAAGGAGCCATGTAAAACTTATGCATGTTTTTATTTAATTACATTCTGCAGGCCTTTCTTGGGCCAAATAGGTGGCCTAGTGGTTAGCGTATCCACCTGGCGTCCGGGAGGTGCTGGGTTGGATCTACAGTGCCTTCGGTTACCAGCCGGTTTTCTAATGGTTACGAGATTTCCCCTGGCCTAGTGCTCGGCTCCTCTGGATGAAATACTTGAGAAAAGGGTGTTCGGCCAACACACCACCTCATTGACATTTCATTGATGCTTAAGTTGCAAAATCAGCCTTGTGTGCTAAAGTGCATTGTTGGCCGAAGACCCCTTTCCGAAGCATTTCACTCAAGATGAGCTGAGCACCAGGCCGGAGGAAATCTTGTACCTATTAGAAAACCGATGGGCACACAGTAGCACTGGGGATCTAACCCAAAAAAGGACCACAATGCGCTTTATCTTACAGGGTAGATTTAGGTCACTCGAGAGTGTCATCAGTTGATCTTTAACACTCTGGTGCATATGGATCTCATATGAGGGCACATATTTGTATACTGTTTATCCTCCCATTTGCCCCACTTAGGCTTCAGGCCATCCTTGTTAATAAAGATTTTATGAATGAATGAATGAAAACCATGCAGCTAGTGAAATACTGCAAGCGATTGGAAGAACTTTATAGTAGGATAAATATATGTCCTCGTAAGAGTCCCTTATGCATGAGGGAGTTGACATGTGTCGGTTTTATGAAAAACACACTGAAAACAACATATCCTGTTAAGTCTTCTTAGACTAGCAAAACTAGTCTCATTCAAGGGGGCCACTCACACTATGCTGCCAGAGACATTGAGACATCTACAATGTCATGGAGTTAACACTTAAGTTGCGTTCGTGTGGGGGAGCCTGTCAGTGAGCAATGTGCGTGATGTCGTTAGTTGATAGAACTCCCTCCTTTGCACTGCATTCATATGGGCTCCCAGCAACCGAGCAGGGCATTGCTATTGCCAGAATGTTTGTCACATTAAAGGGTCGTGTCACTAAACATCAGAACGCATTCTTTTCTCACGTCATTTTTTTCATACTTTCTTTATGCACACAGCTGACTCTAAAACTTGTGTAACATTACTTGAGCACTCCTTTAATGTTTTATAATTTGTTTTCAGACCCTGTCGATATCAATGCTGCTCCGTTACTCCCATCACCAGATATTTGTCTTCATTGGTAAGTTTGTATATAGATCAGCGTCCTTATTTTGGTAAGGGGTGCTGCGTAAAAGGAAGCAAAGTTTGCATAAAAAATTAAAGTTGTAATCTCCGTTGGTCTGCAGCCTTGAAAGTTGCAACTACTGTTCGTGTTCTCTTTAACCACCAGCTGTAGTTTAAAGGGACCCTGAAATGGTTTCTTCAATCATATTTTATTGCAACAACTCTGTAGAGGTGGTCTCTGCGAGTATTCTAGTCTGATTCAGAAAGCTGCGCGTGGAACCAATAATTTACAAACAATTTTTCAAACTTGCCGCTCACAGCCGATTAGGGCGACACCTCACCGCGCGTTTTTACCCGCCCCTACCACTTGACGTAAACTGGGCAGCCTTGGCCATGGACTGGGCGACCCTTCTCATTGGCTCTGCCAATTGACGTCACGCGCAATTTTTGCAACATTTCATTTGAAACTGAGCACTGATGCTCCTTGAAATATTATTTTATTAATTGCTTATTATTTTTTAAAAACATACGTAGTATACAGAGGTAAGAATCCAGCGCATTTCTTGAAATTAATGTGGTACTTCCGGTAAAGAAGGCAATCCGTCTGCTCACAAAAGCATGTGTTTTCGTCAAATCTCGGCGCCCGCCTTTGCGAGTTTCCTAGCTGCGCCGACGAGTCGCTGCTATAGTGTACTAGAATTATATATATCGCTGCTGTCGTCGCCCTGTGGGTCTCGGTATGGCGTGTACTGAAAGCCTCGAAGCTCATCTCAGCGGTGGCTGCACGCAGCCGCGCTTCGAGCTCCGGATCCATGCTCTTCGAGCAGCAATCAGGAGACAGATGTGCGAAAACTTGGACGGCGCGGCACCGATCGTCATCAGAAAGACTGCCAGCTATACTCGAGCAGCGACAAAGCATGCCTGCTTATGTTGGGAGCTTTCGGCAACGGCACCGCTCGCGGGCTCTCCGAGCGACGAGCTCTGCTGCTGCCTGGCTGTCGTGGTCGTCGCTAGGCCTATTACAGTGATGCCAACCCTAGGGATTTATCCCTAGATCTAGGGTTTTTTTCTTTGTTTTAGGGATCTAGCGTCTTTTTTCTGAAGTCTAGGGATTTTGCGAGGCCGTAGAATTGCTACTCTAAGCGGCTTAATGGCAGGTGTATCTGAATATTTTGCGCTTGGAACAGAAAAAAACTATGAAAATTGCTAATTACTACTCCTTTACTTTTAATGTTCTGCCGAGCCGAGAGAGGGCGAAATCAGCTCTGCAACGCGAAATTATCGACTGCTGCACAGGGAGGAAAAACGAAACCATGTGACTTTCAAACTTTGTAAGGAATCAATTTCTGATTTTGTAATTACCAATCCTACGCCTGTATCATTGCTGTAAAACTATAACAAGATTACATTTTTGGTTATGCCAGTTTCTCGTGATGTCAATCCTTAGTAGCTCCAAAACTATTCGAAGATCTTTGATTGCGACTATGATTAATAACTAACTGTGAGGTGAGATAAGCCATTTCGCCGCTTCTGAATGTTCTTTTAGGAGGCGAGAAAGGGTCTTTCATGAATTCAAACATTTTCGTCTTTCTGTGTGCCTCTTAAAACAATCTTTAACACAACCCTTAATGGTGTCTGAATAAAATACTTCCATGTGTTGACGGGGCTTAGCGGAAAATGCCAGCTCTGTCAAATTGGGATCAACTGCATTTGTTTTTCAAAGGGCTACATGTGTTCTTTGCGCGCGTAATGATAAGCCGGCTGAAGGAGCAGTTCAAAAGCCGGTGCGGTGAAACGGGAGTCGTCTGCTGGAAGTTCATTTTAGATAGAGGGGGAGTCGGCAGAGCGTCGTTGCTCACTATCTTTCTCTCCAGTGACCACACGTCTCTGTAAAAGCTGGCGCCATCTGTGGGGCCTCTATGTAAGGTAAAACTACAAAAAAAAATAAAAAAAGCTGCAATTGCGGCTAACACGCTTATTTATCTCTGACAAAATGTATAACCAATGGACGAAACAATGAACTGCGTTGAGACTGTGTTAAACCTGAAATGGTCGCATTAACAATTAAACAATTATAGGCTAGGGATTTTTCTTCAATTTAGGGATTTTTTGGGGTTGAATCTAGGGAGAAAACGTTCACCTGAGTTGGCATCACTGGGCCTATAGCTCGTTTCGCGTCGAAGAGGCAGCGGCCGGCGCTTCGGAAGTCGCCTGAGCTATAATAAAAGGCTTACTCTACAAATCGCTTTACAGTCAACAGCATCATCTCACAATAAAGTAATAGTATGGTCACTTTCCGCGACGCCTTCAGCCGCGAAGCGAGCGGGCGCCAGGCGAGCCGGACCCCAACGTCAGGCCAGCGGCAGCTGCAAGGCGGTTGTGGCCAGAAATTTGCTCGTATCACAGTTGTTACCTTTACCAGCAGCTCAGTATTGGTCAGCGATCCTCAAAAATGACACATTTTTCACACTTCTTGGCCTAGGGTTTATTATTTACGTCAAGAACAATCTTTAGCTCATTTTTTATGACGCCGGCAGACCTGATCCAGGCCGGCCGGCCGGCATGCTCGGCGTACTTGATATTCGCACAAGGAAATACAAAACAGCCATTCTACCAGAGATGATGCTTTCTAGATTCGAGCAACGACAACATGTCTGTTAAAAAGTGGATCTTTCGGCAACGACACCGACTGCGGCAACGCCGGGCGACAAACTGCGCGCTGGTCCCAGGCTGCCCTAGTCGTCGCTAGGCCTAATGGTTTCGCATCGCTGACGGCGCTTCGGAAGTCGCTTGCGCTATATCAAAAGGCCTACTCTTCACATCGCTTTACTGCGAACTCGTCCCATAATAGAATATATATTCGATTTCCACGACGCCTTCAGCAACGGAGCTAGCAGGCGGCAGGCGAAGCGCCGCAGCAGCACCAAAGCGGCTATGGGATGAAATTTGCTAGTATCGCATTCGTCACTTGTACGATCAGCTCGGTATTGGCCAACGACCGTCAGAAGTTATGCATTTTTGACATGCATCTATCCCAGGGCTTGCTATAAACGTGAACAAACAATACTAGCGCGTTTTTCACTCGTCGGCGGCCGGCGTCAAGGCTGGCAGGCCGGCCCGGTGTGGCTCGGCCCCGAGCGCCGTGAGGAGCGCGCTGTACGTCATCACGACGCTGCCGCTCTCCGGGCTCGCTTTGGCTCCCGCTTCCCGTCGTTGCGTCTGCCGCGCGCGGCTCGTCGTTGACATCTAGCAAGTCGCACGCAGGCGACGAGCTGCGATCGGACGTTGCGACGCCGTTCGCAACAGCGCACCGCAGTGAATCGCACTCACTTTCGCACATGTGTCTGCGACCACCGGAAGTAAACAAGCAGAGCGCCATTGCCTGACGTATGCATGGGCGGAGCATCGGCCCGTCTTTTCTTTTTTTTTTTTTCGGAGCGAGCCCCGCGTGTATGAGTTGAGGGTGGTATGTGGGGGAGAGGAGGAACATCATTTTTAATCGGCGATATCTTCGGTGTTGATGGAGTTCGCTTAACTATTTTTGCGGTGCGGCGACAAGTGATGGAATACCGATCTCTCGTGGGCTTTTGCTAACCTTGGCAAAGAGCTTTTCAGGGTCCCTTTAAGTGTGACTAAGGTTTCAATTGTTGTGCCAGCATGCCGTTCTGTTTCTTTCAGCAGTTAGGGAGGGGCTTTCATGTTACTATGGCTTGGAACATTCTTCTGGTTAGGCTTAGAGGGCGTCTCCAGGGGTTTTTCGAACATTTTGGGTTGAAAGCCAAACCTCGTTTCTTGGGTCCCTTCTCTTCATCACAACCAATTGTTTTTAAATTACTGAGTGCAACTTTTGAAGCGAAAAGCTTCACTAGGCTCGTCAACACCGCGCTTCGCGTGGGCCACCCCTGGGTGCCGCCGCGGCGCGCCCTTCCTCCTCCTCGCCACCCCCTCAGTTCTCCTCCTCGCCACCGGTTTACCCTCTGCCGCTGCCGTGCGGTCTCCGCCGCCGTCCCAAGAGGAGAAGGTTCTTTCGCAAGGCGTGCGAGAACGTACGCGTGAGCGGCGGCCGTAGAAGAGGCGCAGACATTCGCCATGGAAGGAAGAAAAGAAGACCCAGAAGTGGTAGCGAGGGAGCTGGCTCAAAATCTATTCCGCTATCGTGGTGCTCCAAGTGCATTGTGCGGGAACTGCGACAGCCACGACGTCAAACAAAGCATAACTGCAGCTTTTCGCTTGTATATCCAGGCTTAACCAGAGCTAAGCCACTGCCAATTTTTTTCACCCTGAAATGCTCAGCCACTGAAAACATCAGATAAAAGGTATCTTTATTACAGACGTGTAAAGAACTGGGAGATTATCAAGGGAACTGTGATTACAGCATAATTAATTTTAGGTAATTTTGATAATATAAGTGTAAGCACAACATGCGACCTTCGTCTTCATCTGTACATATCCATCATCATGGCTCATCTTCTTCTTCGAAGGGTTGGTCGCCATATTTGCGGGTGCCATTAAAGCTCGCCCCATCCTGCGCTCTGTCTCCCGTCTCACAATATCTAAATGCCAAAGGTCGATAAAACTGCACACAAATACCCAGGTGAGCAGAGTGAATAAGGAGCAAAATTCAAAACTTCTCCATCCCCTGCAATTGCAGCATTACGACCACAAATTTCTCAGTGTTCTGTTGTGAGAGTTGCTAGCTTTTGCATGGATTTATCTTTCAACAGGCCTCCTGTACCTCTGGCAGCTTACACAGTGGCCTTGTGTTGATAAATATGTTGGGAAGACTGCTACTTCATATATGCTAGTGATTTATGTACTTATGTGGGCAGAAATGTAAAATTGTTCACATTTTGATGCTCTGTGTCGCATCAGCGTTGCGGGGTTAAAGCAGCGGGAACAGCGGATTTAATTCAAAGTTCTGTCCATGGCCAGAGGTGATGCTTTACTTGTCATAGGGATGGCATCATAAACATTACTAGTAAAACACTCATACATGCTTAGAATGACTGCAGTAGTGGCTGAAAACGATCAGGCCTTTCGTTGAATGCCTGAGACAATCTGCCTGAAAATATTTCTGTTGAAACAGGGGGTGGTTATTAACATGAAGGGAATGTTAGTGGTGTTGAAAGGGCTGTGTTGCCTGTAGAAATCATCTGAATTGAGGCAATGGGAATGGCAGGCTTAAAAATTTACTTGCACCAAAATAAAATGTCATATCACTGGCAAACTTGGTGTGAATAATCAGGAACAAGAAAAAACCCACAGTATAACTTTCATCAGATATGATAGCCTCGTAAAATCCCCGGACCTGCTGTTTTAAGTTCTGCATACATCAACATTATTTATTCAAAATGCCTTTAGCAAACAACTTTAAGACAAGAGTACATTTTAGCACACTCACCTTTTTCTGGAAGTATAATTAGATGCCTGCGTCATTTCGGCACAGGTGCAGTGAGCACGTGTGCGTGTGTGTCTGTGTGTGAGAGAGAGAGAGAGAGAGAGAGAAAAAAAGTATTGAGGGTTGTAGTGGCTGGAAGCTGCAAGCAGGCCGCTTTTTTTCTCTTTACTGTGTGGGTCGTGCAGAGCGTGAAGGAAAAGAAAAAACTGGGAGGGAGCATCACGGGACATTTTTAAATCTAGTCATAAAAATATAAGAGAAAGCGTTAGGGG
Organism: Amblyomma mixtum; assembly: GCF_055824585.1. Lineage (NCBI taxonomy): Eukaryota > Metazoa > Arthropoda > Arachnida > Ixodida > Ixodidae > Amblyomma > Amblyomma mixtum. The sequence continues at coordinate 12,599,587 of NC_143012.1, forward strand.
AAAGAGGCCTTCATGTAATAAGGCAGCGGTAGCTCTTAGCCAGGTTTCGCTTCCGCTCACTGCGCAGCATAACACCCGTGCTTGAAACTTGAGACGCACCTGGGGCGCAGCCCATAGAATCTGAGAACGTCTCGGCATGGATACTGCTGGAGCCGCCGCACGGGCATTCCATGGTGCATGCACATTCACTGAACAACACCCCAAATCAAACCATGGCTTGCAGTCTGGTAACTATGAAGGGCCAAATTCCCAAGATTCATTGCACACAACGGCCCTCAGAATGAGACAGCAGCGGCGTCAGTGAAGGATGGCTTGCGGAGGTGTGCGTGTGATGTCATGCTCTCTCCTAACTTTTAAGGCCTTACTGGCCCCATTGAGCGAAAACCCATCTGTGGGTACAGGGGCGTGATGAGGGGGGTGCGGTCTGCACTGGGTGCAGATCTTAGTGGAGGTCAGCTCCAGTAGAAGAGGGGGAAGCACTTTGAAGTTGGTGGTGAGGTGCTTGTTGAAGAGCCTTATGAATGAGATGAATGTTTCAGGTGTAAAACGTCTATTCTTCTATGGCTAATTGTCTGAGAGTGCATTTGCCGTCGATGTAACTTAACAGTACCTTTTGCTGGGCTAGTTGGTGTGACATTGTGGTCAGGAAAGTAAAAACAGCGCTAAATTCTACACAAACCACACAGAAAGACGGACAGGACGGGCGCTGATGCCGACTGCATCTAAAGAATTTTTCATGGAAAAAGGGTCAGAAACGTGCAAATCCCTCAAGTTCTTAAGCAAAAAGCAACTAGATAGATAGATGGATGGATGGACGGACGGACGGACGGGCGGGCAGGCGGGCGGACGGACGGACGGACGGACGGACGGACGGACGGACGGACGGACGGACGGACGGACGGACGGACGGGCGGGCGGACGGACGGGCGGGCGGGCGGGCGGGCGGGCGGGCGGGCGGGCGGGTGGGTGGATCTTTATTTCAGACAACAATGTCTCGGATACAGGGGCAAAAGGCAGATGCACTCTGCCTGACGGGGCCAAGCACCCGACACAATGTTCAGGACAAGCGGCAAAAGAAGCAAGAACTTCATACATTCTCATTACAAAAAACAACACATAATTATACAAAGTAAAACTAGGAGGAAGGTGCATACTTTTGCAATGAGATAATTAAAGTAAATATTTACAAGGCACATCACAACAGGAAAAACACGAGAATTCAGAGTTGACGTGTTGTTGCCACGTACCCTTCTCACTGACTATGGCCCTAAACGGTGCATCTGGTTTATGGGTCTTAACAGCAACGAAGATTAACAAATTATTCACAGAAGAATTCAAAACACCTCTTGCCAGGCTCTGCAGCTCCATGGATTTGCACAGGTCAACAGCCTTGCCTTTGATCCTGGTAGCGGACGACTTGATTTCCGCAAAGTTCTTCGAAATCGCTTCTTCGAAAAATTCTTTAGATGTAATTGCGTCAGCGCCCGTCCTGTCCGTCTTTCTGTGTGGTTTGTGTAGAATTTAGCGCTGTTTTTACTTTCCTGAACTCGATATAACTTCCCTATTGAGGCACCTCAAAGCCTGAAAATGGCCGAGCATTGTTCTGCATTGTTGTGCGAGACAACAGACTTTCATAGAGTGATGAATGTCACTAATGACACCGTCCATTCATCGTCATCATTCTCCTGGAAACGCGACAGCGCGGAATGCGCGTGAGCTCGCTTAAGAAAAAAGAAGCTGAAGTGTCTGTCAGCGGAAGAACGATGACGACGAATGGGCGGTGTCATTAGTGACATTCATTACTCTATGAAAGTTTGTTGTCTCGCACAACCTTTTCACCTTACCTGCAAATATTTCGGAACATATATCTGTATATGGCGTCAAGAAAGGGAGGGAAGGTTCTATTTTGAACCTATGAAGAACTGCTTGCCATCTAGAATGGCATCTAGAATAACATCTAGAATGAGATTGGGGCATCTACATTATCAGGATTTGCATTTTTATCTGTTGAAAACGAACTGGCAAAAAGCACCGATTTTGAAGAAATGATCAGCAGCTTTGCAGCCCTCACAGTCAGAAAGGGAGAGGTGTTCAGTGAGCTGTCTATCTCAATACCAAAACAAAATTTTTGGTGGAAATTGAACTTGCTACATATCAGTGCTATTTCTCTTCACATCAACACTCTATTTCCACTGTATAAAGTTTCTTAGTTTCTTGTACCAGAAAACTAAGAACACAAATAAATAAATAAAAAAGAACAGAAGGAGGCTTCTTGCTTCTTGCCCCTTACCATATCATTGACCAAGCAGAAATTTGTTCAGGTTACGAAAGACAACATAATTGTAGTTCAGAACTGCAGGGAGAATGGTTAAGCTTCACGAAGCTGCAATCCAATATAGCAGCTTGCGATTTGCGAGGCTTATGAGTTTGTTTGCACATTGTTTTTAAGCAACAAGACACTTGACTGCAAATTCCCACAGCGTTTCGCTCTGAGTGCTCACGTAATGTCTCCATTATTGAACGACAGGTGTCCCCTGCCATCAGCTTTTGTGGCATGAATTGTAGTCGTGAAACTCCTCCTGTGTCCTAAATATAATAAGGGAGTAATTACTTATTGACGTCCACCCGAGCGCAGCCATACGGCTACAAAGGAAAGCTATACGGCTTTCTCAGAAACTTCGTAGTTAAAGAAAAATTCGTCCTGATCCGGGGTTCGAACCCGGAACCACCGCTACACCGGAGCAGTCGCTCTACCAATTGAGCTAACCGGGACGGCAAGCTTATGGTAGGGCGAGAGCGAATTGATCAATAACTCGAAGTGGGAACAGTGTTGGTCAAATGTTTAGGGGAATCCCCCAAGGTGGAGTAGATTTGTAATAAGGGAGTAATTACTCATTGACGTCCACCCGAGCGCAGCCATACGGCTACAAACGAAAGCTATACAGCTTTCTCAGAAACTTCGTAGTTAAAGAAAAATGAGTAATTACTCCCTTATTGAGTAATGAATAATTACTCCCTTATTACAAATCTACTCCACCTTGGGGGATTCCCCTAAACATATGTCCTAAATATAGTTGGCATTTGTGCAGTTTTTTTGGAGTTGGTGGCCATTGCTTTAGCTTTAGTTTGGACTCTGGATTGTGGTGGTGGACCCATGCTTTAACTCACATAAACAAGAATACAAGTCTCCTGATTGTTATTAGCATGCCTAAGGTATCTTGGCTGTTATTACCAGTTACATGCTTTCTGCTCGCGTGTGTGGCACCCACCGCGAACTTGTCTTTGATGCCTTCAAAATATCATTAATGATACTGGAAACCATGATTACTGTAACGCCTAATTCTTGAACTATAACATATAACACCTATGATTTCTCAAAATCATTGCCTCCGCATTAGGGCAGTCATCTTCAGTTTATTCCCTACAGCTTTAAACTATTTGTTCAAAACTTCACTTGGTGGTAGGAAGGTGTGTTACGGCTGTGTACAGTAGTCATCCTTTCGTGTATTTGTTTAGATTTCTTTTTTTAATATTGCACAGAATTTAGTCATGAAACAAAGTACAAAATCTCTTGCTTTTTCTCTAGCCCAGACTTTACTGCACTTACCACTCCATCATTTGCATGCTTTAATCAGGCTGAACTGCTAGTGTGTATTATGTACGAACCTGCCTAAACCTGTCAGCTCCCTAACACGGGTGGAACCTACTGAAAATGAACGTTAAAAGAGTAGAAAACTGAGCTAGTTGAGTCATACTTCTGGGTGGGTGCGTCTGCGTTTTGTTGTTCCTGCTGCACCCACCCAGATGAACCTACTGAAGTAGACAACTTACTGAACACCCTGAGCTTATGCAAGTGTGTTTTGAAAATTTTTGTTGCATGCATATAAGTTCAGTTGTTTTAGGCATGTTCGAGTGGGCCTTGCGCCATTCGTCGCATTCAGTACATACGTTTTCACATGCTGAGACAGTATATTTGCATCAGTTCATTATTGGTTTGCGACGAATGAAGCGACGAAAAAGCAGATAAAAAATGCCAAACCAGAGCATGAAAAAAATAAATGCTTGGCCTGTTTAACACAATTTTCTCCTTGTTTCTTTGTTTGTGCCCTCTTGCTGTAAACATCGGTTACCCAAGCTGTCTGTCTTCTGGCGTTTCCACTGTGCTTGGATACACGTTTAGTTGGGAGGTAAATATGGCGTTCTCTGCTTTGTTGAGCTGCTGTAAAGCTATTCAACAAATAACAGGGGTATTTTCTTGGCAGAGCTCCGAGTGTTGCAAAAAATGCTTATGCAATGAGAACATGTTTCAATGCTTATCGCAGTGCACATCAAGATTCACAGTATCAGTGGGAGTCCAATTCTCTGGTTCCGTTCTTTAATACATGCAAATCACCACTTGACCTCACGTCTTACCATCCAGTTGCAAAGTAATTGAAAGGATAGCCTGGGTTTTGTCTTATAAAAATAACGTGCCCTCGTCATGTGGCTGTTGGGGTGTAATGGTTAGTGTTACGTGTTGTGGACCTAGAGGATGGTGGTTGGAATCCTGTTGGGCACGGCGTTTTTTTTGCCCGGTACTTTTTTTCGCTTTCTTTAGTTTCCTAACTTGTGTGGCAGCTATTTTATCGTTCCCATCTTTGTAATTCCAGCCTAGTGCTTCTCTATCCTAATAGAGTTAAATACGAGACAGATGTGGGCATGTATAACACTTATTTAATAATATCGCATGTGCTCGGCACATATGACCCATATGTACGAGATTTTTCGATGTGGTATTCCTTTGGTTATTCTTGCCTGTGGAAATTTTCACGCTGTGAATTGTCACATCCATCCATGCCCCAAAACAATGATCATTTTCTCTTCAATAGTGTTCCTTTGTTCGCATAGTAAAATTCTTGTGTTAGTTTTCCCTCTTGTCATATGAGCACAGACACACCTTCACTAAGTCGGTTGTGGCTGTTTGCTGATTTATCTGCAGCTCCGTACTTACGCGGAGCGCGGCAATTGAGCAGTGCCCTTGAAGAGCGGGAAAAAGATGAGGAGGGGGCGGGGGGGTTGGAGAGGGAGGGAGGGAGGGGTTGTGCGCTAGCCACCGACCCTAGTGACGCCACTGAGTGTGTCAGAGATATTTTTCCTCCATGGCGCAGCGGCTGCTGTCTGCGGCGCGTCTTTTTCATGGTAGGTGCAGCCACCTATGGGAAGGGTGGAGAGACAGCGGGAGTGCTTTTGCCGCCTTTCCGATAGATGGCGCATGCTGTTCACGCGTTCGCGTTGAATGGTCGCATCGGACTTTCCCGTTCATGGAGGTAGGTCTACGCGGCGTGGTAGCGTTACAGCTTTTGTGATAAGTTTAAACATGCGGAAAACAGTGCTTGCGGTGTGCACCCTTTTCAGCACATCAAGTAAAGTGTTACGAACGCGGTGATGTTTATCGCTGTCGCTCGATCCGCTAAGACTGAAATCAGCTTTGTAACGCTTTCACTGCATCTTTCTTAAAAAAACAAAAAACAAAAACTGCGTTTCTTTGGAAAGGAATGCTTCTCCCAATGGCCCGCGTTTTCGCGGTACTCTTCGCCGGCTTTGCGCGGTACGTGTCAGCGCCCATCCCCGCGTTTTCGCTGGATGAATCACCTCATCTTTGCGGCGCGCGGAAGTTTTAACTCGTTGTAATTCAGGGTTCGTTTGTTAGGGCAGCAGTCTACTAGTGACACCTTGGAGATCGATCGTGATAGACTTTGTGTTTTCATGACGCATTGAAGAAGTGCTTCTACGTCTAAATTTAACATGCTTAAATGGGCATTGGCTGAAGTGATGGCAGACACAGCGGTGCAGATTGTAATAAGGAGTTATAACGAAATGTGCATAATTAAGTATTAGCATTTTAAACATGCTGCTAAAGGTACGCAGAGAAGTTCATGTGATCCTCGAGTGGTGACGTCAGCGGCAGTAAGTGTGAAAACGGCGCAAGACAGGACGTCCTGTCCTCATTGTTTTTGCGTTTACCGGCAGGAACTAGTAGACTTGACGCAGAACTCGTCCACATCAGTTAGGTTTCTGTCGTTACATTCATAATGGAGAAGACGCCTACGTGTGTCGTATGTCTATGTTTCGGTGGGTGGGCGCTTTGTGCGGCGCGCAAAAGGCTCCACGCCACCGGAGAAGCGCGCTGCCACCTCTTCGAGCGGGAAGACGCGGGAGAATTCGGGAAAGGAATCGGGAGCTGGGGCTCGGTCTTGGCTTTGGCTGAGTGAAGAAAAGAGGGAAGGGGGAAGAGTGGAAAGGAGGGAGGGCAGGCGTTCTGCTTCCGGCCTCGCTTCCGGTTGCGGGCTTTTCGAAAGGATCACCGGTGCTAGGAGCGGAGCTATCTGATGGGGCGGCGTTGCTCCCATTCCTTCACCTCTTCGCTGCGCCAGGGGTTCCGGGGCAGGAAATTAAGGTGGAGAAAGGGAGAGGGGTCGGGGCTCGGCGCGCTGGGGCCGTGCGTAGTGGGGAGACAGAAGAGGGGGCGGGAGGCGGAAATGCCCCGGATTGTATTGGCCGGGAACAGATTTTCGTGGACCCTGGTCCCTCTCTCCCCATGCTGCCTGGCCTGGGCATTTGACTCGCTCTCTCGACCTGGGCGCTTCGCGACCGTGTAAACCGAAGAAGCGGCTTGCCTCTGCTGGTGCCTCAAGCCACGCGGACCCGAAAGCCTTACTTTTTTTCACTGGTGGCCGCAGAAGAAGCCGCTCGAGCGTCGCGCCGCTCTCGAGCAAAGTCCCCTTCCGCCTTGTTGTCTTGCCTTGTTGCCTTGAATTCTCCCCCTCTGTTTTTGGGGCACTTTCTGGCGTCTTGCCTTACCGGCACCGTTTCACTTTCTTCCCTTGCTGTTGCCATTGCGTAAGAATAACGAGCTCCATCGGTGCTAAAGCTTCCCGGGTCTTCATGCTAGTGCCGATCGCTTCTTCCAAAACAGCGAGAGAGGATCCTCGGAGTCACGTCTGTGTTGCTACGGGAAACGAGAGCGTGACTCAAGTGTTTGTCTTGGAACTTGCACGTCCTCGCCTGACCACTGCGCATGCGCTGCTGACAGGTCTCCACTATAATAAAGCTCTTTAATATCGAACTCTCGGACTCAATTGCACTGGCGTGGAGCGGCAGCAGATCGCCATAGCTTTGGAGCCACCACCGCGGCGTGTCCGTTGGTGCTGCACTTTTCTACTTTTTGAGTACATTTTGTACACATTTTGCATACCTTGTGCGTGCTTTGTGTACGCCTTGTGTATGCTTTTGACTGGTTTTGACCGTTTTCTTCGTCGTTGTCGGCTACGTCTTCGGTCGGTGCCTCCCTGTTTCCCGACTGCATGAGGATAAGACGAGCAGGAAAGGCACAGATTAGGCATGCGCGCAGCGCTGCTGTCTTCTTCGGCGGCCGATTCTTTATTTTGTGTGTCCGCGGGAAAGGAAGGATGCTCCGAATCGGGACAAGCTGAGCAAAGCGAGCCGGGGCCGGGCCCAGACAGGAAAGAAAAAAAAAAGAGGGGAGAATGGGGAAAAGGGGTGGAGGGGACGACGGGAGAGGGAGCTCTCTGTCTGCCTATGTAAATAAATAACCGTTTGCTCCGCGTCGGAATGATTTAGTGAGGCTTTTGATTAAGCCTCTCGCCGCTCCTCCCTCTCGTCCGTGCGTCCTTGGCGAACGAGAAATAAAAGGAGGAGGATGTGGAAATAAATAAGACAAATTTGTTTCCGGGGCTTCGGCGAAAAGCAAGTTGGGGAATGAACGGGTGTTCCAAGTGCAGGATTCCCTGTTCCTTGGGTTTCGTCGTCGTCCCTTGCGCAGTCTTATTCCGTGTTAGCATTATTTTTTCTTTCTTCAGCTTTTTGAATCGCGACAGCGTTTTGTTATTTTTTGGAAGTATTCCGCACTTTTTTTTTGTTTATTCGCGAAGAGAATGGGAAGGCAGTGGATGTAAGACGTGAAGAGCTCGGGAAAACGCGTTCGGGTTGTGTCGAGGAGTGCGGGAGGGGGCTTGAAAGAAGGGAAGGGGAATAAACGGAGGGAACGGAAAGGAGGAATGAGCTTTTGGACTGGAAAAAAAAAAGAAACAGTGAGCGCGCAAGGGGAAAGGTAGTGTCCATAGATGACGTTGTGACTCGTGCCGTTCTTTGGTACTTGCTTGCACGTGCGGGATTACTGGGACGCCCTAGTGGAAGAAAATAAAATTAAATAAACAGTAAAGAGGAAACAACTGTGGGGGTGCTTAAGTCGCCACAAGAGTGGAATGCGATAGTACTAGAGTTCATATTTGTCGCAACTTCTGTTGCAAATTCTGTGTGTGTTTGCATCACTTTCTTTGCATGGGCCGACAATTTTGTGCCGAAAGTAGAGTAGACCTGATTGAAGTGCTTATAAAATGGGAAGGTACGGTGCCAGTGAGGTAGATTCCGAGGAACAAAGCGTGACGTCAGTGGTGCCACGATGGCGGGCCACGTAAAGCTTCCGCAATGCACTTCAGAACAGGTGGCGATGAACGGATTAGCTAAGCGCGCCGACTTTCCCCGTGGTCCTGCACCACCAACATGACGTCTGCCTTGACGTCAGTGCAATCCCTCCATGGACTGCTGTTGGCTGGACACTGTTCTCGCCGGATGCATTGACCCTCGAATGGACCCCTGTGTTTGGGGCTGCTCCTCGAATTTGAGAGAGTTGGCTCGAGTAAATGGCCTGCTGCTCGTACTTGTTTGAAGTTTCATGGAGGATGATAATGAAGGTAGGGATTTTTTTTTTAATTATCACCCTCAGGGTTGTACAGCTGTTGCAGAGGGGAGTGGGCAGAATTAAATGTACAGCAAACAGTACGAAAAAAAAAACGGGTACTTAAATTATTAATCCTATATATACAGTGCTAGATTGCACAAGAAATTCGTTGGTGCAGAGCAAAACTGTCATTGTTTATGCAGCGCAAGTCAAAACTTTGCGAACATGGTTGCGATATAATTTTTGTCCACCGGAGGAGATGACTGTCTCTGCCCAGCATCGAGGCACAGTCGGAGGGCATCTCTCATATGTATACTAGCGACAGCGCGGGTTGTCTTCTTGCATAAAGTATCAGCTGCTAATATGATTTGGACGTCTGTTCTGGTAATTAAAGTGTGAAGGACTCGGCGATGCTTAAAAGGAAAAGAAAACTCGGTAGTTGAGGGTCGTCACCTGGAAACGTGAGGAACTCTTTCGCTACTGCTTGTGGCTAGTGTTAGGTTAGGTTAGTGTTGGGTTAGTGTTAGGTTAGTAGTGATTATGCTAGTGTTGGTCGCATGTTAATGTTGGCGCGGGAAAGGGGGATGTTTGGGCAATGCAACCAGAATAGAAGGTTGTGACCATCTCAGCTGTTCTCACCAGTTCCGTTTGTATTTGTATTCTCCTCCGTGTTAATGTTGATCTCGGGTGTATAGGAGATCCTTCTGCGTGTGTGCAGGAGGGGGGCGAACGCGATGGCCATGCACGCAGTTTTTCTTCGCAACGCACTCACTGCGAAACCCGGCGCATGACCTCTGTGTCAGCGACAGAACAACGTCCCAGTCACTGATCCACCGCGCGAGCACGACGGGTCTCTCTTCAACCCTGGCCAGCGCTCGCGACCTCAATCTTGTTCGCGTGGCCGGCAGTTGTGCTTCGTGTAGCAGCGGCGCGCCCGAGACAAAGCGAAGGCGCTTTGGGAGAGGGGGGACGCGAAAAAGAAAAGCCGGAGTTAAGTCGTTCTGTAAACAGGGACGTCCAGATAGCGGCTGGAGATGGGAAGCTTCTTGGCCTGCGCGACGTTCGACGACGATGTGGGATGCTGCGCCGCTCGGATCTCGAGGATCGCTTTCTGGCGGCTGGGCTTTCGGATTGGCTCGGCTTGGTCCTTTCTTCTGTCCCAGATCGCTTCCCTGTTTTCTCTCTCTCTCACTTTATTGCTTTTTTACTGCGTGTCCTACCGCCTTCCTGATCTTCTGACCCTTTATCGGAGCGCTGTCTTTTGGGAGCAAGTAGGAAAAATAGAAACACAGTCACCACTCGGTAATTCCAACTCAAAGAGGGGATCCAAAAATTTGTTCGAATTACTGAGAGCCCTCCATGGGGCTCTACTTACGCGCATTACGTTAACTGGACAAAGCGTCGGTTCGGAAGAATCGAAAGTTCGAATTAGGCGAGTTCGAATTGGAATTCCGGGAGAGCTTCTTGCTTCAAACACGAGGTGTCGGTGACTCTCGCAAGAAAACTCATCAGGCTCTGCTCTTCAATTTTATTCTTGTTTCTATCGTCCTCAAGGCCGAGTCGTGTGTAGAGTTCGACGGAGATGCACGGTAAACTGATAACCTGCATGATAACCCGCATTGTGTTTCCCGTATGGCTCGTATGGAAACCAGATGGAAGTAGCGTACGAAAGAGTCGAAATATGTACGACGTCATACACATACCTGTATTACGAAAATCACGTGGAAGCCATGCGGAGGGGATATCGGAACCATACGGAGTACGTATCGAAAGGCTACAAATTCCTGTGTACAGGAATTTGGAGTCCTTAATTCAATTAATTTCAAATGTTGGACTTGTAGAGAACGTTTCAGTACTGTATAGCCGTATTGAAATTCAATAGGAAGTACATAAAGTTTCTAAAGAAAGCTGTCGTTCACTGCCACATTTTGCCCGGTGAGAGGTTCGGGAATTTTACAGCGATGCTGTTAGTGGTTCATTTGGCTCGTTAAGAGGCCTGGCCTGGTCACCGGCGTTACGCATCAAGTGACCATCTCGTGGTCACTATACATCATCGGCATGGTGGACCCGTCCGAATGCTTGATTCGCAAGGTCACAAACAACTGCTGGGGGCAAACTAACGCATGAGGGAGCATAATTATCGAGGCTTTTGTATTTTCCCTTCGTTTTTTGGGAAGGGGAACTGTAGTTCGGCGTACAGTTCTGTTCTCTGTGCGAGCTGTTCCTACAGGCGTGCCACATCGTCTTCATTGTGACCGATGAGAACACTTGCATTAACGCTCACAATTTGGAAAGTTGGTAAAGACCCGCTGCTGAGGCATCATTGACTTCTTTCCTTCGGTTGTGCTTTCATGCTTTCTTCGGGCTCAGCCCACTGACGCAGGGCTCTTCTTCGGGTGAAGTTCCTTTTAACTTCGTGTCGCCCACTCGCGGGCTTCCTTCCTTTATTTTTTTTCTCCCCCACTTAGCTCGAGCCGATGTGGCTTGATCCTTAAAGCGCGTGGCCCCCTTTTTCTGCTTGTGTCGTGCTGCGGCCCCGTCCCTGCTTCAGCTTTAGGCACCTTCTTATTCCGGCACCGCAGCCCGAGCGAAGCGGCCGGGGTCCGCTCGAAACACACGAGCCCGGCGAGTCAGGCCAAAGCCACGAGAATTCAAGATGGCGCTGGTCAGGCGCGTGTCGCCGTAAGCGGGGAGACACGTGTAGCTATTCCTCGAGACCCATTGACGAAAATGAGGAACTCGTGGGCGTGAGGGAGGGAACGTATCTGGAAGGCTCACATTCATTCATTCATTCATTCATTCATTCATTCATTCATTCATTCATTCATTCATTCATTCTTTCTTTCTTTCTTTCTTTCTTTCTTTCTTTCTTTCTTTCTTTCTTTCTTTCTTTCTTTCTTTCTTTCAAAGCGATGGTCGTACGAAGTTCTCTCTCGGGGCTTAAACGACATCGCTGCCGTCGTTGGCTGAGTACAGCGAAACGCCACTTGTACGAACTTTAGGGCTACCCCTCGAGCTTATCGAAACTGTCTGCTTTTTCTTCACCCACTATTGATTACACTTCATCTTCCCCATGGATAGCCTGGTACGCTATTCGTGGCTTTGTATAGACCTTTGCATCGGGCGAGGGAGTTGTCGAAACGCCTCCTCTCTGGACTGTCGGAAACCGGTTATGCCGCCGCTTCCACCGTGCAAGGGCGAGGTGCTCGCGACAGTCCTGTGAAATATATGGCAGCGCCCAGGGAGCCCTTATTGCAAAGGTGGATAGGCAACCTGAATGCAGTTTGCTGATGCGCATGATTCCATCTATCCAAGTGAGAAACACCAACGAAAAAGGACGCATGCAGGACTAGGAGAAGACACACACAGACTGTGTGTGTGTCTTCTCGTGGTCCTGCATCCGTTTTCGCTGGTTTTTCTAACTTGAACATGTACCAACTCGTCCAGCATTTCACGCTTCTGAGATGCCATCTGCATTCGGCGACAACTTTTTTTGGCAATGAAAAGAAGGCTACTACAGAGGCGGAGCGTCTCTGTGTCGCTCCGCCAATAGGTCGGCCTCAGGATGTCCTCCTAGTATGTTGTACCGGTTGTACGCTGTGCGGTCGCTTCGCTCCGTCGCTGGTGCTGCTGGCGCCATCTGTGCAAGCTTCTTGTAACCGGACGTGTCGAAACAGTTCGTTGTAATCGATAATTCAGTTTATGACGTCACCCGGTTAACGTTGAAAATATGCAGTTATGTTATAAATATGCCTTGAATGGCGAGCGTTACCAGTGTGCTGCGTTTTCAGAGGAAAACATTAACTTCAACAGGAGACTATATTCCGCTCCGTTGGAAAACTGGGAGCGCACGTTTCGCCTGTTTAGTTTTGACTCAGTAGCTGAGAAAAGCTGTCGCGGAGTATAGTGGCCATTGGTATCAACTCAGAGGCGGTCAGATGGGTGGAGATCTGGATTGAAAGGCCTGAACTGCATTTCTGCATTAATTAACACGGTAAGCGTATGCGTAAGCGCGCCACTTAAGTTTTCATACCACACTCTCCTTCTCTCCTTCTCTCTCTCTCTTTTTGCTTATCTTTATATATAATCTTAGAATATCGGTTCAGCGGGTGTGATGGCACCCAAGCCGACGCAGCAAATCCCCATTTGCTGCAGTTATTGCAAGGATTTCAATGAATATTCTATGCTATTTGCATTGGGAGGAATTGAAGGGGACACTGAAAACATTCAAGTTGGCCTCTCTATCGATTGGTAATGTGTTATAATGACGAAATATGCTATTTTTGCTGAAAACTGAGCTTTTGTAAACTGGAAAAGTTGCGAGAAACGATATACTGGTATCGCCGTCACCGGTCGGTTTTGGGAGCGAACTGCGGTGCGCCAAGACAGCCCTTTTCTTTTTGGATGCGCTGGTCTCTGGGGCTTGGCTGTACCGCCATTCACGCAGAAGGGGTGATCAAGGATACATTTTCGATCGTGACATCACGAGCTTGCATTGAGTGGTAGGAAAAGTTTCAGTTCAGATTTTTTTCCTGGCAATAAATGGCGTCTTTTGCTACAGGGAGAATATCGTCATAGCTTCACTGAGCCACAGAATCAATTACATTGAGAACAAACATTGTGTGAGGATTGCGGGGAAGTTTTCCTGGGTCTGGCTTTAAAAGCAGCGTTCAAATGAGGCATGACTTGTGTTTGAGGAGCGCGGCTGTTAGTGGTCTGTGAACACGGAGCAGTTAGCGGGCGTAACGTCATTCGGACATGTACTCACTGCGGCCTGGAAACACTTGGATACGCGCCTGCATTTGCCCCTTTTAGTCCTTTATGGCTTAGACTGTCCGTGGGGATACTAGCGATGACTGACGGTCCGTTTTCAAATTTGTCTCCGGTGGATTATTGGTTGGCCATTTAAGTGGCTAATGGCAACGCATCTAGTCCCCAGGGACTGACACCTTCGCCCGTTTTAGTCCTTTGTGGATTATAGACTGTACAGTCAGGGACAAAAGTCTCCGTACCACGTTTTCCTCTAACGAAGCCTATAGCTCTGCTATTAGTCGGCGGCTGGAGACCACACTTGCGGGGGTAAAAGTTAATGTTTTGTTCTTTCATCTCCACAAGTGCGGTCTCCATGCGTTGTCTGATAGTAGAGCTATAAGCTTCGTTTGAGGAACATGTGGTGAGGAGACTTTTGTCCCCGACTGTACCTTACACCTGTCGTCGCAGCCTTTTTTGAGAATGGCAGCTGTAGCCGCTGTGCAGTGCTCGCTGGTGTCGGCACCACAATATAGGTTTAAATATTTCCGTTTTATTTTATTGTTCAGCCTGTGACACATTAGTTGTGATTTGGTGTCTCCTGCTTTAATCGAGATACACGAAGGAGGGCCTCTTTTACGCATGGGGGTGCGAATATACGTTGCCGGTTTGTTTCTTGCTTGTCGCTTACGAGGTCCCTCGTGTATTTACGTCGCTTTCTTTGTTTTTTTCTTTGTACAGTTGAGCTGCTGCATATGCTGGAGTTCAACTCGACCATCAACTTTCCGGCTGGCCCTCTGCTGACGGTTATCCTGGCACTCGTTGGTGAGTACACATTGGGAGCAACGGAGCTCGCAGCAGCGATCAAGTTGGTGCGGCCACTGGTTGTGTCAGAAAGAAAAAAAAAATAACTCCGCAGAGTACAGTCACGAACACAAAGTTTGTATAAGACAGCAATGCGCACAAGTACAGCCATAAGGCTACTAAGGAAAGCTTTCACAGCAGCTTCGAAGTTGAAGAAAAATTCGTCCTAGTCTAGGACCGCGGACTAGAACGAATTTTTCTTCCTAGCCTTATGGCTGCACTTGGGTGGATACTAATGAGTAGTTGTGCCCTTGTAACAAAATTTACTCCACGGACCATAGGAATTCTTCTAAAGGATACGTTAAGAATAAATTCGACAAACATTTGCGAGACGCAGTTGCGCGGAAAATGTTGCTCGGTTTCCTGGCTACCCAGTCACCTGGTATCCGTTTCAGCGGACGAACCAAGCTTGTCCTCTCGCACTTCCAGGCATTCTGTAGTGTACTAATTTGCGTGACCGGTGCCCGTATTCTGGAAGGGACCATGAAGTGGAGGTGGCCACTTTGGTCCTCGCCGATTGGTCGGAGCCTGATATGCAGGGGCTTCGGCTGCGTGACGTCAGCTGACCCGTCTTTCCCGATACGCCATCGCGGCCGAAGCTGCTCTTTCCGTTGCATCAATGACTGTAGTGCAAACGTAATTAGTTCAAAACTTCATAAATGCTTACGATTTATACTAAAGCTTTCGTGAGCAGGAACAGGCAGCTGTGTTCTAGTATAGAGTCGGTGGATGCTTCTACGCAATCAACGTGATCCAAGACTGTGGCATTTGCCATTTTTTCGGGAAAAAGAAAGCGTCCAGTTCAGGCCAAGCCCATTTGGTCATGTCCGAATAGAGGACGTTTCTAGATTCCGGGCACGGCTAGAAGTAATTCTAAAGCGGAAGCTGCTATGCGTAATCCTTACTGGCGGTTGTTTACGGTCTGCGCGTATAGACCGTCAACATCCGATCACGTGACCGGAACCACGCACGTTACCGGGCGCCCGTTGCGATCGTTGTGGTGGCCGAGGTTGCCACAAAGTCTGCAGGTGTTAGGCGTTAGCAAAAGACAGGCAGCAGCACGGCGATATCTTTTGTCAAACACGTCATTTTTTTTTTCACGCGAGGCCCCGTCCAGTAGACTTTTGTTAAAAACAAGGATTCCGTGTACGCTATCCGAAGGGCGCAGTTTAGCTGACATTCGCTCCCCTCGCGGCCACCAGATGAACTGTGCAGCGCTGCACTAAGCGTGCTTTTGGTGTCGCAAATAGTCGACGGTCCAGCGTGCAGATGGCACCTGTGTCTGGTGATATGCGCTAGCGCTAGTGAAAAAAAAAAATGATTGAAGGATTCGTGGCTTAAAAGCAGGGCAGTGATGTGAATATATATAACATCAGATATTCAAAATTGCGGTTGCGTTAAAGTCAACTGAATTTATTTTTTTCTCTGAAGGAAGAATTTCTAGATAGTACCTGTAGATTTGACGTATTGCTTAGACGAATATTAAAAAATAAAAGAGTATGGTGGCGTCCGCCACCACTCCGGTTCAAAGGAACGCTCCTAACATCCATCCATCCATCCACCCTCTAGGGCGCCTTTATGCTTTAGGCATAGAGTTTCTTACTATTACCTAGAGGGAAAGCTGGCAGCCCGTCTATGGGAGTTTGCATGGCGACCCCTCGGGACCACTTCAGCCACCATGGGCGCTCAAAGCATCATGGGGCGGTGAGCTACTTGTTGCGGAACTGCAATTTTTGGCCAAAAAATAATAAAAAAGTTAAGCTGTTTGATAACTACAAACGTCCTAACATTCAATATCTTGTCTAATGATTGCAACAAACGAGCAGAAAAGCATTTAAGTGCAAAGTTTGCCCAAAATAAGAGACGACTCGCTCTCCTATTGGCCAATTAATGAACACTACAAAAACTAATATTTCGTAATTAACAGGCACACTTTTAAAAGTAAATATCTTTTCAAAAAAAAATGTTGTTGCTTAAACACTTTAAGAGGTTTTTAGTGGCATTTCAGAAAAGTGAAACCTTTTATTGGCATCGTGTGCTGTTGCGTTTTCACTACTGTGACTTTTGCACACTGCGTTCGCGCGAAAGTCGTCTGCGCACACACGAACACAGAGTTTTCGGAATGAAACATCTTAGTAGTGCCACTCCATATTTCCGAAAAATTACGACTGTGCCGCAACAAGTAGCTCACCGCCCCATGATGCTTTGGGCGTCCATGGTGGCTGAAGGGCAGCGCCGCCAGCTTTCCCTCTAGGTAATAGTAAGAAACTCTATGGCTTTAGGGGCCTAGAGGGGACTTGTATCTATTGTTATCAATGTCTGTCAGCATGATAGTATTAGAAGCCTTACCAAAACAAAACCCGGTGTCGTGGTCTGTCATATAACTTGCGGATTGATCGAGATGCAATTATGGTCTCTCATAACATTCGATGACTGGTCGATGCAGTTATGACGTCATAAGGTCACGTGACGTGCCCCGCTCCCTTTCTCCACCCGCATCGCTGCTAACGCCTCACCACGGATACACGACTTTGTGGTCTGTCATGAAATTCGCCGATTTTAGTGCTGTCGCATTCCGCACACGTAGTGTAATTAGGCGTCCCCGTAGTTTCGTTTTTGTATTGGTGGCTCGATTTGCGACTTTTACGTCACTCTAGGGAGAGTATCGTTACCACAATGACAGCTGATACTGACAACGAGAGTGAAATGACGGGGAGAATAACAATGGGGCGCGGTTCATTTGGCATGCACTCTCAGGTCACACATATCATCTTGCCAGCGTCCCTTAAGAAGAAAGTATATAATCGTATATAAGTATATAAATGACGGAGAATGTTGGAGGAGGTTGAGATTAAATTGCGGATAGCGAGTGCAGTGAGCTGTGGAAAGGAATAAGATGGGTGTAATGTTAAGAGACAGGGAGGGAGCAAACGCGAGTTAACGACATCGTAGCTGAAAAATTGAGAGGACACTTTGGAAACTAAAGTGTTGAGAGGCGAAAGCCGAAAACACAATGCCGTGACGACTTCCGGTGGATTTGACGTCACACCGTTCCCGTAGCTATATCGACGTCCACGCTATTTGGACGCAATTTTAACATTTTTGCCTATAATTAACTAATTAATCTGCAGTCATCAAATTTGGCTTTTAGGTTTATTTTTTTCTCATCTATCTGAAGCAACCATTGGTTTTCTTCTATCTTTTTTATTTCCCGAGTTAAACGCGTGTGACACGCTTTGTTAACGGACGACAGTATCGGCCATTAAAGGCTTTCGTCTTAAAACAAGAAGAAATGGGCATAGGCAGGGCTTGTAATGCGAAGAGGAGGTAACCGATGGTCCCTCGGGGTAACGGAGTGGATTCCAAGAGATGGCAAGCGTAACAGAGGGCGTCACAGAGTCAGGCGGGCGGATGAGATTAGGAAGTTTGCGAGGATAAGATGGCTCCCCCCCCATCCTGCTGGCAGCTGGCACGGGACCTGGTTAATTAGTGAGATTTGGGAGATGCATTCGTCTTGCAGTGGGTTTATTCAGTCTGGTGATGTTGATAGTAGCGATGCAAAGGGACTTGACGTCCACTGTGACATTCAAGTAGAGCACGTGCTTTTAAAAGGCAACAGGGAGAGTAAGCGCAGTCCATCGAGCAATGTCGAGTTGTGCCAGACTCAAAGGTCACACGAGCGTGCGAAGCTCAGTTGAACAAGAGGAGTGCTTTGGTTTTCACCCGAGCGGAATGTAACATTTCGTTTCGCTCTATGGTTTTATTTTTCCTTAGCTGCTGCTGTCCTGGAGGACAAGAAAAAAAAAAGTAGACAAGCCTGTTCTCCTAAGTGCTTATCTTCTCAACCGCTAACGCAATTCGCTGCCGATATGCACCCCGATTTTTATCGTGCTTTGGCGACGCCATCTCTGTGTCTGTGAGCGCTCCCTTTGCACGAGAGCGGCGCAACGTTTGTCTCAGTGCGTGCCTAAAGGGTTCCCCTCCGGTCCGCCGGTCTTCACCCCTGAGCCATGTAAGGAAAGCTCGTGCTCTTTGACCGGGCTTTTATCTGATTACTCCGATTCTCGTATCGTCGTAGGAGGAGTTGAGAGAGAGAGAGAGAGGGAAGGAAGGAAGGAAGGTGGTGTGTCCGTCTCCACTTTGTAGCGCGCGTCAGCTTAATTTCTTCCTTTTTAGTTTTTCATCTGTTTCTTCCGTTTTTCTTTCCTTCCTTCCATCCTTTATTTTTATATTCTGTATTCACGCTTATACGCAAAGGAGGAAAGAGAGAGAGTGCGAGAAAGAGAGGGAACTGGCGGGCGTGCGCGCGGCTCGCAATCTGTACGTTCGTCGTCCGCCGCCCTTTCGTATTATAATTCTCGAAGCAAGATTTCGTTCCGCGCCGTTTCTCCTTTTGAACCTGACGACGACGGGACTCGTGCCGCTGCCCGCTTTGCTCTTGTTTCACGCTCGCTCCGTTTCTTCCCGCCATTTCCTTGTTTGCTTTATGGTAAGAGATTTTTTTTGGAGGTTCTCGTGATGTTTATTTTTTTTTTCTTTTAGAAACGAAGTTGGACGGAAAACATTCTGTAAGGCGAGGCTAAGAAACGGGCGAGGGTGGAGGAGGTGCGCACATGAATAAACAAGTCAAACTCCAGGCGCCGCGCTCGCCTCGCGTTTTCCATCTGCTTCGGTCGCCGCGACTTCTGCTTTGAAGCGTCGTGTCGTCTGCTACTACCGCTGCCGCCGCCATTTCTGAGTCTTCTGATTAATTCTGCCTTTTTTGTTTAGTTTTTTTTCTTGGTGTCTTATGTCCTTCTTTTATAAAAATCATTTTGCTTCTCGCGTCCGGAGTACGAAGCTTTCGAAGGTTGAGCGCGCATAACAAGATTAAACGAGGGCGGAACTTAAACAGAGCTTCGCGCACCGCTTAGGCGCCGATAGGAGCGCCCTCCCAAGTGAAGGATGGAGCGCGCAGGTGAGCCGAACGCGAGTCGATGCAGTCCATGCATTTTTTAGGGCCGTCACTTAAGCGCATTTGGCGTTTCCTTTTTTTCTCCGCCTGTCTTTTGTGTCTTTAGTATTTGTTTTTGATTCCGCCGCTCCATTGCCGTTGACTAATACACGCTTGGCTAGTACTGACGTAGTCCGCGCTTTGGTAGACTGGGGACAACTCGATAACTTGGTAGTACGACGGTTCGCGGCTTCACTACGAACTGAATCGTGTGTTCTATACTAGGACGCATACTTTCGCTTTTCAACAGGCACAGGATGCGAAAACACTCCGGTTTAACTTTTTTTGAAGCGAAAAGCTTCACTAGGCTCGTCAACACCGCGCTTCGCGTGAGCCACCCCTGGGCGCCGCCGCGGCGCGCTCTTCCTCCTCCTCGCCACCCCCTCCCTTCTCCTCCTCGCCACCTGTTTACCCTTCGCCGCTGCTAGCGGTTCTTATCGCGTTCTTATCGCGTTATCGCAAGGCGCTGCGATAACGCCGGAGCGGCGGCGGCGGACATAAAAGAGGCCGCGCGCCGCGGCGCGTGCTCCGTCGTTACTTCTCCTCCTCGCCATCGGTTAACCGCTTGGTACGGTTTGGACGGCGGTCTCCGTCCCAAGAGAAGGTTCTTTCGCAAGGCGTTGCGAGAACGCACTCGTGAGCGGCGGCGGCGGCCGTAGAAGAGGCGCAGACATTCGCCATGGAAGGAAGAAGACCCAGAAGTGGTAGCGAGGGAGTTGGCTCAAAATCTACACCGCTACCGTGGTGCTCCCAGTGCATTGTGCGCGAACTGCGACAGCCATGACGTCAAGCAAAGCATAACTGCAGCTTTTCGCTTGTAAATCCAGGCTTAACCAGACCTGAGCCACTGCCATTTTTTTTAGATCTGCCACTGTCCCAAAGTGTAGGAGCTCTCGTGCCGCTGTTTTGGAATCCAACAAAGTCGTGCCTTCGATATAGCTTGGGATGGTTACATCTGAAAAGGCTCCTGAGTTTCGGAACCAGAAAAATCAAGTGGGAGGCTTCCGGCCGAGGTGAGTCGCCATGCCCTCATTTACTTCAGGATTCTAACAAGGCGTCCGCTTCTTCCCGCGTGTAATGTTCGCTTCAAGACATCTGTGCAGACAGTCGGTGTGTAGGGTGGCGACAACCATTGTACGCATGGAGACGCCATTTTGTTTCTTAAGTATTAGCATAGGCATCTGGTGTGGAGGCGTACTTACCTGAGGAATTTCCTTCCCAAATAAGACAGCTATACATGGCAGCTGTATTCTAAGATCTCATGCCCTCAGACAGCTGCAGCGCCTTTTGCAATAAAACTGGGACACCGCAATATTCAGCTTGGGGAACGAAGTGTAGTAGTTGTCGTCGATCTAAACGGTGAAGCTGTGTATTGAGGTTCGCTGTTGACAAAAGCAAACGCAAATGATTTACTAGTTTGCCTGCCGCGGGGGCGGTAACCATACCAGGAGGTTTTGTTCGAACATAATTACTACTGCTACATCAGAACGCCTTTGCAGCTTTCTGGCGCAAGTTGATGCATCTATCTTCGTTAAGAGGATAATTAGTAGAGATTTTTGAACAACCCTGATTTTATAATATTCTCTCAGAACATGCAGTGTCGCTCTTAATGAAGGGCTCAAGTTACGTGGGATGTACACTTCGTACGTAGGCGCAGACACCATTTGGAAGCTTGGCCGTCTTTGCATGTCTGTATAGTCTGTACCACGGCGCATGCAAACAGTCTCACTTCTTGGGACAGGGGGAATAATTTATCCACTAGTACTCGACAGAACAGCTGGTTCGAGAGAGAGAGAAACAGAGACGAAGAAAAACGCAGGAATGTTTTTCATTTCGCTCTGCGCTAGGGACGCGTGCGGAGTCTTTGGGTGTCATCGTCTTATACAGCCTGCATGCCCGCGAGCGCACTTCAAACGCCGACTTGCGCTCGCACGCGCATCTACCTGATCTCGCATTCGGCGGCAGAGGCTCTTCACCGGCTCCCGTGAACAATTGGCTTTAGAGCGCTCGCGAGCCAATTGACGCGTCCACTTTTAGCGCGGGAGCGCGCCTAGCCGGGAGGCTTGATTACGTGCATAGCGTCTAGCTGGGCCTCTTTATCTTGTATAGGAAAGCTCCTCTTTTTTCGCAGCGTCTCTTCTCTTCGTTTTCGGACCCAGGGAGAAGAAATTGTTGCCCCTTGTGTATAGACCCGGACTCTTTCAGACTCCGTGCTTTGCGTGTGCCAGGTTCTATCGTGTCGATCCTGGAGCATTCGACAGCGACGTTGAGGGTTAAGGGATTGTTCACGTGCCAAAGAAACTGTTCGGGCTGCAAGGTGTTTGTCATGAAGTTGAAATCATAAAAAAAAATTACTGGCCAGACTAGGCTACGACTTTGTTAAAACATTCGTCGAGAGTTGTGACGCTTCTCCTCTTCTTTCGCTCCTCTTAATCTTCTCACATTTCTGTCCTTCTTTTCTCTTCTTTTTCTTCGTCTTTTTTTGGTCTTCTCTACTTCTCTCCCACTTCTTTTTGACATGGCTTAGCTTCTGTCTTCTTCCTCGTTTTCTTCATCCTTTTTTTTCTATTCTCTCTTTTTCTTCGCTCCTTTTCTCGTCTCTTCACTCTCTTGCCTTGGCTCGCGAATTTTCTGCGGCAGCTACAACGGACTTCACATACACTACCACTCGGACTGGGGGTCACAGTAACGGCCTTCGCCGTAACAGTGTTACGAGGAAAGGAAAGGAAAGGCGCAGTATTCACCTCGCTCTCGGAGGACACCTCAACCACGCCCTGAAGGCAATAATGTAGCAGGTGGGAGCGAAAGGTGGATGAAAGAAGTGGACGACTCCAGAGTAATTCCGACCACCTGGGGTTCTTTAGCGGGCACTGGGAGCGCTCGGTACATGCACGTATTGCGCTACCGTCGCGAAGAACAATGATGGGTCGAATTATATACCACGGCCGTGGATTGTATTCCGCGTGACTCGCTCTCGGCCGTAGTTCTTCGAATATACCGGTTGCAAAATGTGGCACTCCAGTTTGCCCAGTATTTGGCGGTTAGCAGACTGTCGCGCCAGCCGGCGGCGTTCAGACGAACCTTTCAGCGCCTTTTGAAAACATAAGTTGCAGAGCGCCACGAATGGCTGGCTGCCCAGCTCCGAGAGGTGGCATATCCTCCGGTTTCCTCCGGTTCCGTTCCTTAGTTCGTGCGCATCACTGGACGGCCGATGCCTTGCGATAGGCGCGGTGTTCTATTTCCTGAGCCAGCGACGACGGCCGACAAAAATAATAATGAAGATTGATTAATATAGAACTTCTCCGTTATTATGCACTCTTTGACGGAATACTGTCTGGCGAGGGGCGAGAATTGCAGAAAACACAGAACTTATTAGAAGTCATGGCCGATCAGTTGAGCACTCGTAGTGACGAGGAATCCGTACGGACCCCGAAACGCCCTTTTTTGGTGGTTATATATCTTGGCAAATGGACGTTTACTATTAGCCTGCCGCGGTGGCTCAGTGGTTAGGGCACTGAGCTGCTTAGCCCGAGGATGCGGGTTCAATCCCGGACGCGGCGGCGGCGTTTCGATGGAGGCGAAATGCTACTGGCGCCCGTGTGTTGTGCGAGGCCGGTGTACGTTAAAGAACCCCAGGTGGTCGAAATAGTTCCGCAGCCCACTTCTACGGCGCCTCTTCCCCTCTTCCTACTTCCACTACCTCCTTCGTCCAGACCCCATTGCACTGATGACATTTTTTTTTTCTACTGTATACTCACCGTTTCATTTCCTGGCTCCTGAATGAACATATAGGGAGTACCTGCTCTCTATTCAGCCCTGTGACTTACAGGGCGCGATTAATATGAAAGGGATTACTAGATCGTACAGTACGCCATCTGTTTCAATGCCTGCCGCACTTTTGGCTTCGCAATGGGATCCCTTTGGACTTCTGGTTTCTTTTGCCCCTCGCGATATGGCGCTACCGACGTGGAACTTTGGCTTACGTCATCGCACGAGTATGTATCTTCGCCAGTCTTTACTCGCAGAGGTCCCGGCCCCCGTCCCCTAGGCCTGCGTGCCAGGGGCGGTGAGTAGGGGGCCTTCTAAAGTGGTGGAAATAAAGTTTTAATAATCATCATCATCATGCCGACATGGCTGGCCTATAGACGGATATTATTGACATCGCCGTTAAATCTGAGGGGTGGGGGGGGGGGGGGGGGGGGGTGTTGGCAACTGCCACGTTACCTAGTGAACGAAAGTGGCTTTTTTTATTTCGTACGTGCTTGACTTAGTCCTATTCTCTTCAATATAGCGCCGCCTCGTGGTGAACGAAGTAAGCAAAAATTTGTTCGCCCGTTTCCCGTGGCATGTCGTCAGTGCTGTGCTACTCTCTTCTCTCACGGCGCGCGTTGAGAAAACACGAAGGTGCTAGCGAATAGGAAAGGGAAACAAATGACTTGATTCGCCAAAACCGACTGATCTGGCTGGCTTTGAAATAGAGGAGGCGCTGGTTCGTACTCGAGAGCCATATATGTTTTTCTTTTGCTTAGAATTGAAGGGTCTTCAAAGGGACCATGCTTTTGCAGGATGAGTACTTTGCATGGGTGAAACAAACGGCGAAGATCTGCGCTCACACACTCGTACTTGGCTCGTACTCGGGGAAGCAATTACTGGCTAATAAAGCGCTTCCGTTTATATTGCTTCCACCTGTACGCCTCGAGACGTGGTGCGCGAGGACCGGACAGTTTGATCGCTGTTGTTGCTGCAGTTTTCTTTTTTCCTTTGTTACGCTGTTCCTTCCTGCGGTGTCTGCAGGGCCCGTTCTTATTGGCGAACTTCTTTAGTGACGGAAGAAGGAGAGAGAGTGAATGAGTGGGGAGTGTTTGCCCTTAACGTCCGTTACAGTGTACTCTGTAGTGTTTGACCGACTATGCGGACGTCTCGGTACCCGCCAATATATCCGGTCTAGAACCCGGTGGCCAACGGAACTTTCTCTTATTCCGTGATCGCACTTTGTATGTACCGCCTGTGCTGTAAGAGCCTCCCGGTCGGTGTCAAAGAGAGCGCTTGTAATCTGCTCTTGGTGTGACGTTCACGGCGTATAGAAGGGCAGTACTTTTTGTGGCGCCTGTCGATTTTCGAAAAAAAAAAAAAACTTTAGTTGTAGTCCTCACTCTCAGTTCATTGAACGCTGTTTCTTATGCCATAGTACGGAGGGGAATTTTGGTGCACGAGCAGGTCCGCAAGTTGGGCTGTCTGGGGGTTTCGTGTCGGAAGATGCACGAAGCCCTGGTGTTAGGGGCAAGTGAGAACTTTGGCAGATACATGCGAACATATCTTAGCAGTCTCAAAGTATAACGTTAAAGTAACTCTGCAGATGAATCTTAATATATGGCTATAAAATATCAGTAACTGTCGCACAGAAAGAGAAGTGTTACGTTTGTAGGTCCAGTATTTTAATGTACTTTCGAGGTGGTGGCTTATCAGGCGCTGCCTAAACGAATATTCTGACTGCGTTGGTTTAATAGGTATAGGCAGTGCATTTCTAAATGACGTTGCTGTCAAGAATGGGGCATGTTTACCGCTCAGTGTTTGATTACTTTGGTAGGAGCAAGGCGCGGTTCCTCGTCTTCGAGCCTGAGAACCGTCATAATTCACAATTTATGTTTTGTGCATTCGCTGTTATTGTGTCACGCAGTGGAAGGCCATGTCGCGAACTGTCACCAATATGTCAGTAATCGTCAGAAATGTCATTCAAGCCGCTGCGAACCGTTGAACGGGTAGTCGCGGAGAGTGCGAACGTCTTTTGCCATAACTGCGTAAGCTCTACTTTTCGGACGTTACCCTTTTAGTTCCTGAGGGTTTGATTTTTGTGTCTTCAGTATTGAAAGTTCTTCTCCGTGGTCAGTGTAATATGTGCCGATTCTTCTCCGTCGATTCCTTCCATGCTTAGCGTCCGCCCCGCTCAGTGTCCGATCTCGGCAATAGCAGGAGCGTTCCGTCAGTTGAGCCGGCTCCGCAGGGCGGAACGTATCAGAATGCGATAGAATTGTCCGATTACCGTGACCCGTCCCTGGATGTACCATTCACCGTCTTCGTAGTTGCTCGGCTCATACGCCTTCTTTCTTTCTTTTCTTTTCCCCCCACGTACTCGCAGGCATGGAGACGATCATGTCGGAGTTCTTCAACGACACCACGACGGCCTTCTACATCATCCTGATCGTGTGGGTGGCCGACCAGTATGACGCTATCTGCTGCCACACCACCATCACCAAGCGACACTGGCTCAGGCACGTGATTGTGACATGCCAAGCGTGTTTTTACTCGCGGGAACGCTATTTTAATCCACAGGTGCATTCTTGGGCTCTACTTTACAGTGTGTTGGTACGAAGGAAAAATTTTCGATTTTTAACCAGAAGAGTCGCTCTGGGTCATAGCACTGGCTGGGCTATGCTACGAACGATACCCGCAACGTTCTTGTTTCTCACCCCCCCCCCCCCCCCCCACCCCCCTTTTTTTTTTTGCACTTTCGATGAAGAAGCAAGCGTGAACGTTGTCCTTGAATGCGAACTTAGTGTTCACGTTGACATTGCTTGCCCCCGCACTTTAACCAAGGCTTTCCGCACTTGATCGCCATGATGTTTATATGTCTCAAAACTGAATAATGCGATGTCTGCTTCCGGCTTAGCCCGGCCGCTGTTGGAGGTACCGCGTTAATCGTGGTCGGCTTGCACCGTTCAAACTCCGTTCATGAACGCCGTCTGTGCTTGGGGTATGTCGGCGCCGTAAGGCGCGCTCTAGCTTGCCGCATTGTTGACAAATGAGCTCCTATTCAGGTGGCCGCTTAGGGGCGCCGTGAAAGAGAGCAAGAGAACGAAAAAGCAAGAAAGCGAGGCAGGTTGTGGTAGTAGACGAGAAAGAAGAAAATGAGTCAAACGAAAAAGAAAAAAATCGCCCGGCGTTGGACTCGCAGTCAAAGGCCGAGGTCGGGCTGCAGCCGTCGCCTGCAGCGGAGAATCCGTCTGCTCCGGTGCGTTCCGGGCTTTCGCGCGCCGCCACCGCTACGGGGAGCTGTGTCATCCTGCGCAACCCGTATTTCTATGGTTTTTTTCTCTCTCTCTTTCATGTCGTGCGTCTTGTCGCGCGCGCCCGCGTGCATCGGCGCATGCCTCGAAAAATAATTGCGGTGGCAGTCGTCCAATTAGACCGCTCCATTCATCATTAGACGCCCGCGGCGCCCTCTTGTGCCGTGCGGCGTTGGCTTTCCTCCGGCCGCGGATCCTGCGAACGCTGCTTCGACTCGGGCCTTCTTGTTTTCCGCCCTGCTGCTCTCGAAGATGCTGGGCGCCTTCGCTGCGGGCCTGTTTTGTGAAAAGGGGCGTGAAAGGGAGAAGAAACGCCCCCGGAAACAACTTCCCAAGTTCCGCGCGGTTTCGGGAGAAAAGAAAAAGAAATACCTAGCTTCTCTTGGGTTAGAGTGGCATTATTCTGCTTGTCGCCAGGACACCGCTGACAGTGCTACCATGAGAGAAGGGATTCAAGGTGTTCTGGAAGAACTTCTGTTGGTCTCATACTTTGTTTTATTTTTCTTCTACGTTTTGGCCTCCTTTCTTGCTTCGGAGCGGGCTTTTTGCTACAACAGCAAAAATGACGCTGTGTAGAGAAGTGCTGTTTTTGTAGTTGTGTTTGTGCAGTTAGTAGCGTTTTGGAAAGCGCTGCAGAAGCACCCAGTGCCTCGTACTTGTGTGTGCACCTTTCAGTTTGTGAGCATTGCTGTGAGCGCGAGGATATGCTGTGAGACAAAAAAAAATTGGCAGTGGCTTAGCTGAGCTGGGCCAGAATATACGCAGAGAAAGCAGTTTCGTCTACGGACATTTCAGCAGCGACACGTTGTCGTTCAGCAGCTTGGCGGCGTCTCTTCGCGAGACGTTCCTCTCGTTCTTCGGGTGTCTCGGCCGCCCGCTTAGCCTTTCTCGCCTTGTTTTCTCGCTTTCGGCCGCCCTTGTACCATGCGACGACTTCTGGATCGGAAGTCTCAATTTCACGCATCTTGTACTGCTGCCGTGACGAGCACGACCGCTCTCCTTCCTCCATGGTGCGCGTCTGAGTGAGCGCATCGTTTCCGGCTTATATCCCAGCTGCGCGACTCTGCGCATGCGCAGTGCGGCGCAGCGGCTGCGGCGCCGTGGTTGCCATGGAACTGGTTGCCTTGGTAACGGCGCATGCGCAGTAGTGGACTTTGGCAGGCACCGCGAAATGCCTAGCCTAGGGTAGCTTTCGCTACAGAAATTAACCCGCGATTTACTTCGTTACACTAAATCCGATGATGATGCCTATATGTAGCGCGATATGTATGGGCTCTTCGCAAAGGTTGATTATAATGGTTTTATAGACAATGCAAGCGGTAGGTGGCTCGACGCGCTTTTTGCGCCTTTCCACTTGGCTGCAGCTGCCGCGAAACCGTTTCTCCTCCTTTTCTCTAGGCTGCTGCTGGCTTGCACGGGTTTTGTCCTTTCCACTTGGCTGCAGCTGCCGCGAAACCGCTTTGCCTCCTTTCCACTAGGCTGCGGCTGGCGCACACGGGCTTGGTCTTTTCCACTTGGCTGCAGCTGCTGCGAAACAGTTTTGTCTCCTTTCCACTAGGCTGCAGCTGGCATGCATGAGCTTGGTCTTTTCCACTTGGCTGCAGCTGCTGCAAAACCGTTTTGCCTCCTTTCCACTAGGCTGCAGCTGGCATGCATGGGTTTTGTCCTTTCCACTTGGCTGCAGCTGCTGCAAAACCATTTTTCCTCCTTCCCTCTAGGCTGCAGCTGGCATGCATGGGCTTGGTCTTTTCCACTTGGCTGCAGCTGCTGCAAAACCGTTTTGCCTCCTTTCCACTAGGCTGCAGCTGGCATGCATGGGTTTTGTCCTTTCCACTTGGCTGCAGCTGCTGCAAAACAGTTTTGCATCCTTTCCACTAGGCTGCAGCTGGCATGCATGGGCTTGGTCTTTTCCACTTGGCTGCAGCTGCTGCAAAACCGTTTTGCCTCCTTTCCACTAGGCTGCAGCTGGCATGCATGGGTTTTGTCCTTTCCACTTGGCTGCAGCTGCTGCAAAACCATTTTGCCTCCTTCCCTCTAAGCTGCAGCTGGCGTGCACGGGTTTTGTCCTTTCCACATGGCTGTAGCTGCTAGGAAACCCATTTTCCTCCTTCACCAGGACATCATCAGGCTTCAGCAGGACACAAAACGGCTTTTTCGCCTGCTTCCCGTAGAAAAATTTCAAGAGCCATTAAACTGTCTATAGATTTTCCATGAACTGTCTGAAGAAAAAGTTGAGATTATTTTGCCCTCATGAGGAAGGTAATTGATCGCTCTAAGCACACTTTGTACTTCATATGTTTAACTGAAAAGAACGATACAGTCGTAGTAACTTATCTTCTCATTGTCTTGTTTTCTTTTTGCTCGCAGGTTCTTCTACCTTTACCACTTTGCCTTCTATGCGTACGACTACCGCTTCAACGGACAGTACAGTGGATTGGCCCTGCTCACCTCCTGGTTCTTCATACAGGTCTGCTCTCGGTAGCCCTCCCTGTACGGGGAAGGGCACGGTGTTATTTCTTCCTTTGCTTTGTGATCATTGCAACAGCTTAGCAGCGGCATTGACGGGCCTTCAGGACAGGGTTAATTGGAGGTATATGGGTGAGGTCTCTGTCCTGTAGTGGACATAGAAAAATTATGACGATGATGGCTGGCCTTTATCATCCTTTTCCACCATTCTCATTGTGACGGTTTTCCCCTCTGTTCCCACTGTCTATATGTCTGCCCAGTGTCCTATGGAGGGTGCATTTGGGTACAGGGTGCATGAGTTAATGGACAAGATGACGCTCACATCTGGAAATAGTGCAAAAATGAAATTTGTTGATGGGAAATATTTGGCATAGCAACACAAGTTGTTCATTCTAGGCAGGTGAGCTGAGGATGTCTGAGCACGCCTGCTTACCTGCTAGTGTCATTCTGGTCAATGAAAACAGCACGGATATTTTGATGCAGAAAGTGAAAGGAAGACATGGGAGAGACCTGCCCACAGGCTTTTCCACTATCATTGCGAGGGATGTGCTGTGGCCATTTGTATTCACTATGACTAAAGTTGCAGCTTTTGAAGACACGCACAGGATGAAGTAGACAACACCGGCGCTAACTTTGAAATTTAGTCCTTGTGCTGTCTACTTTGTTCTGTTCATGTCTTCAAGCGCTACAAGATTCATCATGGCAAACCAACTCGCCCATACAGTCACCATGAGTGTATTCACTAACTTATTTCTGTTAGATGATATTTACTTAACACTGCAGGTGGGCGACTGCATGACTATATGCAGAAAAATGTTCAAGATGGGATGACATTCCAGCAATTGCTGCAAAATAGTAAAAAGACAGATGCACTAAATTGATATTGTTTGAGGGCATTCTGAAGCGCAAGCTCTTTTTGCAACGTTTTTTTGTGTTGGTTGTGGTGGCTGGTATATTTGTGATCAGATATATCATTTTCGTGCAGCTGTGTTTGTTAATCGAATATCATATGTTTTGGAATAACATTCATACTATACGTTAGATTAATCAGTGCTGTGAACTCCTCATAACCTGCGCAAAAATTTCACTAGAGCCCATACTGTGTGTGCTGTGCAATGAAATTTTTGCAAGAGATGGATACACTCATATCTTCAGAAGACACTGCCCAGGAAGTGTTGTCTTCCTATATTGTGTTCTGCCTTGAATGACGCTCGTCCTTTTCCTTTTTGCGTCACGGTGCCGTTGAACTTTTTTCATGCGACACTACTGACACCACCGTTTGGTCTCGTCTTTGTTGCAGCACTCTATGATCTACTTCTTCCATCACTACGAGCTGCCGGCGATTCTGCAACGCTCAGGCTTGGAACAGGGCGAACCGGCCCGGACCGGCGCGGCTGAGGTTCCCGGCGTGGAGGCCGCGGCCCCCGGCGGCAACAACGGCGCGCAGGCCGCCGCCTCAGGGCACAACACGGCGGCCTCGCAGCAGCAGAACCAGCGCAACGGCAGCGGGCCGTTCCACTCAGCGACCGTCCGCTTGAGCGGCCACGCCGGCGGCATTACGATCCAGCCGGCAGGCGACGCTCCGCGCGTTGCCTTCATCCGAACCGTCTACATCGGCAACCTGCTGAACGCAGCCACGCTCGGGTCCGTGGCTGCATCGCAGACTGCGAACCAACAGCAACAGCAATCCCAGTCGCAGCAGCAGTCCTCGCAGCAGCAGCAACAACAGTCGCAGGAGCCGTCCAATGACGGTTCGCGGACCGGCGGCGACGACGCCAATCCCAGAACCGGAGGCGGCGAAGCCGACACTGCTCTAGTCCAGAACGCGCCGCGTGGCGACGGCAGTACAGAGGTGATTGAAACGTCCGACACGTCGGACAACTCGTCCAAGGTGAACGGTGGCGATGCCGATCCCAAGGAGCGGAAGGAGTCGACTTCCTCGTCGTGCGAAGACCTCAAGGGCGAAGGGAATGACGTGCAGCAAAACAATGAGCTGCAGACGGAGCCAGTGGTCTCTCAGAGTCCGAGCAGTAGGCCCGACCGTCTGGAAGACCCTCCAGCATAGTGACCGGTGTTGATGCTTCCTTTCTTAGTGTGTGTGTAACAAACTGGGGCTTGAACCACTTAGCCCGGTGGGCCGAACTGTCAAAGGCGGCATGCGCGCGCGTGCCCCGTGGCCATTTTAGTCTGAGGTCGCCCCGTTATACCTAAGTGTCGCATGCGTGGCGATTATAATTGTTTATTTGTTTTGCTCTTCTAATTTGTTTAGTGCTTGCCGCAAGAACTCCTCAAACGCTGGGCGCTTGCTGCCCAGCTACCCGGTGTGACAAGAAATTTCTGCGGCGCAAAGCGGCGAACAGCTATACACTGTGGCGTTCGGGAATGCGTGCGTCCACGAATGTGTCACAGTCTGCCAAACGTGAACTGCAGTTGCGGTCAAACCTTTGTCTGCCAAACGTGAACTGCAGTTGCGGTCAAACCTTTATCAATTGAGAGACCAATACACTTGTTCGGTGCGTGGAGGTGCGTGTTGCTACTATCCAGTCATGGGCCGAATGTTGCTGTACAAAGTAGAAAAAAACTAGCTCTTTGAGCCATGACTGACAACGCACTCACGAGTGGATAACAGTTCACACCTTAAGCCTAGCTTCAATGTCTCTGCTGACACTGATGCTGTCTGTGTCATGAAAGCTCTGTATAACTTGGCAGGCTCACCTGTGCCGTGTCATTTTGTCAGAGACTGCAAACGTGCTTTTAGGAGACAAAAGAGTGTAAAATATGTGCCGTCATGCAGAAGGGTTTATTTTACTGTGACGACACAACAAAGGGCTAGTAAGTCCGAAAAGTTGTTTAGATGGGGGCTTTCTTTTCACTACCTTTCAATCTTACTCTCTAATGGACTTTTCTTCACCTGTAAAGCAATCTGGAGAAAGGAACATGACTTGAAAATAGACTGCTGTGAATTTGCTGTGAATCACTGCTTCAATAACTTATTGATGCAAATTCCATGTGCGTTGCTTGCAGTACACTTTGCTAGTAAGCTTCTTTTTTTGGCGTCATGGGTTAAAATGTGAACATTACAAGCAGTAGCAGTATGCTGTGCATCTGTAAGTCAAGTCACTCTGTAAACATTTTTTATTTCGTACATTCTCTTTCATAGAATTTTCTCACCTCTCTTGCGTTGGTCTCCGAAACTGATTTTTTAGCGTGCCAGTTTGGGGGAGTTTTTCTTGACAACTTTCCCTGTTGTGTGTTTGTTTATGGTAGCCACAAGAGGGATGCACACACTTTTTCTTTTTCTCAGCTTCTTTGTCGGAAGGCATTCAGTCAAAAACACGTTTTCTCTCCTTTCTCCCGGGCGGCGTGGCTTTAGTCCCCTTCGCTGTTCGCGGCTCTGAAGAATAAAAAGAGAAAGCTGCAATAAATTCATCCTTTGCCTCCCTGTGCTTAGTCGTATGGCTAACAATGCTGTTTTCACCTGTGTTTGCTTTTCACAACTTCAGCTGTTGAAGGCATATTGTGTCAAGGTCACATTGTTCTCTCAAAGTGACATCATTCTGATGTTACTATCATCAGTGACTTTGTCATTGATTATGTGATCTGTGTGTCACCAATGTGACTCATTGCTTTCCTTAATGTGCCCTGTGACTCATTGTCATGTAACCCATTAATTGTAAATGCATCATTTCACCCCTTCAACCCATTACAAGTGTCTGTGAGCCCTTTGCACATACATGAACCCCATGACTTTTTTTAAAACATGTGCAGCGCGAACGCATGAAAAGCACCTCGCTAATCTTGATAATCTTTGCCTTGGTCCCAATATCAGTATTGGCGGGAGGTGGGCATCCACACGACCCATGGATACGTACGTACCGCCTTTATGAGAATCTTCTACTCTAGTGGATCCGCAGCTGGACAGTGTCGTATACTCTGAGTTGTTGATAAGGAAAGTCATTTCTACTTTCAAGAGATTTAGGGTGCTGGGTACGGTATGGGAAGGCACCTAAGGATGGTACTCTGGGAGTACTAATAAAAGGGGTAAGTATACATTGTGCACATGTTCAAAAGTCTTCAAGCCAAGTGGAACACTTTCATCCACTGGAGCGCTAAAAGCCACAAAATCTTGAAAGGTGAGGTTTAAAGTTTCCAGGGACGAGGGAGTTTAGAGTTTCGGGGGTGTCGTAAGGGTCCATGTGGCCTGAGAACTTTTCATTGAGGGTGCACATTCTACCTGCAGGCAGTAGTATAGAAAGAAGGATACTATTTCTAATGTTAAGCGCGAAATTCCCTGCCTTGCGCTTTTTGAGCTCTAAGAGACGGCTATCGTGACACCACTTACGCGTTTGGCGTAGTCGGCACTTCGCCTGCAACTTCAAACTGGGAGAATCGGGCGGCCCAGGTTACAAACCTAGCATACTGTCTCCTGTCTTGCAGCAAATGGCCTTTCCAACTGACTTACCGAACGTTGCATTCTGCGAGTGTTGTGAAATATACAGATAGTTTGTACTGTCGTCGCAGTGGCCGCCATGTTGGTGAACCAGCAATGCGGTGAAAATCTGCACCTGTGTCCAGTCCGCTTTCCGTCACCCGCACTTTCATCTCTTGGTAGTTATGCGTGGTACACCACAATGGTGCCTGTGACGTCATGGGCAGGGCTTTGTACCAATGGCTAAACTCGCCATATAGGAGACATGCATCAAAATCTGACGATCTGTTGGGCCATGCTTGGGAGGTTAGCAGATTCTCTCGCCACCTGTGGCATTTAAACTGCGCTGCTGAGCTCATGACACGGAAACAGCGGGGAAATACGCGATCAGTAGTTGTCTGCTCATTTTACAGGTGGCGCTACAGTCTGTTAAACGCTAAAGTTAAACGCCGCGAAGTGACTATGGGGAATAGCCAGGTTTTGAAATTGTCTCCGATGCCCACTCAGAAACATAAGCCTGCGCAGCAGTAGACTGCACCTTCACATCCTGCCTGGCCGCTTCCTTCCGGGAACTATACCTCACCACCGCTGAAGCGATAGCTATCGCCCCCAAATTGAGTTACTCCCAATCCCACAGCTCGCATATCTTCAGCGACTCACAGGTTGCCTGCCGCGCTTACGCAAGCGGTCGCGTAGCAAGGCAAGCTCTCCGCATCCTGGGGCATACTTTCCAACAACACCGAATCATTTCTGGGTTCCTGAGGTCACGAATGCCTGGCTCACGATTTTACTCACCGAGCGGGGCCTCCTCATCCCGAGCTCTACCCCTATCCACCCACTACGCCACACGCCTAGAAACCTCTGAGGGGATTAACGCGCTACACAAGGACAAAAAAGCCAACTGAAAAGACGGGCACAAGACAAGCCCGCACTAAAAACTGAGATTTATTCTGGTAAGAGGGCACATAAATAATTTCATGCACATGCCCAGAGCAATCAATTCATTGCCACCGGCTGTATCGCACGCTCCTTCGTTTCTTGATTAGTTCTAACTCCTCACTCGATACCAACACTGATGGTGTGCTTACGCACTCGTCTTCACCGGCCTCACATATCTCAAAGGCCTCTCTTATTTCTCTTTCTTTCTTGTCCCTTGCACGAGCTAAAATTGTAGTCCGTTCAAAGTAAGGTGAACATTTGTGATTTGCGCAATGGGGGGCAAGGTTTCCAGGATTCGTTATTTTTCCTAGGTTATTATTGTGCTCTTTTAACCTGATGTTTTGACATCTGGCTGATTGAATCTTGTAGACTATACCTGTCGCACATTCTGCGAACTTTTCTTGGTGTGCGATACCACATGTGTTAGCCACTTTTTCCCTCGATTTATTCATTTCATGACACAGACTCACTAATTTCCGGGGTGTGGTAAACACCAGGGGAACATCATATCTGTTTGCTATCTTCTTTAAGCCGTGCGAAACATTATGTACACAAGGAATGACAACCACTCCAGTAGCCTGCTCTGCATGCATTTTTTTGCGGTCTTTTGCTGTCCAGTATCTTTTGTCAGTTCTTTTCAGCCGCAAGGGAGATAGCGCGTCAGGGCACCCACTCATCCTTAGCCTATCAACTTGCTTCTTGATGCTACTCTCTACCTGATGAGAGCGCGATTTCTGAAGACACTGCGCCACATTGTTACTTGCTAAACTCATTTTCAGTAACTTAGAGTGCGCAGAATGATAACTTGAGAAGCTTTTTCCTCTTTTCGTCAGGTACGTAAAAGACACTATTAGAAACCTTTGAGGGGATTAAGGAGCTACATCTCTAGGAAAACGTCTAATATACTGCTAACTGACAATCGGTTCGCAATCGCAAAAGGGAAGCAAAGGGAGAAATTGCCAAGAAACCGAAATGCTTCCAGTAATTCAAGCTGTGCCAATCGATTACAAGGCCCGGTTTCCCCTTGCTATGTAGATATCCGAGATGACCGGAGAAATCCACGACCCAATGCTGATACCGCTTTTTTGCACAAACAATTTCGAGCCGAATTCCACAACCAAAGAACTAAGGTATTTTTCTAGCTACTTGAAGTACCCCGATCAGTTCCTTTCCTGCTGTAAGCGCTGCGGGAAACCGGGAAACTATATTCACATCCTCCTCACATGTACAGTCGCGGGTAAAAAAGGTTAGCACACACGACGGAACACCAGAGCGCCGGAATGGCAACGCGTGGCGCTGCGGGTGGCGAAGAGGCTGATAACGAGAGTTCCGGGCCGTTCTCATTCTACAGTATTAGGGGGGTTCAGCGGACTGCCACGGACAGCAGAATTACTGGCTAAAAGCAGCGCTATCATCTATTGTTCCCGCGAGTTCCTTTTGACAAACCATCGCGGACATAAAAAAAAGCAGTAATAAAAAGAAGCAATCTTTGCTGATCATAACCGATCCAATATAAATGCCGCAAGCACAGTCACGTAGGGTCGGCACTTCAACGCTCGGGCGGTGCACGCTTGATAAAGCTTACTTCCTGCCGTCCCCCCCTAGGCTGCAAACATGGAAGCGGCCCGTTAGGCAGGTCAGCGTACCGCAGCGCCGCGTGGTGAGATATACGAATTCTAATCGCCAGTGATCTGTGCTAATATTTTTTGCACGCGACTGTACCTTCCCACATCTTCCATCCCCAACCACGGCGGTCATACTGGGAGACTCTCCTGGCCAGCTCCGCAGCTGCTGACCAGTGCCGGATAATTACTGATGCCTTGAAGCGGATGGCCCTCCAAGGGTTGTCCTTTTCCCTTCAAGGGCCACCCCACAAAGGTTGCCTCGTGCCACGTAAGGGGGGGGGGGGGGGGGGTAGGGTTTTCCCCTTTGCATTTCTTGGCAATAAATGTTTCCACCACCACCACCACCAAAATAAAATGTGGGAGCGGGGACGTTTAATCCGATTTAATAGGAAAATCAGCCCCACAGGGCAATTATTCGCAGTTTCTAAGAATGCTTGGAGCGTGTCGAAGTTCCCGCGGTAAAAAGGTGAGCTCAGAGTCCTGTTTAGTACACCTTTAACGCTGCTGCGTTGAAATGCAGCCCGCCAGCGCCTCGTCATAGTGGCAGCATACGCCGTGAAGCATGCCATCTTATCGACTCATCTTGTGGTCTGCTTCTCGCGCCAAGCCCATGAGCAGGCGCTTTCAGACGAGCACCCCTTGGCGCGCAAAATGGACACGCCATTCTCGGGCCACCAGATGATTCAGGTGACACAGCAATGCCTATGAGCCACCCGCGGCGCGTCCTGGCAACGCCTTGACTTGGCACTGTCTGTCCATAGCCTCCTCTCCACACGACTTATGTTTCGCTGGTTGTCCGGCGACCCTGCCGGCACTCGCTGCGTGCGCCTGTCACCAACCGGCTCGAAGAGCTCGCCCCTCGCTGTGGCCGTTCAGTTAGGTTCGACGCTGCTACCGACTGCGTTTGAATCTTCGTGCTTTTCAGTTTTCGTGGAGGAGCACGATCAAACGTCGTATTTTTTGTGCGTGTGCATATAAGAGCGAAGTAGGAGTGATATGACCATCGTGTGACACTGGGATGCGGCGCTGAACAAAAACTCTTCAGTCGTGCATGTGTCCGGATGGTGTGTTCCTGAGTGGCCGGTGATACGATGGTCAAATGTGTTTGTGTTCACGTTTCCCAAAGTGGAGCTCACAAGCAGTCTTGGACGAAAGTTATTTGACGCAAGGCTTTCAACACAAGAATATATTTCAAGGTGAGTGACAGAAATTTAACCCCTTGTGTGCTGCATTGTGGAACTGACACGGTAGCTTATTAACTCTAGAAGTAGTTGAGAATTTATTGTTGCTAGCGTTTCTGAGGTAGCGTGGCGGCTGGTAGCATGAGTGAGATTCTAGCAGAATCGCAAACGTTACGAAGGCACAGAAGACCACAGGACAGGCGAGAAAGAAGACCACAGGACAGGCGCCTCTCCTGTGGTCTTCTTTCTGTCTCTTCGTCAAGTTCGCGCTCACTCAGTAAAGAAACATTCCAGTTGATGGAAACATTTAATGACAAAGAAGGGGAAGGTGTTCGGGTCCTCAGTCCAGGATTCCGTTCGTAAAGGCGAAATGATTGACGTTCGAGAGAAATGGTTGGTGGCGCTAATGATGTTCCAACAGGACAATACAGGTACTATAGGGGACAAAAGTGGTATACTCCACGCGGCGGTAGCAGGAGCAACGAAAAACTACGCTGCAACGCCATCTACAGGCGGCATCTCGGACCCAGATAGCCAATCTGTGACCTTTATTATCAGCAGGCATGCCGCTTGGCTCGTTTAATGTTTCAAAAATGCGCTGCTTCCACGACAAGTTAGCCACGCGCGCGTGGGCATTTGATCGCAGCATGACGGTGCGCGCGCCGGCTCAAGCCATATCTCGAACGCGCGTTGAAAAAAAGAAGACCCAAAATGAAAAGAGGGCCACCAGATTGCTACCGCTGCGGCGCCGCTCGGCATTTTGGCGAGGAAAGGCACGAAACATTGAAACGAGTCAAGCGACATGCCTGCTGATAATAAAGGTCACAGATTGGCTGTCTGGGTCCGAGATGGCACCTGTAGATGATCTTGCAACGCACTTTTCCGTTGCTCCGGCTCCCGCCGCGTGGAATATACCACTTTTGTCCCCGACAGTACATTCGGGAAAAATGTTAAACTCTCAAAATGGATGAAAGCAGATAATTCATCAATTAATATCATACTGCTAATGTGCATTTATTCTGAAGCGCCGAGGAAGAGAACGTGTACGTGGCAGCGATGGTGTCGGCAGCCTTTCTTGCCATATAATACATACCAAAACTCGAGGAGGCCTAGTAGTAATACAAATGTAACAAAAATGTAGCATGCAGTACTATAGTGGGAAAAAGTGAGGGACCCCTATCAGCGCGATGCCGGTCCATGCCAAACTGCAAGCGAGCGCCGCCCGACGAAGTATACTTCTGGCGTCGGCGCGCTGCCGAGCGCCTATCTCGAGCAGAGCTTCGTCAGGTGGTGCCCGCATGCCGTTTGGCCCGGTTCGGCACTCGCTCGCAGGGGTCTCTTAATTTTGCTCACCACGCTCACCATAGTACCGTCATAGTAGCGGCGCAGCCTTAAGTCACAGGCGGGGACAGCGCTCAGCTACGAGGTGCCGATTGGGAACGGCAAGAGTTGCCTCCATTGTGCAGATCTCGCACCAAGCGCGGAGAGCTTAGAGACGACCCATCAGAGGGGAATCCGCGCTCTAACCTTTGAAGGGAAGGTTTCGAATCTGTCAGGAAGAAAACAGATTGAGCCGGACCACACCTCAGCCGCCGAAAGGCTACTTCAATGGCACGCTTTCATCTGTTGTGGAAGGCAATGTCTCAGACATTTGCAGAAATTTCCTGGTTTGCAAACGCCTGAGCTATTGCACTATTTTGGAGGGGCTTTCATGCTCAACAGGGAGCTTATTCGACATGCCTTACCCTTTGCGTATTGCATGAACTGATGTGAAGAGAACTGTCTCTGCAGCTTCTGCTATGTTCGAAGCCGAATTAGACAGCTGTCAGCCGATCGAGTACGGACGTGTACAGTCATGGTCAAAAGTTTGTGGGATGCGGATTCGAGAAAAAGATTGCTCTGCCTCGCTGGCCAGTCCGATGGTATTCTTCTAGCGCATTTAGCACGAATGCCTTCCCATGCTTCTAATCATTTCATGGACCTGCTGAAACCGCTGAACCTGACCACGCCGCAGTAAATTATTTTCCACAGTCTGCATCTCGCATACGTTTGTCCATGACTGCAATGGCGGTTGATAAAATGAGAACAGTAGTAGTAGTAGATGCGCCATCATGCCACGAGACGCCATCACGCATCTGATGCAGCACTAGGTGCTTGAAACTGAAACATATTATAAGAGATATCGGCAACCAGAGAATGCACTTCCAGCTCCTAAAATATCTTCTACTTTGCACTTCACTGCCGACCACTATGCAGTGAAGTAGACCTTGATTATGAAATGCTTTTATTTTCTGTATTTTTAATCACGACTAGTTATTGCGGGCGACTGGCTTTGTTGACAGTTTAGCTCGGGAACCAAGGTGTCCTCATTGCCACGTGCCTAGCACCGCGCGGTCTCCGCGCTTGGCCGGAAACACGACGACGATGTGGGCGTTGACGCGCGAGGTTTTGGTTTTTGGTGTCTGAGGAAAGGAAATGACGCAGTATCTGTCTCGCATATCTCGGCGGACACCCGAACCGTGCCGTAAGGGAAGGGAGGAATGTGAGAGTGAAAGAAGAAAGGAAGAAAGAGGTGCCATAGTGGAGGGCTTCAGAATAATGACGACCACCTGAGGATCTTTAACGTGCACTGACATCGCACAGCACACGGGCGCCTTTTGCATTTCGCCTCCATCGAAACGGGGCCGCTGCGGCGGGTTTAGAACCCACGAACTCCGGCGCGTGAGGAGTGCTTTTTCCCTTTTCAGCTCTTGCCATAATTGCATTAGAACCACCGGTGTTGCACTCCCGCGTGCTTTTCATCTGCATTTGTTTATTTGTTTATTTATTACTATTTTATTTCTCCTTTAGGCCTCGTAAATGTACAGGTGAATAGCGATCTATGCCTCCCGGTTCTTTTCCGATCCCCCAGTGTGGGCATGTGCCATCTTTTGCAAGGCAAACAACAACAACGACAACGCTCTGTACATGATTTGATTTGATTTGATTTATTTTCCATTTAAATGAAATGGTGGAAACTGAGGCAAAAGCTGCATAAAGCAGCTTGAAAAGCCCTCAGTCCCAGTATATTGGCAGCAGCAGAGGAAACACATGCACAGTTTCTTACAACACTTAACAGATAAAGTGAGTCACCTTATTAAGTTAAACAACCTGCTAAATTTAACACTTGATAAATTTAAACAACAATTTGATCGCACACACATTTGAAGATATGATTTTGTGGGTGTTCCACAAACATGTGTAACAAAACACATACATACAGAAACCTTGGCAGAAACTGCTCAGGAGGAAAAAAATAATTAAATGAAATTATGTAGTTTGAGCGCAAGAGTTTATAAGTTTCTTAAAGTCAGTTAGTGAGAGATTACAGATGTTTATGCCTTGTGCGAGGTATGAATTCAGTAGCCTCGGAAGTGTATTACACAGCATGTGATGTCCACAGTTCGTTCGAGAAAGAGGAACATTGTAGATTTCTGGAGAGCGAGTGATGTACGCTGGAACGTTTTCATGCAGATTTGCAATTTCTCTTAGTGTTGTGCTGTTCTGCCTAGAGGCAAAATAGAATTTTCTCAACAGCATGCATTTGTATAAGAGGTATACTTGCGTTATGTTATGCTGTTTAAACAAGCGATCTGAGTTCTCCTTATAGGAAACGTTAGCTATGATTCGCAGATTTTTTTTCTGCATTAGGAAGAGTTTAGTTAGGTTTGCATCAGTGGTGGTTGCCCAGACAAGATGACAGGTGAGTTCCTTTATTGTGTCGCGTCTTCTTCGCGCAATTACGTTCCCATTCAAAGATGAACCAACTCGCCAAAACAAGAGTATTACTTACACTGGATCGGTGATTACAACAGACCCCATACTTGGGTTCTTCCCGATGTCTGCCTGCGTGGCTCCCTCATGAGCTGTGACAGTATTAAAGAGGCACGCCTACAGTTCAATAGAGAGAAAAGTTAATCGAGATAAAGATTGTGCGGGCTTTACAGGGAGGCCCATTCGAAGCTTGAATGAAATTCGAGCAGGAAATTTTTGGTCTCATGTTCTCGACATAAGCGTACTTTTATATGTATCGCCACATGGAAGTCGTCTATGACAGGAAAATAACTTACAATTATATTTCTTCATTCGTGTTGTTTCTGTTCGCTCGAAGCGGCCGAACGGTGGCTACACAGGACGTCAGAGTTGACTTCAGCTTATGTGTGTCACAGTAAAGGTGTTGTATAATCGCTGATTTTTGGTTTTAAATTCACCATGTCTTGCGCACCAGCCGGTCCCAAGAGCTGGAATGACAGAAAAAAAAAGCACCTCCTTTATCGTCGTTTTTACTGGACTTATGTGACCTGGACTCAACTTTGACGTCATATATCGAACGTACGGCTGTTGAAACCAAAACTGAAACAACGACAGAGAAGAGATTGCTAGTAATATGTTCATTGGCCTAGGGAGAATTAGTGTTAGAATTAGTTAGAATTAGGGAGAGGAGTGTTTACTAAATTTCGAGCATTTTTACAAAGAATACACAAACAGTATGGTGTTTGTACCCCTCTAAAAGTTAATTATAATCAACCGAAACTTGAAGTCTGCTTGGAGAGCAGATCTTCCTTTCTGCTTTTTCAAGGCTGAGCGCATTTGGGGAATAAAATTCGTATTTTCTTGCTGGGATCTCGCTTGAGTGGTTATCGGCATTTAAATTCTGAGAAAGAATGCGAAGTCACAATGTAAATGCAGCGTTAAGTCGAAGTTAAAACGCAGTCTGTCCGCGACAAGTTGGAAGTCTTTAGCATCAAACAAATGACATTAAACAAGCTGGAAATGTAGTCTCGGTTCGTTTTACGTGTTGTTTCTGACTCACGCAAAACACATGCTTACGTTCAGATGCGAGATGGCACTTGTTATCTGAACACAGTCTGTATTGGAATTCTTTCCGCTGTTCTTTCATCGGCTTGTTGGTTTCCATGTAGCAGATAAGTGTTTCTTTCGACGTAAAGCGCTCAGCGTCCGCACCTTTAGGAGCTGTTCTGGTGAGAAAACCGTTATCATAAAAAGCACCTTCAGACCTGTTGCTCACGTTCTGTTCATCTCGAGAGCTTTTCGAAACTTCGAAGACGAGCACCTCTCGAGTGGCCAGAGAGCCGTTTTTAAGCGAGTTTCGAAACATACAAGTTCGTAATCTTTTGGTTTAAAATATATATCTATTATGGATGCTGGACGGGAGCCGGCCGTTCCCTGAAATAGCCTGTTCACTTTTGCTTTTCAGTCGAAGAAAAGAGCATTGCTCGTTCGTCTGCTCTTGGCGTTTCATTCTTCCTCAATTTTTTTCTTGGTTCTGTGTTCGCAGGAACAATTTCTTTTTTTTTTTTCACCATTTCACAACACCGTGCAAAGTCGTGGGTCGTTCCGGTAAGTAACAACCCAAGACGGGCCGTAATCCGCACTCTGGCCTCCCTCTCAAGGTATTCACTTTGACCCGGAAAAGAAGACACACATATGCAGCAAAACAAAATCAAAAGATAAAAATGTTCAGGTGCTAAAGAAATGGAAAGAATACAAACGAGGGCAGGGGTTCGTATCCCGTAGAAGCATAAAAATAATCGCTGAACTGGGCGCTGCCCATCAGTGACTCCTCTCTCTTTTGCTGGCCTGCTCTCCTCTCCATGCCTTAATCTCAGGGACGACTCTTCGACACGTTCAGTTGTTTAATCCGGATTTACGGTAATCCGAGAGCCAAGTCTCCGGGCCTGGGATTAACTGCGCTACACGACGCTATACCGCCGTCCTTTCGATCGCTTTAACGCTTTCCTTGAGTGCCCTGTCTTGTTTTTTTCTTTTTTTGCAAACTCTCTCCCCCGTGTGTCTTTGTGTCTGCCCTTTTGTTTTCCCAAGATGAGCCCTTATTACTTCCTCATTTAATCTTTTCCCAGCTTCTAGCTGTTGCCCCTAGTGGCCGAGAAGGTGCATCGGCCAGCGCCCTCTTGTGCGCTCACGTTTAATTACGCTTTTCCTGATTTAATTGCTCGCTACACTCAGCCCGCGTATGTTTGCCTCGACACGACGGTCTTTTATTCGCTTGCTCTGGGTACTGGCTGGCGGAAGAACACGTTCTTTTTGCTGTCGTTTATTTTTCCTTTCTGTTCTCGGCACCTGCATGGTTCCTTCTGGTCTCGTACAGCGATCGTCCGACCTAGCTGCGCCATTGAACTAATCAGGCTAGCGTTGCACGCTCTAGTGCCCTGGCCATTTAGTAATGGACGTCTGGCTCACGTGTGCGTTGGAGTTCTCGTCTTTAATCCGGTTTCTTCGCTGTCTGATATGGGACCCTGATGGAGCGACGATGAGACGACGTCCCTAAGCTGTCTCGTTGAGAACGTGGACAGTGTTGTAGCGGGAGGGCACGGCGCTGCCGAAAAAGCCTCGGATCTAAACTGGGCATGCGCAGAATCATTTTTTATGTTTCAAATTTCTGCAGAACCGCAACTGCAGACTCGGCACAGACGTACCCAATTACCCTCAAAATTACTATTCTTGCTCCGCTATGGCTATTTTAGGAGACCCCATGCGATGCACACGCAAGGGAAGTGGACACTGGGGCTACTGAATTATAGCCGTGACCCAGGCATCGATGCCAGACGTCGGGAACTCCCAAGTTGTCCTTGTCGTGTTGATAAGAAACGGCGGAAGGCAACAGGTTGCTCCGGGGACGTCGAGAAGTCTTGAGCTGATGAATGGTTAAAAAGGTTTCGGCATGCTTGCAAACCGTTCGTCTCGACAATAGGCGGAAGGGCATTGTTGCGGGCTGCTTTAGAGAACAAGTGGCAGAATGAAAAGAGGTCGGGTTTGCCAATTAGAACTACACCGTCGACTGCCGTCCGTGCGAATGTGAAATTGCTGTGCTGATTGATAGACGTCCGCGCATAGACGTATGCGCTTTGCCGATGTTTGGGGAGTTGCTTGGAAGGCAATTGTGGACCCGAATGCTGGACTCATCCACTTCCTTAGCCATGTCTGGTCTCTATGCTTCTGCATCCTTTCGCCTTATCACCCCCTCCCGTAGACCTCGTCAATGTTCATTGAAATTGGAGCAGTTGTGGTGTTCCTGTTCTCCTGAGATCCTCTTCCTGACAACTCCTGGCGTGCTGCCTAGATTGGGACTTGAGGCGCGTCGCTGTGAAGATGCTCGTCACCCCATGAAAGAGCCAGTACATCATGGTTCATTTGGGAGTGAACACAACCAAATGAAGGGCCGAAAAAGGTGCGAAGTAGAGATGTTTATCTTTGTGATGTTTTTTCTTCCTCCGACATTCGTTTGCTTTCGCTGTGATCAAAACATTTCGTCTCTGTATGTGTTTCTCATAAAACCGATGGTGTAGTGGCCCTCTAGATGCATTTGCAGTGGCTGTCAGCTCAGCGATGCACCGGGACAGCGTGACCCACAAATACTGTACAACATGAACTGGTGGGCGAGTTGGTCTGACATATCTAGTGAAGCAGCGCTACGGCACAGGGCCAAAAGGGAAGATAGGGACGAACACAGCGCTGACGCTTTCTTCCCTTTCACACAGCGCTTTCTTCCCTTTTGGCCCTGCGCCGTAGCACTGCTTCACTA
Organism: Amblyomma mixtum; assembly: GCF_055824585.1. Classification (NCBI taxonomy): domain Eukaryota; kingdom Metazoa; phylum Arthropoda; class Arachnida; order Ixodida; family Ixodidae; genus Amblyomma; species Amblyomma mixtum. Next base: position 12,644,240 of record NC_143012.1, read on the forward strand.
GATATGTCAGACCAACTCGCCCACCAGTTCATGTTGTACAACTTTATTTCTTGTACAAGGGGCCTTATCTTTTCGTCTTCTGTTGTTGAACCGTCCCGTTTCATCCCAGCTATTGCTAATGCATCATGCAAATCGCGAATGCTCGGTTAAAGAAATCAGCGCTGTGTTCGTCCCTTTCTTCCCTGTTGCCCCTGTGCCGTAGCGCTGCTTCACTAGAGATACCACAAATACTGGTCGTGTGTACTTCCTGCACCGTATAAAGCGAGCTAGCACTGACTGCCACCATTCTGAGAGCTCCTGGAGAAGAGGGAAATGGTACGACTTTGAATATTCTAACTATATATTGCTAAAGTTGCTGTTAAAGAGCTTTCTACGGCTCGCACCTGTACTTACGTTGTCCAGTATTTTGGGCAAATTTTTAATTGCCGTGTCTTCACTGCATGTCTGCGGAAAGTCTAGATGCATGGCGAGGTCATTACGTCGGCGGGCTAAATTTTTTGCCATGCGTGGTCACACCACATGGTGTACGGTTACGCATGTTTTGTTTAATTCAGTTCATTTTAATCAGTTATACTGCACTCAACTAATTTCATTGATTCAGTGACTCAAATATATTGAATTCATTCAGTTTAGTGAAGTCATCATGAATGAAGTTCAAGTTGCGACTGCACAAAAAGCGATGCACAGAATTCCGGGGGCCAAAAAAGGAAGAGTTGATGCAGTTTTTAAAGTAAGCATACCTGGCTTAATGGAATGGCGTTTTCTTTTAATCAACCAGTTCTTTTAGTGCGGTTCCATATGACCCCTTCACGTTCTCCGCAAATGGAGCCAATTCTCGTCGGGCCTTCTCGTCACGTGCTGTTTTGATACCCAAGCCGAAACTTTCAGCGCTGTTGACCATAGTAACGCGGTATAGAGGGGAAGCGCCCACGTGCTACGCGCTAAAACCGACGCTCGTAGTGGTGGCATTACCACGTCTTGAAAGTGCTCGCAAAAATGCAGTATTAATTACTACGAGGCTTAAGCCGCATAAGCCATACACTTTCTGCCTAGCACGTTTTCTTCGGGGAGGCGTTTTCTTCGAAGAAACGAAGAGAAAAAAAAACGAGAAAGAAAGAGAGAAGGAGGGATGAAGACATAAAGAGCCCAAGGCGTCACCAGGCCCGCAGGGGAGGCATATACAGTCGGGCGTTTCGAAATGCCTCTCACGTTCGCGGCGTTGTCCCCGTTAGCTGAGCCACCGGTTCCCAGCTGTAGTGCTCTGAACATCGCCCCAAGCCGCTTCTGACGCCTTTCCAACATTTCCCTTCCCTCTCCTTCCCGGTCCCTTTCCACCGTCGCCACTTTTGCAACGCGCCCGAGAAAGTAGTCAGTTCACGAGACTTCTCGCAAAACTCCGTGCGCTCGCGCCGCTATGAATACCGAGCGAGAGCGACTTGTCAATTCAATTAGGAACGGCTCCCCGGCGTCGCTGCCTTTGCGGTGTTTTCTTGATGGCTGGCTGGTCTACTGATTAAGCGAGCATCAACGCGGCAACCTGACGGGTTGCCGCGTGGAAAGGTATACACTCGAGGCGCGTGTCAAAAACTGCGCGGGCTTTTAGTCGAGGCGTCGTCGCCTTGTTTGCCACCGCTGCTGCGTTAAGTGTTTGGGGGGTTTCAGAGAGTTTACTACCACCGGCGCTTCGTGGTCCGTTGACTTCACGAGTTGGGCGGCGTTCGTGTCGCAGGTTGTGTCCCGCACAGTCAAAATAAATGCGAAGGTCCCCACTTTACGCTTAATATTCTTGGATTAAAGTTTATATCTCGTAGAAGGCTGAAAAAAAAAACAGTGAAGATAGCTGGCCCCTTGGTTCCTCTAGCGTTTATAGTCACAATAAGGAGATGTTTATACCTCACCTCCGGCCGACTCGAGGCTGGTCATCTTCGTTTTGACTGCGACTTTGCGCTCAGTAAGGCTAACGCCTGTTGACAGGTGTCACGGTGTTGACACCTGCTCGTAACGCTCGAGCGCTTTCGCACTTTTGATAGTCTGCCACGGATGAGTGGCTGGTGATTGTGTTTCTGTTTTGGGAGCATTGTGAAGAGGTGTTTATAGTGCGAGGAATGTGCTTGCACGGACATGAGACATGAGACTTTTGTGCAGCGTGCTTACTGGAGGCGTCCCGAGGCCGTCCCTCCACTGTTCGACCCGCTGCATGTTTGTGGTTCCCGCATGCGTGCCTCATTCAGAGCACGACGCTCCGCCTCGGATATATCCATGACCCTTCCGCAAAGCCAGTGGCGTGCCACATCGTGGTTGGCGGCTTTATCATAGCTGCGGCTTGTGCCACTGCGCTGTATGCCATGCCTTCCAGTCATTGAGAGGCGTTTGCACAAGAGACGCTTAAGATGTTTGGCGTTGTCTTACTGCGACCTCGCGCCTTACCTGATGGCGACGGAGTTGGCGAGAGGCACGGGCTATGCTCACGGGGTGGTCACATGATGGAGGCTGGGGAACCCAAGATGTTGACCGTGGTCGCTCAACGTACCGTCTTTGTCAAAAGTAACCAGGCTGCATGGTTTGCTTCTAGCTTGTATAGTGGAGCCCTTGTGGCTTTCCAAAAACTTGAAAGGTGTTTGAAGGTAAAAAGACCCAACGTCCTTACCTTTAACGACTATTTCAGCTTCAAGGAAGCTGTAAGGGCTCCACTGTACGAGCTAAAAGCAAACCATGCAGCCTGGTTACTTTTGACAAAGACTGTACATGCGGGGGAACTTCGCTGTTACAGCTGTCTGTGTAAAAAAAAAAAGTAACTGTCACTCGGGGAGAAAAAAGTCTGTGTCTATGTGTATGTGTACATACACACGCACAGGTGCGCACGCACACACATGTACGCACGCACGCACGCACGCACGCACACGCACACACACTTCTTTCGCTTGGACTCTTGAAGTCTTGATCCGACGCGAAAAAAAGGATTCCCGGAACCGTCTTTGTATGCTCAAAGACACCGACTTAAACGCTGAACAGGCCTGCTGAGGCGGTCGTATTTAAACAAAAATATCCCATCCGAAACATTTTATTTATCGACTTATGCTGTGTGCACGTCTGCAGTGCGCACCGCTCCTTTGTGCATGAAGGATAGTCGAGCAAACAAAGCTGGATGCTGTAGGCTTTAGAATGTCATTTGTTGGCGCATAACCGCAGCAGTTCAGGCTCAATTTTTTTGTTTTTCAAGTTACGGGATCGAACCGGTACAACTTCGATCGGCTGGTGTGCAAATAGGCTTGGCTACGCAGGCCGTTTACGTGTCGCGATGTGTGCGATGTGGTAGTTCACGCGCCTGCTTTCTTTGATTTGCAGTACTTAAAAAATTGTGTTCACGGCTAACTTTTGGGTCCTTCGAGTTGTTTCGTTGACACCTCTTGTAGTGCCTATGCTAGCGCTATTTAGTAATAGCAAAAGTTGAGAGTTGTGCATATTGGGCTCTCTCTGGCATTTTTATTTGCTTCGTGCTTAGCGTATTGTTCGCTCTGGAGTTTCAAGAAGTAATAAGCAATTAGGCGATATAAGAAATTCGTGCTATTCGAGGTCTTCTTGCTAGAAAGAACCGTTTTAGGCGATTCCTTCGAGCGACCGTACTTGAACTAATTAAGTTATAGGACTGAACCGTCGTGAAGTAAAGTTTAAGCGGCAGGTTTTTGTTTGTGCCAATGACTCAACTGGACAGTGAGGCATTGTGCATAATGAAGGGCTTCGGCCAAGCATCGACTGTCTGAGGTTGTTTAGTGAGACTGAAAAAGTAGCAATAATAAAATGTGCTGCAGCAACGGTGCAATCAAGCCAGGTTAATGAAAGCTGGCACAAATGATCTACAGAAGCAGTAGTTACGAAAAGACCATTAAATTTTGTGAAGAAAATTTTCGCAAATGATTTATAATTTAATTTTTTATACATTGGAAGCATTTTATCAAAAATGCCTCTTCATACAGCGCTGAAATTAAACGTACTGTAGTGAATTACAATTAACGCGCCTTAACTATTATGAATGCGCCTCAGGTTGCCTCGATGGCAGACGAAGAAGTTGACGACGAAGTGTGCCGGCGCGCGCGGCTCCAGCTCTCTGGCTGTGTAGACTGACTGTGATTTAGCTGCCGTCCGCTCAGCTGTTTGGCGAACTGTATAGCTGAGGTCACTAGTACGCGAACCCCCTTTCATTTGGTGGAGGTTGCGGTCGTCTGACGCCCTGGACCTTCGCAGCCGTCTTCTTCCGCCGCTCACAATGCCTAAGGACTCCGTGCCCAGTCCTGCACCACCCACCCCGACCGTTCTGTGCGCTGGAGCGCTGCGGCAGCGTGATCCCGCTTTCTTCAGTGGCACCGGCGACGATGACGTCGAGGATTGGCTGGCATCGTACGAACGGGTGAGCACCCATAACAAGTGGGACGATGCACTCAAACTTAACAACGTCATCTTCTACCTTTCGGACGTTGCGAACCTATGGTTCAGAAACCACGAATCCGACATCCCCACGTGGTCAGCTTTCAAGTCCAATTTTTCTGATGTATTTGGCAGGCCTGCGGTGCGCAAGCTGCGCGCGGAACAACGCCTGCGGAGTCGGGCGCAGCTGCCTGGTGAAAATTTCACCAGCTACATAGAGGACGTTGTGAACCTGTGCACACGAGTTGATGCCTCTATGTCTGAGCGCGCCAAGATTGAGAACATCTTGAAAGGAATCGACGACGATGCGTTCCAGATGCTTCTGGCACGCAATCCCACCACAGTCGCCGAAGTCATTACTCATTGCCAGAACTTTGACGAACTTCGGAAGCGACGCATCCTCACCCGTTCTCCGCTCTCGCAGCAGGAATCGCTTGCTTCCCTCACATCTGACACCGACCCGGCGCAACTGTCACCGCAGATAAAGCAGTTTGTTCGGGAGGAAGTCGCGCGTCAGCTCTTGTTGATGCCCTCCAGTCACGACGCTGCGACTCCTCTGGTGGCGCCATTGCAGGAGGTCATCCGCCATGAAGTTGCCGAGGCTATTCCTACTGCACATCCAGTCCCTTCGGTTGCTCCCTTAACCTACGCCGAGGCTCAGTATCCCCAACCATCTCCTATACCCGCCCGGATGACCTACGCAGAAGCGGCGGCGCGCTCCGTGCCCCTGACTGTTCCACCTCGTCAGCCCGTCCTGCGCCCCGCCCCGTCTCTACGACCAGCCCCGGTTTCTTCGCCGTCTCCGCAGCGGCTTTACAACCCTTGGCGCACATCGGATAACCGACCCATTTGTTACTCCTGTGGGTACGCGGGACATGTCGCCCGCCACTGTCGCCGTCGCATGGTGGCATCGCCGACCATCTCAACCCCTGTGCATCCATCCCAGATGTTTTATTCGGCTTCTCCATCCTCGCCGCTAGACGCGTACGCCCCCGACCGTCGTGCTTACGAGAGCCGACGTTCTCCATCACCGCGCCGTCGCTCACTGTCACCAATGCGCCGTCGCCCTCCCTCCGCTGAAGAGGGAAACTAAGATCCGCAGTTCCGGAGGCAAGAACTGCGCGCTGTTCGAAAAGCTCAAGGCCTCCGTTTTCCCCACGCAACGTTCTTCAGGTCATCGTGGACGGACTGCCGGTACATGCGCTTATCGACACGGGTGCCTCAGTATCAGTGATTCACGAAAAACTCTGCCGCCGCTTGCGCAAAGTCACGACGCCATTTACGGGTCTCTCGCTCCGCACCGCTAGTGAACAATGCATTGCCCCTCTCGCCTCGTGCACAGCGCGAGTCATCATTGAAGATATATTGTATTCAGTCGAATTGTTGGTGCTGTCCTCATGCTCACATGACATAATTCTCGGGTGGGACTTTCTGTCACACAACAACGCCGTCATCGATTGCGCCCGCGCTGAAGTTGAATTTTCCCCTTTGTTTGACGAGCTTACTACTGAAACCTCTGCCCCCTTGCCACTCAAGGTCACTATCGCTGAAGATGTTGAAGTAGCGCCGGGAGCATCTGCCCTTGTTTCCCTGTCGTGCCGTGCCGCGTCGGATGACACCGTTTTATTTACGCCGTCTGCTTCCTTTGTACGCCGGAAGAACCTGCCGCTACCTTCTGCTGTCCTCGATGTTCGGCGGGGTGTCACGAAGATGCTGCTCTACAATCCATCCTCGTGTGCCCTTACCCTGCTACCTGGTGAGTCCCCTGGCTGCATTCAACCTGTCTGCCTTCTCTCTGCCCTTAATGTCCACGAGGCAGCCAGCGGTCCCTCTCTAAACGCCATGCATTCCGCGCTCGCTACTGAACCTGAGCCTGACGAACTTTTCCGCGCCGCCATCGACGATACTCTTCCGTCCACCTACCGTCAGCAGCTTTCAGCCCTTCTCCACTCTTTCCGCTTCGCTTTCGATGCAGCCCATCAGCCTTTAGGCCGTACATCAACCGTGGCTCATCGCATTGAGACCGGCTCCCACCCGCCTTTTCGGCAGCGCCCCTATCGCGTGTCTGCGGCTGAGCGTCAAGTGATAAGTGAGCACGTTGAAGACATGCTGCACCGTGGCGTCATCCGTCCCTCTCACAGCCCTTGGTCTTCTCCGGTGGTGCTGGTCAAGAAGAAAGACGGTTCTATCAGATTTTGTGTCGATTACCGGCGACTGAACAAAATTACCCACAAAGACAATTATCCGCTTCCCCGCATCGATGACGCTCTTGACTGTCTCCAAGGCGCCGAATACTTCTCCTCTCTTGACTTGCGTTCGGGCTACTGGCAGGTCCCGATGGCTGCCGCTGACCGTGAGAAGACCGCATTCGTTACCCCCGACGGCCTTTACGAGTTCACCGTTATGCCATTCGGCCTGTGCAACGCGCCCGCTACATTCGAAAGAATGATGGATAACGTCTTACGGAAGCTGAAGTGGCATACGTGCCTCTGTTACTTGGACGATATCGTTGTCTTTTCGGTAGATTTTTCCACTCACCTCACGCGCCTGCACCAGGTTCTGACTTGCCTCACCGACGCCGGCCTACAGCTTAATCTGAAGAAGTGCCACTTCGGCGCCCGGCAGCTAACCATCTTGGGTCACATTGTATCTAAGGAAGGCGTTCTCCCCGACCCGGCCAAACTTCGCGCTGTTGCGGAGTTTCCCAAGCCGACAACAATGAAGCAGCTTCGGAGCTTTATTGGTCTGTGCTCCTATTTTCGGCGCTTCGTCCGCAATTTTGCGTCGATCATTGCGCCACTCACGAAACTGCTTGGAACAGACAACCACCTGTCCGCTTGGTCCCCCGAATGCGAAGACGCGTTCACCACACTGCGCCGTCTTCTTACCTCGCCGCCCATACTTCGCCACTACGATCCGAGAGCCCCTACCGAGGTGCATACTGACGCAAGTGGCGTCGGCCTCGGGGCTGTCCTGACTCAGCGGAAAGATGGTTATGAGGAATACGTCGTGGCGTATGCGAGTCGGGTGCTCAGCAAGGCTGAATGCAACTATTCCGTCACGGAGAAGGAATGTTTAGCGATCGTCTGGGCACTCATGAAATTTCGACCCTATCTGTACGGCCGCCAGTTTGATGTCGTCACGGACCATCACGCGCTTTGCTGGTTGTCGTCTCTTAAAGACCCGGCCGGCCGCCTCGCCAGGTGGGCTCTCCGCCTTCAGGAGTTCGACATCCGCGTTGTATATCGCTCTGGCCGTAGGCACATGGACGCCGACGCTCTATCTCGATCTCCTCTGCCCACCGCCGCTGCATGCTCATCCGTGCCTGAACCCGTCCTCTCGCCTCTTACCGCCTCTGATATGCTTGCGGAACAGCGCAAAGACCCGTGGCTTGCGTCGATCATCGACGTCGTGACCAACGCTCACACTGCTGTGCCTTCGCGCACTCTACGCCGCCAGGCACCACATTTTGCGTTCCGTGATGGCCTGCTCTACCGCCGTAACTACACGCACGATGGTCGACGGTGGCTCCTCGCGATACCTCGCCATTTACGTTCTGAGATCTGTGCCTCGTTTCACGCTGACCCACAATGTGCCCACGCCGGTGTGTTGAAGACGTTTCAAAGAATATCTCAGCGTTATTATTGGCGGGGCATGTACGGGTACATTCGCCAATACGTCCGCTCCTGCATCGCCTGTCAGCGACGCAAGTCTCCCGCGCCACGTACGAGCGGCCCCTTGCAGCCATTGCCGTGCCCGGCTCGCCCATTCGATCGTGTTGGCGTCGACCTCTACGGCCCGCTGCCCTACACGTTATCTGGGAACCGCTGGATAATTGTTGGCGTCGACCACCTAACCCGATATGCAGAGACCGCCGCACTACCCGCTGCCACTGCTCGTGACGTTGCCCACTTCCTGCTGCACAATTTTGTTCTCCGCCATGGTGCGCCGCGCGAGTTGCTCAGTGATCGAGGCCGTGTCTTTCTTTCGGACGCGGTGGAAGCCCTCCTCAGAGAGTGTCGCATCATTCATCGGACCACCACTGCATACCACCCTCAAACTAACGGGCTGACTGAGCGCTTTAATCGCACTCTCGGCGATATGCTCACCATGTACGTCTCGTCAGATCAGTCTAACTGGGACTCTGTGCTGCCTTTTGTGACGTACGCATACAATACCGCCACCCAGTCAACCACCGGATTTTCCCCTTTCTACCTGTTGTATGGCCGTGAGCCGTCCTCCACAATGGACACGGTTTTGCCGTACACTCCGGACGCCTCCGAATGCACGCCCCTTTCCGAACTCGCCAAGCACGCCGAGGAATGTCGCCAACTGGCCCGTTCTTTCACCTCGGACTCCCAAGGTCGCCGAAAGCATGAACACGATGCCCATCAAACCGCGCACGCTTTCTCTCCAGGTTCATTAGTTTGGCTTTGGGTCCCCTCCACTACACCAGGACAGTCTTCGAAATTTCGCAGAGAACATCATGGCCCTTACCGCGTCGTCGAATCAACATCCCCTGTTAATTATATTGTAGAGCCGCTTACACCCTCTTCGGACTTGCGTCGTCGCGGCCGTGAGCTTGTCCATGTCAGTCGCCTCAAGACTTATTACGACCCCCTCCTCTTGCCAGCACCATAGGTCGCCAGGATGGCTCCTCTTCCATCCCGGGGCCATTGTAGTGAATTACAATTAACGCGCCTTAACTATTATGAATGCGCCTCAGGTTGCCTCGATGGCAGACGAAGAAGTTGACGACGAAGTGTGCCGGCGCGCGCGGCTCCAGCTCTCTGGCTGTGTAGACTGACTGTGATTTAGCTGCCGTCCGCTCAGCTGTTTGGCGAACTGTATAGCTGAGGTCACTAGTACGCGAACCCCCTTTCAGTACGTTTAAGTACATATATGTTCCAAACCTGGAAGTAGAATCGTAAGGTTAGGAACTACATTTTCTGTAATTTTTTTAATGCGAAGGGATTTTTTGCCTCATGAGCATCGCGGACAGGATGTGTCATCACGGGCTGTGGACAGGAAGAGTGGATAGAGCGTGTTCTCATGAACTGTCGATCATCCAGTAAGAGTGAAATTAAAATTTGTATTTATTGATAATGTTTTAATGGAGAGTTTACATTAACGAATTACTAACTGAAGTAATTGTTAAATAGTAAGACAATTGATTTCATTTATTTCTTCGATTAATTCACGAAATTGGTGGATTACTAGTAATTCCTCCAGAATTAAACGAACAAAAGTAATAATGCAATAAATGAATCAACAATTAATTGCGCTAATCAATCGATTTTAGCCACTTATTTGAAATTACTGAATATAAAACGATTACTAATTAATTATTATTTAAAAGTTTGATAATTAATTAGTTGGTTGGTTTTATGGGGTTTAACGTCCCAAAGCGACTCACGCTATGAGAGACGCCGTAGTGAAGGGCTCCGGAAATTCTGACCACCTGGGGTTCTTTAACGTGCACTGACATCGCACAGTACACGGGCCTCTAGAATTTCGCCTCCATCGAAATTCGACCGCCGCGTCGGATCGAACCCGCGTCTTTCGGGTCAGCAGCCGAGTGCCGTACGATTAATCAAGTAATTTTATTAATTGATTATCCAAATACATAATTACCACCAATTATTAACGGCCTTACTAAGTGACAGCATTTCCGCACATAAGGGGACTTAAGATAACCTTTAATTTTTTTATTTGTTTCATTTACTCACTTGACGATATGAAAACAAGTTCCAAATGTAGTGAAGGCCTCTCACGAATTTTTGCGTTTAAAAATCAATTGTACTTTCTGCATCACGCTTGGGACATGGATTTCTGCCGGTGAGGGCAAAAGCGACGATTATTCAACATGAACCCGCGTTATAGTTTCGAAACGACGAAAGCTCTCTGCGGACTTAAATGCCCACAGTCGCGGCGTTTACTTAACTGACCGCACTAAGTGACGCTGAACGAAAAAAAAAAGTACGTGGACAGGCAGTTCGCCCCCCGTAATCCATTTAAACGCTGCCGTTCCGAAGCCGGCAATCCGCGGCCAATCACCGTAATGGGGAAGCGATGAAAATCCCGCCAACTAGGCTAAGTGCCGGCCTGCGCAGCAAACTGGCTTTGACTTAGAGAACGCAGGCGCTGATGCTCCGCCTCCCCCTCTAGTTTCCCTTTAAGCTACCTCTGTATGAGCAATAAGCAAGCGCAACAGCGTCGAGCATCGCGATCGTTCTTTTACCTTCGTCCTAGAAGCGAGTCCCCGTAATGGGGCGCTCGGTAAAGCGCCCTAATCCGTCTGGGGAATCCACCTTTCGTGCCGGATAGTCGCCTCTCTTTCGATGCTCCGATAGTTTATTAATGAGCGCACTTAATTTTGTGCCACAGCCGCGTGTGTTTGTAGTGCGTCTGAAGATGCCTTACTCTGGCAGCGTTTAGTGGTGGTGCGGTCGTTACATGCCTATTTTTTATCGCTGAGTAATGCACGACGAGAGCCCGGGGCTGTCATTGGGTCGGTCCCTGCACATCAGCTCGATTTTTCGTCTGCACTGTTATTGTATTCTGTCTGTTTAGGTAATCCGCCGCGTGTTTTAGTTCATTCCTTGGATTACTTAGCAAGACATTGTCACCAGCAACACCGAGGGTACTGTGGTGATCTCAATTAACTGTTAAACCTAATTCTCTGTGCTGTCTTCTAAAAACTGCTCGCAGACAGGCAGCGTGGATAATAAATTAGTGGTTTTAGAGGGAAGGAAATGGTGCAGTAACTGTCTGACTTCTCGATGGACACCTCAACCGCGCCATGACGCAAGGAAGGCGGGAGTGAAAGAGCGGCCGTAGTGGACGGTTCCGGAATAATTTCGGCCACCTTTAACGTGCACTGACCTCGCACAGCACATTAGAGTTATAAACAAGGGAGAGGAGAGTGTTCTACTACAGGATACCCTTTCTGACTGGTACTTTCCGATTCCTTCTTTAGTCGCATGCCGTACACCCTCTGCCGGTAGCCGCCGCGGTGGCTCAGTGGTTATGGTGCTTGGCTGCTTATGGTTATGGTGCTCGACCACATTTTCTGGACACCGACAACGCTGTGGGCTTTCGCTGCTGATGAGCTATGTAATGCTTTTTCATTAATAGATGCAGCGTGTCCGCCAAACTTCGTTAAACTTGATGCGGCGTCTGTGCTGGCTAAAAAAAGTTAAATGATGCTGGAAACTGTAATAATTCGGATGATCAACTCCAGCTGACCCACATTATGCTTTTGCAGTTGCATTTTTTTTTAATGCTGCTGCCAGGGATCCTTCAGTGTTTGACGACTGTGTTGTTGTTTCGGGGTGGCTACAGCTGGTGCTGTTTGGCGTGAGGAATGTGTTGGCACTGATGACTTGAGCATACAAAGTACTGCAGCGCGTTTGTGTACAGAGTTCCGAGAGCACTAGTGCGGCTACTGCTGCGCAGACGCGTAGACGTTTGTAGGACTTCTATGATATGGTAGCGCAAGAACTAAATATAAAGAATCCCGGCCTGCGCCACTTAAGTATACCGGCTTAAACCAAGCGAAAATTAAAGACAGGGGACAGCCTAACCAAAGTCAGTTCAATCCGAGTAGTTTAAAAATTGGAGTGACTGATAACATGATTTTCTTGAAGCGCTGGCTATTGAAATTAAATGCGTCACGCATTGGAGATACTGCAGATACCTGGCTTCGGGGTGTCTGCTCCTGGTTGGTCATCAAAGAGATTTTCAGATGGTTCAGAGGGTACTTGTTACTTTAGGTTCGTTGTTTTAATGCTGATCTATGTCCTAATGGATACAAGTGTTGTAGTTTTTTGCTGTGCTTAAGAATTATATTATTTGTTTGTACTTAAGCTATGGGATTTTTTTATATGGCTGTTTTTAAGTATTCTGCCTGTCTGGAGTGAATGGGGACGCTGGTGTGATCAGTGAGTGCATCTTTTGGTCATAAAGGGAGGCTGACGGCTTGGCGATGGAAGGAAATGCCGGTTCAAGTGGAAGTGCTGGTTATTGGGCTATGAAGATTGATTGCTGTGATGGGGAGCCTTCCTGGGGGAAGAATGATCTGCTCATGAATTGCGCCTGATGAGGCTCTGCGGCCTCTGTCGGTGCGGTCTGCGTTTGTTGTGGTGGTTTATTACTATAGGGTCGTGATTTTCTGCATTGGGTGAAGTTTGATACATTTGTGAAGTTACGGGTTAACTTGTCGGCACGTAATGAACGTGCCGTTATTGTTAAAGTAATGTTCCTTATTGGATGGTCCCCGGCCGCGGTGGTTGAATTTTGATGGAGGCGAAATTCGAGAGGCCCGTGTACTGTGCGGTGTCCAGTGCACGTTAAAAACCCCAGGTGTTCGAAATTTCCGGAGCCCTTCACTATACGGTGTCCCTTGTAGCCTGAGTCGCTTTGGGCTGTTAAACCCCCATAAACCATAAGCCATCTTTGGTGTTTCTTTAATAGTTAATTTATATTATCTTCATGTTGAAGAGCCCGCTTTATGTACTAGAGTCTTGAGTGTCTCAATTAAAAAAATTACAGGGACACCTACTTCCTTTATTTGTTGGCAATGCGATAGCATTAGCACCTGTTGATGCCTTTACAGAAAGTGACGTCACTTCCGGTTTGGTGATGTCACTGCCTTCAAGCCAGTTGGAAATGCTTAGGTTTCGCGACGTGACTTCCCTCCAGTCAATCGATGAATTTTGTGGCCGAGGACGCAGTTTGGCCTTTTGGTGCACCTCATTCTATCGCATTAATACATAATGTTGAAACTGTTTGTTGCGAAAGCAACACTACGCGAGTCGCCGAGCCATTTCGCCGAACTGAGGCAAGGCCATACTGCGCATGCGCGAGGAGCAGGGACGTCACACGGCGCACAGCTGGCGCGCCGCCGCCATCGCTGCGCGGGTGACTCAGAAGTGCCGCCGCCGCTCTCGCCAGTTGCTCATGCGCAGCAGCGGCGCATAGCTAGCGTGCCGGGGCCGCCGCCGCTGCCGCGCGCTCTCCATCGCCCCTCTCTCTCTCTATCCTCGTTGCTTTCGTAATCCTCCAGGTTTAACCTGAGCTAAACCACTGCCAATTTTCCTTTTTAGGGTGGGTGTTAGAGATCTGCGCTCAGCTATGCGCCCTCGTGCAGGATGACGTGCCATCAAGTTTTTTCAATGTGTCATCCTGAGCCCCATCGCGCGAGGCACTGGATGTGAGCACGGGGTAGGCACGTGATAACCGTTTTTACACATCGTTATTTTAGTTGTCTTCCGTTGCCAATGGAAGCCGTGAACTATTGTGTGCAAACAGTTTCTAGCTTTCTGAACACAATGTTTTAGCCACCTGTGAGCACACAAGCCGACAATTGATCTGCTGCTACTTCCCTCTCTACACTGCTTGTAGCTGTTGTAGCTTGTAGCTTCCTTTTCACCGACCATCCTAATCTAACGCTTAGCTTGAGGCTCGAAGAAAAAAGCAAACAGAAAGTTCGTTAAAGAGCTCGTATAAGCGCCCCATTAGCAAGTCGGAGGCTAGCAGTATACGCGACCTCTCGCTCCAAAGCCTAATTGCTTTCTGTTTGGCAGTTGAAGACTTCTAGTGCATCAGATGCCAGGATCAAGCTAGCTGGTTAACCACAGACTCCCGCTGAAACCAAGCCGTCAGCGCGATCGCAATGAAAGGCGCTCAATGAACTTGTTCCGAAAGCTGGGGGGAATGATCAACTCGAAATTACTGCTGTAAAACCACCAGAAAATGAGTCGGGGAAGTTGCAAGAAAGAGGAGAAAGGGGGAGGGGGCTGAGATGCTGCAGCTTGGGGATACCAGTGCTTGAGATACAACGCAATCCTTTCGCGCGGTATACAAAGCGTAGTGGGGATCATCGAGCGGCGACAGACCGGCGATTGGATCGGAGATGCGGCACAAGCCAAAGCCAAAGCCCGCCGGTGAGTCGCATTCGCAGCACGCGATCCAGTAAACGCAGACGAAGAAAGAAAGATGCGGGAGGCAGGCGCTGCAAGCGTCCGATTGTGATTGGTCCTCGCACGCAAATTACAGCCGCGGGAATTGAAAAACGCGTCGCCGCCTGCCGCAGCAGCACCGGGGACCGAAGTATCGCCGACTTATTAGAGCAGCGCGGACTAATGACTCCAGCGCCCAAACTGGGACGCGAGGGGTTACAACGTTAGTGGATCAAACACCGCGGCAGCTGATCCGGCCTTTCGTGTTTTTCGTCCGCGAACAACCAGGCGGGCGGGTGGCGCCATCTACGGTGGCGACCTCGTGCGGGCTCTGCCAGCGGTGGCGTCAGCGATGAAGGAGCCGAGTGTTGTAGTTGCCAACGCTGGGGAAATCATTAGCACGCCGTACTTTTGCGCCAACGCGCGCTACGCAGTCACGCAGGCCGCTTTACTTTGCGCGGGCATGGTGCAGATAGAGAGCGAGAGAGAGAGCTCTGGCGGGTCTCGGGCCGCTGCCAATCGATGCTTAATCAACGCGTCCAGCTTGTTTGCCTTTGAGTAGGCGACGTTTTTTAGTCCCTACGACTGCAGCAGCGGCGAAAGAGCGCACAACCTGACGGCAGGCGCGGCCGGTTGCCGGTGCCATTTTCTACTCTCTCTTGTACCCTCTTTTTAAAAACTTGTTCCAACCTTGTTCCGCCGGCTATAACGCTCTTCTGTGTCAGTCCCCGGTGGGCACACGTCGAAGAGCGAGCGATGTTTGCTCCTACTAGGAAGTAAAAATGTGCTGTCGTGCGGCGGTCGACGTTCTACTTTCGCGCATTGCCTCTGGGGAGGCACTCACGGGCAGAATCGGACTGAGCATCAGGCAAACACTGGCTCAAAGCGTCGAGTGAGGAAATTTCTACTTCGAGCTTTTTGGGAAACACACTGAGAAGGCGGCAGCCGCTGCTTTGGTGAAACAGCTCTTTTTCTCTATGTCTAACTCTCTCACCGCCGACGAAGGGCTTGGGCTCTACCGTCAGCGAATGGTTCGGTGAATAACCTGGAATGCGAGGGATGAATGCAACCAGCGTTCCCAGTCGGCGTAATTGACCTCCAATGAACGCGGCCGAGGCCAGCGACATATGCAGCGCCGGACTGTGGGCCGTATCCTTAGTGGACGTGTGGACCGATTCGTAGTAGACATGTGGACCTTAATCGCGGCAGCATGTGGGCCGGAATCGTAGGAGACACGTGGGCAGGAACCATCGGAGACACGTGGGCAGGAACCATCGGAGACATGTGGGCCGGAACCATCGGAGACATGTGGCAGGAACCATCGGAGACAGGTAGCCGGAACCATAGGCAGCATGTGGGCCAGAACCATAGGAGGCATGACCGGAACCATAGACAGCATGTCGGCCGGAATTACAGGAGACATGTAGGTCAGAACTATAATAGCATGTGGGCCGGAACCATAAGAGACATGTGGGGCAGAGACATAGGAGGCTGTGGGCCGGAACCATAGGAGGCGTGTTCGCCGGGACCATAGCAGCTTGTGGGCTGGAACCATAAGAGACATATGGGGCAGAGCCATAGGAGGCTGTGGGCCGGAACCATAGGAGACGTGTTCGCCGGGACCATAGAAGCTTGTGGGCTGGAACCATAAGAGACATGTGGGGCAGAGCCATAGGAGGCTCTGGGCCGCAACCATAGCAGCACGTGGGCCGGAACCATAAGAAACATGTGGGGCAAAGCCATAGGAGGCTGTGGGCCGGAACCATAGGAGGCGTGTTCGCCGGGACCATAGAAGCTTGTGGGCTGGAACCATAAGAGACATGTGGGGCAGAGCCATAGGAGGCTTTGGGCCGCAACCATAGCAGCATGTGGGCCGGAACCATAAGAGACATGTGGGGCAAAGCCATAGGAGGCTGTGGGCGGGAACCATAGCAGCATGTGGGCTGGAACCATAAGAGACATGTGGGGCAGAACCATAGGAGGCTGTGGGCCGGAATCATAGCAGCATGTAGGCCGGAACCATAAGAGACATGTGGGGCAGAACAATAGAAGTCTGTGGGCCGGAACCATAGCAGCATGTGGGCCGGAACCATAGCAGCATGTGGGCCGGAACCATAAGAGACATGTGGGCCGGAACCATAAGAGACATGTGGGGCAGAACCATAGGAGGCTGTGGGCCGGAACCATAGGAGGCATGTTTGCCAGAGCCATGCAGCATGTGGGCCGGAACCATAAGAGGCATGTGGTTCAAAACCATAGGAGGCTGTATGCCGGAACCGTAGCAGCATGTGAGCCAAATCCATGGGAGGCATGTTTGCCGGAACCATAAGAAACATGTGGGGCAGAACCATAGGAGGCTGGGGGCCGGAACCATAGGAGGCATGTTTGCCGGACCCATAGCAGCATGTGGGCCTGAACTATAAGAGGCATGTGGGTCAGAACCATAGGAGACGTGTAGGCCGGAACCATAGGAGGCAGTGGGCCGTAACCATAGGAGGCATGTGTGCCGGAACTATAGCAGCATATGGGCCTGAACCATAGGAGACAGGTGGAGACGAGCTAAATGGCATAAATGTATGACCACGCATCTATAGATTGTCTATAGACTATCTATAGGATCTGTGTTGCTTATAGTCTAGTCTATATTGTTTGTATATAGAAAGTCTATGGGCCTTATAGTCTATGGACAATCTATAGACTGTCTACAGAAATTTTTGTAAGGGCACTGCTATTATAAGAATTAACCTTTAAGGGCAAATGAAAGGACCTATCTCACTCCAAGCGAATAAACGAACTATGCCGTGGAAGAAGTTGCAAAGCAGATATTGTGAAAGGAAAGAGACAGAGAAAGATTCTCCGTTGAGGAAGGCTCCGGGTTAATTTTGATCACTTGGGGTACCCTAACACGCACTCACATAGCGCAGTACACGGGCGTATTTCGAACTTTTGAACTTTGCCTAAGTTGAAATGCAGCCGCCACAGCTGGGGCTGAATCCCACGACTGCATCGTGGTGTTCAACCTGACTGCCATCTAGTCATTACGGCCGGTATTAGAGGTACGAAGATATTCTCTTTAAACAGATATCCATGCTTGAAGTGAATCACGGCCGTTGAACAAGTCTGATAAAGTAACTGTGATTCACTTCAGCCCATTCCTGACGAGATGAACTTTTGCCGAACACTTGACTAGCCTATATCAACGCTTGTTTAAGCTCTGAATTAGTAATTTCGTATCTATGTGCAAGCGTTTATCGCATAACCGTATCATGGCGCCGCGCAACCTTCTCCTTGGTAGTAATACCATTGGCATGGTTATCATGATACAAGAAGCTTAAACGCAGCGTGCTTTTGCTGGCACAGGACAGGGTTCATTGGAGATACATGGGAGAGGCCTTTTGCTCTGCAGTGGGCGTAGTCAGACTGGGGATGATGATGCCTATGCAGTCAATATAGCACACCGAAACAGTTTTCGTGAATGTGCTTTTACGGCGAATCGTGTATAATAATACCTCAGTAACACTGAAACTTAATACACGGGCGTCAGTTAACGCTGCAATACATTTTATTGCGTGGAAGGAATTCTAAAGTTCTCCAACAGTATCCGCGCGGTACGCTGAAGGAACTTTGAATGTTCGCGTTTCCTGGCGTACGCGTTTTCTTCAAAAATAGAATAAAATAAAGTATTATGAAGGAGAGAGTGGCTCATTAGAAACAAAACCCTTTCATGTGTACTCAACTCTGCTAAGCTGGCACGAAGCGCTGTTTTAGTGAAGCTCCAAAACTTGATTTTTCAACACATACCCTGAAATAAAGATAAAAGAAAGCCTTTTTGATACAAGAAGGTGCCAGTTAAAAACACTGCCGTCTGCTGTGGTGGGAGTAAGAAATGAGTTGAAGCAACAAATTCATCCCACTGCAGGGGCTGCTAGGAGTTCGGGCAGGCAACAGCAACAGCGGAGTAAAAGAGAGAAAGGGAATGTGGTGGTGAGAGAGCCATGTTCGGCGCGCTGTAGCGTCGCGCAACTCGTATCGGGTTTCTCGGCTCACGGCGAAGGGTTCGTTCGAGGCAAAAGATGCCGTCGTTAATGGCGATAGCGACTAGGACGGCGGAAACTGAAAACCGCTACCGGCACCCGCCTTAATGCGTGGCGTCTCTGTGGGCGGCCACCACTCGCGTTGCGTGGTGGTGCGGCTTTGTTTTCTTAAGGTTTTACGTTTCCCTAATGAAGAACTGGCACAAAGGAAGCTTCTCTGAAGCGGTACGCGGGGTGGATGCGCCTGCTTCGGTCTTCCAGGCAAACATTTCTTTCATAATTTTCCAGGCCAAAATGCTTGTGGCCGATGTGGACAGAGTCATGCACAGAATACTTTTTTAAACGGTCATCACTACCACAAGGCATAAAAGGGAATATTGTATGACTTGATAAATGCCTCTACGGTTGCGCCTGTTGATTAATGTGTCTGACCAGCATAACTGTTTATGCTTTCGTGATTTCTGCTTCCGCTACTTGTGATTCAGGGAAAAGACTGCACTAAAACCTGTGCAGAGTACGCTTGAAAGGCTCCTCGCTTCTTGTGACGCAACCGGTCACATATAGACGTGGCCAGCAATAATTTCCTTGAAGTTGGAGTAGGGTGCAATTAAATCCGAGATGCCCTTCAGTCGGTTCGTCGTATGAAGCCTACAGAATTTCTTCTCGAAGGTTCGCTGGAGCGACAATAAAGCAGGTGGTCTTGTTAGGCCACACCGTTTCTTCACGAGGAGCCATCCACGTTTGAACGGCGCGGGGGCGAGGAAGTATTGCCTTCTAGGTACTTAATGAACTGTTGTAGCTCAGGGTCCAAGCGTTGTTATTGAATTGATACACCCTGGCGAGTATCGAATCGTCCCTCCATCTGTAGCCCGCGTGACGAAGCCGCATGCCTCCGCGGCATTAGCGTAAGCCCGTTATCAGGTACTCCTGTTTGCCTAACTGCTGGCTCAGAGTGTTTGCGACAAACGATAAGGCATTCGTCTTATCGGAATATTTTTCGCTTACAGAAGCCTCGCGGACACCGGTCAGAAGACCTCCAACTCTCTCGTCGAAATGCGAACAGAAGCGTTATCGAAAGAGCCTTAAATATACCGAGATAGCAGCGGTGAATAAGGACGCATGCATGTTTGTCGGAAGCTAAACTAACAGGTTTAACGCTGAGACAGGGAGAGTGGGCAGAGAACAAACGCTATTTAATGACATGCTGTTCAAAATCTAGAAGAAGAAATGGGCATTGGCAGGACATGTAATGTGCGGGCGAGATAACCGCCGATTCACACGACGGACCGTTCGCCCGCGGCCCGCGCACTACGTGTGCATACGTCAGCACATTTAGGGGCGCGCTCTCGGCTGCCATCCATCCATGCATCCAGCGCGTCTCTCAAAGTGCTGACGCACGCACACGTAGTGCGCGGGCCGCGGGCGAACGGTCCGTCGTGTGAATCGGCCTTTATGGGTAACGGACTGGACTTCAGGAGAAAGCAAACATAACGGAGGCGGCAGAAAGTTGGGTGGGCGGATGAGATATAGAATTTTAAGGCGGAAGCCTTTAATGCCTCATAGTTGTAAGCAGTTGTTGTCGACAGAAATGCCACGCTTTTCAATTGGTCGAAATGGTCGTGACGTCACAGTGCGCGAATTTCAAACGGGACCAATTGTACTTTGGCTAGTAACCATGCAACCATTAAAGGGATGGTATAGTGATGCTCCAAGTAAGTGGGATTGAGTTTAGTTAATTGCTTAATTTACCAATTAGCCAAATCAACCTTTATAATCAGACCAGACAGATAAATAAAACAGAGTAGGAAATTGGTCGAGTTGGGGAATCGAACAAGGGTCTCCGGAGTGCGAGACGAGCACGCTAACCACTCCGCCATGCCAGCTCGATGGTTTGGAATGAACAAAGGCGCGTCTAGCTAATACGATGTCTTCGTTCACTCCCATCTTCCTCCTTTGCCTTACGGCGAGGTTCAGGTGTCCACCGAGATATGCGAGAGATAAACATTTCCTTTCCTCAAAAACCAATTTACCGACGAGCAAGGCGTTGAGCCGAAGGGGCGATAGCCCTGGCAGCGTTGCAAGACGCTGTCGCGTTCCACTGTTAGAGGCGAAGCTTAACATCTTAACCACACATCAGTGACACAAGCAGCAACACTGCGCTTAAGGCTTTCGCCTCACCGCACTTTAGGTAAACAAAGCGCCCTCCTGAATTTTTGCTGGAAACGAGCGCGCACACGCTTCGGCCCGAGCTTTTCTTCCCCGGCATCCTTCTACGTCCTCCCTTCCTGATTCTGGCTCCCCCTCTCCGCTAACGACATATTAAGAAATATTGCAACATTTGCGCCTTGAAAGGCAGACACTCCCGATGCCCGCTAAGGGTCTCAGTAAATCAGAGGAATGTCACCTTCGCAGGCTACAAACTATGTCTTTCAATAACCCAGCTACGCTTCACGCCATTGAGCCCGAGTCCTTTTCGGCACAGTGCAAATTTTGTGGCCAGAAGGCAAACTTGTACCACATGGTATGGGCTTGTCAGAAAAATGACAGCATTGAGATCATAAATCAGCCAACGCGGGAGGGCTGGGAGGCGGCCCTGTCCAGCTCGGACCTCGAGGAACAACGAGCCCTCGTCGCCAGAGCACGGGCAGCGGCTTTCACCAACGGCGTCCCGGACTAGGGACCCGATCAGCCTTCCCTTCAACTAAGGCTTTAATAAACGTTTTCATCATCTGGGTTAAGGTGGCCGCGGCTGGCATAGTGCAGGGTTAATGGGAGAGATATGGGAGAGGCGTTTGCCTTGCAGTGGGCGTAGTCAGGCTGGTGCTGATGATGATGACACTAACAGCCGCAGCAACGAAACAACTCAAAATAGCCGTCGCACGTGTTGGTCACCCACTCTTTTCTCGCTACAACGCCGACAAAAGGCTTTCCGTGTTGCGAGGAGCTGGCGTTGAAAGTGAGATAGCGATCCGCTCCACGTTCAGGCCTTGAGCTGAGCGTGCCACGTAAGGGGGGGAGCCGCATTGACTCGGCGTCCAGCTGAGATCCCCGCAGCGCTACTAGCAACTCCTCTGGCAGCTACAGCATACGTGTGCCAGCGTAATCTGCGAGGTCGATTACGTGGCGTATGCTGTACTCCAGTCTGCCCATGGTTTGTGCGCTATGAGGATACGGGTTGTGCTGGCCTCGAGGACGTCACGCGAGAAAGTGATCGGGACAAGGCGTGGCGAAACGAGAGACGTGAATTGATTGAAGCCTTCCTCGTCATCGCACGTCCTGGTCACGATATTTGAGAGGACAAAATAATAAAGGCCCTAATTTGGGGATGCACGCATACGCGCGCGCGCACGCACACACGCACACGCACACAACACACACGCGGGGAGCAATTAAGTTACACGGATGGTAGATGAAATGTTCCACCAACGCTACGGCCACGATGTTGCCAGGACCATTCAGTACGGGCAGTGGTCGATAAGAACGCAATATAATTGAAGGAAAAGGATCACTATACTGGACCGGCCCAGGCATGAAATGATTTTGAGCTCTGCCTCAAATGTGATTGACTGTTAGAGCGTCATTAATCCGTGCCGTCTTTTCCTCCTTAGTTGAACCCGCACTATCTCCGCAGTTGATGTGTTACTTGGGCCGGTTGAAACGCGCTGCCAAGCGTAGAGGTCTAGTTAATCCAATGATGGTTTGTTTTATAGGGGCTTAACGTTCAAAAGCGACTAAGGCTATGAGGGTCGCCATAGTGAAAAGCTCCGGAAATTTCAACCATGTGGGGTTCTTTGACGCGCTCTGACATCGCAGAGTACACGGGCCTCTAGAATTTCGCCTCCATCGAAATTCGACTAACGCGGCCGGAATCGAACCCGCGTCTTTCGGGTCAGCAGCCGAGCGCCATAATCAGTGAGCCACCGCGGCGGCAGTTAATCCCATGAGTTTAGGCGAATCCTTCAATGTGGAGTGAATCTGAATGAAGGAAGTAAATAATACTCATTAGCCTAACTCTTTAGACTGACACCATTTCCACTTCGAACTGGTGATTAATATGACCACACACTGTCAAGCGCACTGTAAGCACGAATCACTCTATAATTACTATAGTATAAATAGAATAAACATTCCTCTGCGCACTCCTTTTAGGGGCATGCAGGGCATGCTGTCGAAATCCCGCCTTGTAGATTTCGATCATTAAATGTTCGGAATGCTCACTGGTGGCAATAGAGGCATATCCCCACCTCAATGCATACTAACTTGATGCAGTTAGCAATCAAAGTTAGCAGTCAATTAAAATGCGGCACCGTATGTCTGGATGTTAGCAACTAAGGGAGGTTGAATCCTCGGTTAAAATCTTGCCAACTGCAAGAACTTAGCCTATTTTGAACAGAGATTATGCTTCCCCTGCCAACCGTAAGCATTCCGTGTTTTTAGTGATAGAAATGCCAAGACCCTGTTGAGGTGTGCGCTGGAGGACCGTTTACTCTCCTTCTACTCCCTTATGAGGTAATTCGTGTTTACAGTGTGTTACTCGCCCTGGTTAGCTTAATTACTAGAGCGACTTATCCGTGCATGCGATGGTCGCCGGTTCGATTCTGGGAGCAGGACTATCTTTTATTCAGCTAGGAAGTTTTCACGAAAACTGAATAGCTTTTATTTGTAGCCCTATCGATGGGCTCGGGTAATTTGTAATTACTTTCTCTGTTCATGGACAACGCGTGTGAATGAACCGTTTCTTCGAGACCAAGTCTGGCGCTTCGTTGTGACTGCCCTGTTTGCCAAGCTTCAAATTTGTGTTACGGTGCTCTGATGCATAGAAGCAGGTATCCTGACGTCGAAATATCCGCAAAGCTCCGGAAAACAAACAAAACGCTGAAATTGAAACTCGAATAGCGAAACGCAGGAATAAAAGGCGATAAAGAAGGCAGATAATCATCGCGAAGAAAAATAGTCAAAAAGAAAACTTTAAGGCTCATAACTTTTGGATGGCGATCAAACTGGAAAGACAAGGGGAAGAGGGAAGTAAAAAAAAATGGGGGAAAGTGTTCAAGGCCTTGATGGCGAAGACGACGGAGACTTCCCTCCTGGGGCTGGATTGTAAGGCGTGTGTCGACCTGGACGTCTTGCGACCGCCCGTTACGGTCTTTCCCCTGCGAACACAATGGACGTTTCGAAGCAGGGGTGAGGGAGGGAAGAGGGAGAAACGGGCAGAGACTAATTGTCGAAAGGTTTCGAGTTTCGGCAATTACGTTCGCCGGAGATTGCGTCCCATGAGTCCCGGCCGAAAACGACCAGACTCGGCTTCCTGCCTGGCTTCCGGCTCCGGAAGCCGCTACCAGCAAGCCCCGCTGAGGTCGCTGGAGCAGGTGCGGAAAATGCGACGCACAGGAGAACCGCGCCCTTGATTCTGTGTCAGCAGTAGGCGCTAGAGAAGAGGCACAACGCACGCGTGAGGTCCGAACGCATCAGCTTACCTGACTTGTTCGTAAGCACTGATATGAACGGGAGTTACTGTATCTTTCACTCTGCCGCCGCGGTGGCTCAGTGGTTATGTTTCTCGACTGCTGACCCGAAAGACAAGGGTTCGATCCCGGCCGCGGCGGTCGCATTTCGATGGAGGCGAAATGCTAGAGGCCCGTGTACTGTGAGATGTCAGTGCACGTTAGACAACCCTGGGTAGTTGAAATTATTCGGTACCCTCCATCACGGCGTCCCTCATATTCCGAGTTGATTTGGGGCGTTAAACCCCCTAAACCAAACCAAACTATCTTTAACTCTATTTTCACATGCTTTGGTTTGAATCCTCGTGTCAAAGACAGTCCTGATAAATGCATAAACGTAAACGTTTGGGCGAGTTGCTGAGATATGCTCCAGCAATAAATGGCTTATTGGAAAAACGACAGGGACAATGCGCTGTGTTTGTCGCCTTGGCTCCACTGTTTTTGTCACTGCGTCAGTTATCGCTGAACACTATCGTGAGTTGGTTCTCCCGCTTCTTGGTGATCTTTGATCTTGAAAGCAACACGAAATCTCTCTACGCAGTCTTTTCTTTCTGTTTAGTCTTGCGCTGGTCTAAATTATCTCGCTGCAAATGCAGTGCAAGTGTTTTGCGAGAAAATGAAAGGCGCCGTAATTGTCGCTCCCTCGGTGGTTGCTTGTATCATTCTGTGGGAGAAGAGAAGGAGGGAGTGGAAGGAAGCGAGAGAAAGGAGTTATAAGGTGCCTGGTAGGTTATAATAGTGAACTTACCGGCCCGGCGAAATGTCGTCTGTTCGTGTAGGGCATTTACGCCTGCAGGAAGGAGCGCGATGCCGATCGAGAAAGTATGCGGTGGAGAAGTTCCTGCTTCCCTGCGAAAGCCTCGCTCGTAAACTGATAAGAACTCGAAACAAAGAGCAGAGTATGTTTCGAGACCTGGTTCAGTCATTTCGCGTGTACAGACAGGAGATGATCATCGCTACAAACAAGTGTTATAGTTCTATGCAGTTGTTTGCAGTGTTGCGGACTCGAGACTCTGGCGCATTGAGCAGTTCTGTTCCGTCGCGATTGCAGCGGCCTTGCTCCAATCTGTCATATGTCCCGCTGATTCCACATTTTCAGCAAGCGCATAGGAAATAACATGTATTTTTCTTATTTTCTTCATAAATGTGTCGCTTCAGACAAGTGCTGAAATATCTACTCACACTAATGTATGCGCAATACGAGCTCATGCAGGTATTCTTGAAAATAGCTCTTATAATGCTGCGGAATTTCAGATATACCTAGAAATGGTTCTCATGGTTTGCCCCGGGGTAGGTGCAAAACATGAATCGACTGAGCATCATTTGGGTTCACTCCGTGCTTAAAATTACGACCAAGTGAACCCAGGATCTGCCCGTTCATTCAGGAAATACTAAGCGTCAGTTACTAGAACAGGTTTCTCTCAATTAAGATCCAGCGAAAGCCTCCGCGGTGGCTCAGTGGTTTTGGCGCTCTGCTGCTGACCCGAAAGACTCTGGTTCGATCCCGGCCACGGCGGTCGAATTTCGATGGAGGGGAAATCTAGAGGCCTATGCACTGTGCGATGTCAGTGCACGTTAAAGAACCCTAGGTGGTCGAAATTTCCGGAGACCTTCACTACGGCGTCCCTCATAGCCTGAATACAAGCTCAGAAAGAGTTTGCAGGTAAGGCAACAAAAACGGCTGCGTGAAATGCACGAAGTAAGGCGGAATCGTGACGCATCGCCGCACTCTTCTAAAAGCGGAGAATTTAAATGTTAAGGCGGGTTTCAACATTTCTAATGATTAGGCTCTGTTTCTGCTGCGCTATTTCGAACCATTCTTAAAGGAAAAAAAAAAGGAAGTATGAGCATCGAAATCGCACGACAGAAAGAATAAACGCGAACGTTTCCAAGACACGCTCGAGTTCGTCGCTTGACGAGCTCCTCCGCTTTTCGTTCATCCTTTCTTAAACAGCCTCCGCAACCCACGCACGCCGGGCACTTCGAAGCCCTCTGTCATTAAAACCGCAAAGCACAAGCTTTTCCTAGCTCGTGGCGCCTCGCAAAAATCTTCGTTTCTTGCCGCTATATAGACACACGCACCTCCTCCTCCCTTTCACTCCTCGCTTTCCCCCTTTCCGCCCACACCACTGTAACACAGGCACCGTGCAAGCACTCCCGACACATAAGCGATACACGGGCCCGATCCATTTGTCCGGTGTAACATGGTTCATCGCTTCGTCTTCATAATTGAACAGCAGGCCTCGTATCACTCGCCCGCGCCCACGGCTGTGTCTGGCATATGCTCTTTGGCGAAGCAGTCCCGAACATCGTCCCGCCGGGAGCCCTGAAGGGATTACACAATCCTATCGGCGTGTCCTCCCCGATATACTCCCGCTTTCACCCTTATCATCAACGAAAGGGTTTTCTCTAAATCCCCCGTCCATACATCGCGGGCTCCTCCGCGGTTTTATCACTGGACCGCGTTGGAAGAAGCAGGCGCCGCGGAGAACAAGCCCCGACGAGACGGCGACGTTGAAACCGCGCCGACCGCTTGGGGAGGCACTTGTTGAGCGACATCAGAAATCCATCTCATCGTCGCGCCTTAAGTCCGCGTTTTGCCCTTTTAAGAGTTTCGAGCGACGTGTTCCGCCGTTCGGGGCAATCCACGGACTCTTTCTTCCCCTCTGTGTAACTTGCGTTCATTTGTATGTCTATGTGTGCATATGTATATGTGGCATTCTTGTGTATGGAATGTGTGTCGGAATCGTAGCGTGTTTGAATAATACGTCGATTTACCCTTTATTTCATGTACAAAAGACTGCTGGCTTTATTGCAAAGCCTTAAGCAGGAGTGGATTTTAAAATACACTTTGTCGAAAAGAAAACCTCCTTGTAGTACACGCTATTCAGTACACAATACAGAAGAAATGAACGAGGAAAAGAAAAAAAATTATGCAATATTTGACGACACCTCGCGTCAAAATGAACACTGGGGGAAAGAAAGGAAAAAAAAGTTGAATGCTGTAAAATTGTTGAGAATTCCTAAGCAACGTCGTAAGAGACTCTACAGTAGAAGCCTCTACAATATTTGCTTTCAGGACATTTCATTCCCGCACAGTACGGGTTATCATGGTTATCATGGTTATAGTTATCATGTATAGGAGGAAGTTCCATTTCAGAGTTGCTATTATCAACAGGGTCCCTGACTCACCTTGCACAAGAGGTCCTATCTCGGAGTGCACGTTAAAGAATCCCAGGTGGTCTAAATTACCCGGAGCCCTCCCCTACGGCATCCCTAATAGCCTGAGTCGCTTTGGGGCGTTAAATCCCAGAGACTAGCTAAACTCTGGGTTCGACTTGCCGTCTTAATGATGACAAGGTTGGATTGAAAAGGGGATTAATAGAGTACAATAAATGGCAGATAACGGTCAGAAATTACATATTTGCGAGTACTAAAGATGAGGGAGCATATTTTAGTTATGATGCAGACGCTTCCAGATGAAAACACAGCCTTGAAGCGAAAGAAAAATGAACACACTTTGGCTCCACTGTGACTAACGCAAAAAATAACATTAACCAGCAGTTTTGTGGTTCTGAATCACTTCTTTCATATGTGCAGTATATTTTTTTTTCAATGCGCAGAAAGTTGCCTAGTGTCATCGTGGTGAGTGAACCGTGCATAAGAGCTTTCGCGGTTGTTCACTTCACAGGCGAGGCTTTTTTAATCGAATTGGATGAAATTGGATTGTTGTCGATTAGAAACTCCTCTGTACGTCTCTGTGCAATGTAACGAGTTCGCTTTAGGGCCGAAAAAAAAAATGTGACGGTTTTCAAAAGGTATTGCTCCACCGGACCCCGTTAGGGACGCAACAGGTGCTTAGAGTCAACTATAACCATACTGTGCAGAAAAAATTAGAGGAGGTGATTCAGTTTAAAGCCAGTTTCTATGCAGCTTATTTAAACTAAGTATTTATAAAGTAGCGGTTATAAAGAAACTTGGAAGTTCGTTTTTGTAACGCATGTTGTGTTCCCAAATCCTGTACCACTGCGCAGGAAACCACAAAGGCCGAGTGTTAGAGACATCAGCGTGAGCGGCGAAGCTCTCAGCCTCAGAGGATTTTCCGCGCCTGCTGAACCCCAACGACTAAAGGCGACGGGTGAGCGATGAAATTAAGTTGACGGAGAGCTCGGCAAAAGTAAAAACACAAAGCGGCCCAGTTTCGGCGCTTACTTCCTAGGGAATGATGAAGGGACCCGCAGCTCTGTTGGCGGCTCCGTCCCGTGTGTGTACAGGGCATCGCTTGTTACGCGTAAGGTTTAAGCGTGGCGGCGGAGACGAAAGTACGGCGGGGGACAAAGGGAGAAGGGCGTAGCGATGTCGTCGTTAGAATAAAAAAAAGGAATGGGGAAGAGGGCTTAAGCGGTCCCTTTACTTCGTGGACTCCGAGTTAGACAAGCTCCGTCTTCTCGTTTGTCTTAGGGAAGAGCTAAGGAAGGGGGCAGTTCCCCGTGTTCCTCAGCGTGCGGGTATATCGGGAGTCGGCGACGAGAAACGGGACACAGCTAGGGAAGAAAGGGAGGAGGAAGATGATGGAGCAGCGACGAGGAGAGGGTGCAATGAAGGAGGGGGAAGGGACGAGACGGACACAGGCGGGCTGTATGTAGCCATGTGGCGGGCCATCCTACTCCTGAGCCTTGCTTGAATCGAAGGCTTAAGGCGCGGAGTGTGCCGCTGGCCACAGGGGCTAAAGGCGTCGCGCGGTTTGGCGCCCGGTACGAGAGAGTAGTCCATCAATTGCCGCGGGCTCCGGACGCCGAGCACCTAATCCCGCCGGCACAAGTGCACACAGAGAGAGGCCCTCAAGCGAGGCCGGAGGACGTTCGGCGAACTTGCGGTTCCCTACGGTCCTTTCGCGGTGCCGGTTTGCGCTTCCCGCATTGGGTAGGCGTTTCACCCGCCATTCTTCCCTTTTTCCCCATTTTACACCGACAGAAGCATCAAGGGCTTTCTCTAGGGCAAATGGCGTAGGTGTTGCCTGTCGTAATCTAAAACTGCCGGGCTCTTCTGAGGGACCAAAAGTAGTACTTCTGTATCCACAAGGAACATGCAGACAGAGGGAAGGCAGCTATCAAAAACATGCCGCCGGCGTTATGAGATTGAGGAGCACCATAGAGGGGCCGTACACATGAGTGGGGAGGCAGTTGTACCGGTACAGTGTAGATTCCCCCGTCGCTTCGAGGACGTGCGGGCGGGCGAAAAGAGTGGGAGATGTTCTATAGCGGGCTTCTGAAAGTCTACATTCTGCATAAACGTACTGTCCGCAGGCAGAGTTCTTCTGCTAGTGATTATAACGCGAATTGTATATAAGGTCTAGTACAGGTTGCAGTACCACGATTAGTGACGTCCAAATATCTGTACGTACAAATATTTCTCTCTATATTTCACTTGTTGTGGAATATATCAGGTGTGACGGCTAATATCTGCAAAGAAAGAACATATCGCAAGGTAAAGAACGCGTGTAGTTTCGGCGGAGTTCAGACTGGTTTGCCATGTCACGCAAGTGATGCAGCGTGAGTGGGACGAGAAAGACTAGTGCAATGCAGATTCACGGGTAGCGAAGGCTTGGTAGTTTGCAGGTCGCCGTAGGGTTTCACTGACGACAGAAGCACGACTCATTCGGTTCTCGGCACACAGCAGTTCGGTGAGCCAAGCTGCAGCACCTTTCTTTATAGAAATGCTAGGTTGGGTATTCCGCTCTTTCCATTGCAAAAATGGAGACGCGTTTTAGTGGATGCGTCGCGCCACCTGCAGGTCATCATCAGTAGCCATATTCAGTCCACTTTGTGCAGAGGAGCGGCCTCTGCAGCTGATATGCAGTTTCCTTGCCTCGCTCCGGTTGTGGCCGCCATATAACAGCTAATTACAGAACCTTGTCTCCTGAACGTCGTCTCCCTTCCCGTAGTATTCACACTGTTCGCCTAAAAAAAAAAAACAATAACCATCAGCTGTGTTAACGAGAGTTATATCTTCATCGTGATTTTTGCTACAACATCACCAACTCTACCCAGTTCTATAATTTACTCGGCTGCCTGTGTCCAAACGTTGTCCTATATTTGTTTCTCTTTCCATGGATCACTACTTCTCTTAAAATCTAATTTCTATATTTTTCTCGGCCTCCACGCCCTGGATTGATAGGAAAAGGGGTGTCGACTATGCGCAACCGATGAAACGATGTACAGATTTCGCTGGGCAGGCTATATGGGCTGTATTTAACTGCGAAAAAATTGCTTTCTGCAACGACGTTGCCCGCCTCAAGTGGGATAGTAAATGATACAGCTACTTCACCTCTGAAGAGGCTGAATTAAGGTCACTACTGCTGCTCTTCAGAGGCAAGAGATGAGGTGTTCAAAAAAAGGCGTTTTTAAGGCACTGGACGAGGCATAATGAAGCTTTGTTTTCTAACAATAGACATTTTGTATGCCTAGCTATAATAGAAGAGAACAGGGGCATTGGCTGGCGCTCATGGGCCAGTATTGGGTAGCGCTAGAGCGTAAGCCAGCGCTCCTTTGAACAAGAATGGTGGTTGCAAGCATTAGTGAATGTTCACGAGATAGCAGACCAAACACGTGCTCCACCGCTGTTTAAACGCCACTGTGCGAATGCGATAATGTGTGCTCGACAACTGGATGAGGTTTCGGTTTATTGTACTGGCTTTGGTTCCTACAGCCGGTTTGCGTACGTGCATTGCCCCGAAGCTTTGTAATGTTTGTTTTTTGTTGTTCTTTGTTCAAAGCCGCTGATACGCATCCTTATAACTTTTCCGATCACGCGATACCGTCTCGGGTCACTGTAGCCGTGCGCAACCATTTCTACGATGTTCCAAACTGTCGCAATACAGAGTGTGCAGCGACACCCCAGTGTCCGCCATTCCATGGAGCATGTAGCAGAGCTAAAGCTGCTGGCTTTTCTTTTCGGCTTATCGCCACCTGCTCCAATTCGCGCTGCTGAAGATGCGCGCTGTACCACTAAATGGCACTCGTAGCTTCACGTGATTACCTAATAAAGTCACGTTATCTCAAAGGTTCTTTTCCGAGTTTAAATTGAACGGGGCCGAGAGCGACTATCATTCCACCTTCGTACAGCACCGAGCTCGGTATCTGCTGTCGCCGTCGCCGAGCTCTCTTTGTTAGCGGGGAAAAAATTGTCTAGTCACAATTGTGAGTTTGACGCAAGTCTGATCGTTTTCCTTCTGAATCGCCTGCCGTCCATACGTGGCAAGATAGGGAGCTCGAAAGGACAATAAAACGATAGTGTCGATGTCACACGATTGCATACCGTGTACGATAAGCGCAGTGAACTGAAGTACTGGAAGAAGACAGTACATTACGAAATCAATTCAGTCGAGACAACAAAACGAAAGAAAAAAAAAGGTTTATCTGACAGTCGTTGTTGCCACACAAATATTATGCAATCGGGTGTAGTGACATCTGCTGCTTAATATATATTAAAAAGCCTAACCACCTGGATGCCTCACGCCCATAGTTCTTTCATGTTGCATCCAGCTAGCAAACAGCCCGTGCTGAGTGCACAGTGAAGGTGATTCCGACGTTGCATGCAATCAAACTTCAATGAGAGCACTTATGAAACTGAGCCAACGCAATACTGAGCGTTAAAGCAGTACAGTTCTGCTAAGGCGGCGTTGAGCAACGGCCGAACCTACTCACAAGTAAAGAGGAATACACTTTTAACTAAGAGAAGAGGGAATAAAGCCCGGTTTAACCTGATTAACAGTGATGACGGAAATATCTGCCAGCTTTACTAAGGGCTAAAAGAACAGATTAGAGTTCCATAAGTTGTGGGAGAGCTCGTACTCGACTCGAGGAGTTGAGTGCGGCCTGCAAACCGGTTAGGATTTGAGTCTCGCGTTCGAAAAAGGCATTACGCCATTATGCCATTTATGCCTAACGAGTTATAATATTCAGGTTTATTAGATTAGCTTTGTTTAAAATCGGTGGTTTTAGTGCTTTTAGTATCCCAGTAAGTGTAAATGTCAGCGTAGGCACAAACTACAATGAAAGAGACAGCGTATGTAAGTGGATTAGACTTGTTGTTTGACTGGTTATGGCGCCTGGCATTCATGACTGCACCGTAAAAACGGTCTACCCACGCTGACAACAGCACGCAAGTCAGTTTGTAAGCTGATTTGACACTGTTTCTGCCTCCAGGTATACACAGTGGTGCGTCATTTTATGAAGAAGCAAGCGAACGAACGAAAAGATATTGGAAGGGACACTTAATCCCCGCCTTAAGAGTATGACACAATAGCTTTAGTGGGTTAACGCCCATATATACGGAAGTGGCCTTTCTAGACTTTACCTTCATAGATCCATGGGAGCCCTCATATCGCTTTTGACGCAGCGGTGCGGCGGTTAAGCGATGGCCCTGCGATGGCAGGTGCTATCGCCGGTAGGGCTTGTGCGACCCAGGTTGCCCCTCCTGGACGACTTCTCGCGACCAATTGTTAATTTAACTGTCACCTGCCACGGTGGTTAATTTCGATCACAATACAGTGGCCAGGTTGCGATGACGCAACAAGGTCATGTGACGTAGGTTGCCCACCTAGGTTGCTCCTCCGGGTTTTCACTGACAACGCGACGCCGCCGGATTTTCTACACAACGGGAGCCTTAACGCTGTGACGTTAGAGTGAGTGAGAGTGAGTGAGTGAGTGAGAGAGTGAGAGAGTGAAAGAGTGAGAGAGTGAGTGAGAGAGTGAGTGAGAGAGTGAGTGAGTGAGAGAGAGAGAGAGAGAGAGAGTGAATTATTTCGCGGCTGCTGTAATCTGGTACATCACGACCAGTCCAGCCGATCGGTTGAATGAATTCTCCGCGTGCTTACTATCAGGAAGCTCTGACCCAGCGCATGAGAGTCACACTCGGGTCTTGGCGTCTACCCCCCCCCCCCCCCCCCCCCCCCTGCTTGTTCGTTCTGGTCCCAGCGCGCACACACCATTCTACGTACAGCCCCCGTCAAAAGTATTCAGCCCAAGGGGTTTGCTTACGGGGCCTGCAGCGCGCCTAGATATGCATCCTAAGTGACCGTAATCTCTGGAACCATAAATGGCTGCGAGTCCTCAATCCTGCCAAGCTTTGTACTCCTAGATGTGCTAGGGAGCTGCGCAAAACAGTTTAGAAGCAAACCCATAGGGCTGTATATTTTTGACGGGGACTGAGAGTGAGTGAGAGTGAGTGAGAGTGAGTGAGAGTGAGTGAGTGAGAGTGAGTGAGTGAGAGTGAGTGAGTGAGAGTGAGTGAGTGAATTATTTCGCGGCTGCTGTAATCTGGTACATCACGACCAGTCCAGCCGATCGGTTGAATGAATTCTCCGCGTGCTTACTATCAGGAAGCTCTGACCCAGCGCATGAGAGTAACACTCGGGTCTTGGCGTCTACCCCCCCCCCCCCCCCCCCTGCTTGTTCGTTCTGGTCCCAGCGCGCACACACCATTCTACGTACAGCCCCCGTCAAAAGTATTCAGCCCAAGGGGTTTGCTTACGGGGCCTGCAGCGCGCCTAGTTATGCATCCTAAGTGACCGTAATCTCTGGAACCATAAATGGCTGCGAGTCCTCAATCCTGCCAAGCTTTGTACTCCTAGATGTGCTAGGGAGCTGCGCAAAACAGTTTAGAAGCAAACCCATAGGGCTGTATATTTTTGACGGGGACTGTACGTCCACGGACCAGCGGCTCAGTTACGACGTCTTCAGAGTCATCACTGTCAGGACACGCAGCCTCTTCACTCTTCATCTGCGTTGCACTCTTCCACAAAGTCCTCACTGTCTGCCAAGTGGTGTCGTGCTTCTTCGGTACGGACAGCCATCAGGTCCTCAGCAGCCGTCAGGTCCTCTTCGGGGCAGCAACAGCTGCCTACCAGCAGCAGTACCTGACGCACCAGCCACACGAGAGCACGTACAGGCTGCGCCATCAGCCACAAGCACACCGGCGAGCACAAACAGTCGCACATACAATCGCACAGACACACGCAACACTGTGGCAAGGACCGTCCCAGCTCCACGCATGCCCTCAGCGTTTCTCTCACTTGCTGGACCAGGAGCTTGCATGCCAAATATACACAATATACACACGCCACCACCGCTGCAACGGCGACGCTAAGCACGCCAAGCACGCAAGCCACGAAAGTAAGCGGTACCCCTAACACGAGGGCCAATGTCACTTCACGTGCCCTTGGAGGTACTAGCACCAGTAGAAGGAATACAAGCGCTACCTGTGCCATCAGCGGTATCGCCACTGGCAGCAGCAGAAGAAGGGCTGGCAGAGCCGTTGATGCGGGTACCAGAGCGCACGACTCGAGCGCGTATAGAAGCGGCAACGACATGGCTCAAAGGCCGAGAGAACGCACGAGATGGGACACGTTTGAGAGGGGTAGGGATTTTCAGCGAGCAGGAAAGAAACAAGACACGGAAAGTGCAAAAAAATGCACGGAAATGCAGTTACGGAAATGCAGCTTCGGGTTAAAGACGTACCAGAATAGCATGTGCAAGGCAAAGAAAACGGCTAGAAAAAGGAGTTATACTGTCTTGCAAGGCGCGTCAGAACAAAACCAGATGAAAAGATCGGGTAGTTAAGCAGAAATGCAGCTTTGCGTGAGAAATATGACCCAAGATAATGAAATTTAGAGAAGAGCTAGAAAGAGGCTCGTGCATAGCTGACTAGTAGCTTGGTGCGGAGTGACCTTCGATGACATTCGCAATCAATTGCCATCGATGACCGTCGTGACAAGCGATGACATTAGGAAGGGTGCTTTCTTCAGCAGTGGTGCGGAGTTTCCGGTAGCTCTGTGGGTCTTGAATGCAGGCTCTGGAAAAGAAACGCGAACTTTGGTATCGTAGATAGTTGACTGCACGACAGAAGGGCTCGCATCAAAGCCTTAAGTCTGTATTAAGCTTATAGCTTAAGCTTATAGCAGAAATGCTTAAAGTGAACTTTAGTGATTTGAACCCACTGGTTTATTAAATTCTTTAAACGCGTGCTTATACACGTTTCATGGACGAGCTATCATGTGGTACTAAGTCCAGATAACCTGCCATTGTTGCTTTCGAAAAAGAAACATTCACTTCAAATTCAAAACCGCATACTAGGAGGAAGGGGTTATCCAGAATAAAGGAATTATGAAAGTGAAAAGGACTTCACTGAATGAGCACTTTCTTCCAGTTTCTTCCACATTTTCGCCTGTTATTCGCTCCATGCGTAGACCGTCACTGTTTGGTTGGCATCAATGCCAGACAGATGACAATTTTAAGTTTTTTGATTATTCAAGCTGATCGGCGAAAAGTCTCGACTGATTCTATTCAGGGCGGAATTGCATATAAGATCCACATGACCTGTACGTATTTCCTGAAATGATGCTTGTGTTCAGGTCTGAAGTTCTTTTCCATTGCCATAAGAAATAGGGAATTCGACACAGAAAGGGAACGTCCACTCGGCATTGCTCGGGCCCCATTACAAGGCAAAACGCGAGTAATCGAAAACAAAATACATGAGCCTCCAGTGGAGACTAATTAATACACAGCACATCCTTAATAGTGAGAAATGTGCACTGAGAACTTGAACGCAGTCAGCCACTTGCACTTACTAACTGGCTTAGAACGTATTGGTAACCCGTCATACAAGCATCATTAATAGCAGGGAGAAATCACAAGCGCACAAAATACAGACCGAAAGAAATGAGCGATGAAACGCAAATATACGCACCTTCAGAAGCTCTGGGCAATGCAAGGATTTCCACGGGCACAGCACTTCTCCTGGGGCTCGTCCGCTATAAACTCAAGTGCACAAAGTGCTCGGTGAAAACACTGTTACGCAGCTGAACGGCTACCACTTCTTAGCAGGCCTTGTGCACGTCAGCTTAGATACCTAGGCAGCTAGCAGTGCTTTCATTTCAGCGAGGCAGCGAAAAACATTGCTATCCGTGGATGCAGTACTTCACTTTCCGTCCATTCCTCGTTAACTTCTATTTCTCACTTAGCTACTCTGGCCTCGCACAGTTGCACGACTCCTGCCTGCACTGGAAACGTTATGTCGTAAACAGCTGTGCTAGCTACATTGGCGACCACGGGAATCTCTGAAGCTTAACCGTGCAAGCAAACGCATGCCTGTAGTTTCGGGTTCCCATTCCAACCTAAAGGCCGGTTCACATGCAAGCGACTGAGCGATTGAGCGCCGCGTCGCAGCGAAAATTTCCAACTTGTTGAAACCTCGCCGCTCGTAGCAGCGACGACTCAAAACAGGTTTTTCCGCCGCGGCGACAGGATTCGCTGGCATTTTCGCTTGCATGTGTTAAGGTGCGCTCACACTAGCGGCAAACTTCCCGCAGGGGCGCAGCGTCAACGGCGCCGTTGCGTCGCAGCTCCTCGGAATCACGCTCACACTGCGCGCGTTTTCTCGCTGCGGTTGTAGAGAGCAGGCGTTGAGAGAGGGCAAAGCAACCGCCGAGTGCCCCGCAGGACGCGCGCAGCCCCCGCCTCCACCGACGGGGTCACTGAACTGGGAGTGACGTCACGGTTCACGGTCGACCCCCATTGGCTGTTCTCGTCAGCGGCACGGGAAAAATAGCTCCCGGACCCATCGCTCTGCGGGACGGCACAGCAGCCTGTCTGCGGGAGAAAAACCGGCTTGTGCGGGAAGCGGCCCGCGGAAAACGTTCTGCGTTGCGCGTTTTCCCGCCAGTGTGAGCGCGCCTTTAAGGCAACCGATGCCGTCCCACGTCGGCGACGGAAGTATTTGAGAGAGGTAATGCCGCCGACGGGCAGCTGAGAGGAGAGAGGAAGATAGAGAGAGAAAAGAGGAGAGAAGGAAAAGCCGTGATGGCTGCAAAGCGGAAGGGCTTCAGCCGTTGCTGCTCGGAGTGTCGAGATACGGGCCGCCGCGGCAAACACAGTTTGCAAGGCGTGCTGTCTGTCTCAACGTCTACAGCTTTTACTAACTTCGGTATCTACTGGTCGCGCCAGTGGCTTGCTGCCGTTCCGCCCGCCTTCGCGGCAGCGTTGGAGATATGCAAGACGTCTTGAGATCAAACTGAAATTGAAACAATCTTCAACAATTCCCAGGGAACGCTCTACATTTCGACGCAACGGCTGGGTGCTTGAGAACCGAATGTTGCCAACAGGAGTTTTACATCACAGCTGATATTTACTTTTATTAAGCGCAAGACATGGACGCACATATTCGTATCCAGGCCCTCCAATGTTCTGCATATCCCTTTGATTTTCTGTGACCTTCGGAAATAGCTGGTGTGAACGGAGGAAGCATGTTATCCAAAATGTCACATCTAACATCCGGTTTTTCGCTGATGACTGCATAGTGTAGCGCCCCATAAATAAACTGTCTGACGTTAGCGCTCTCCAGAACGACCTCCTTAAAATACAAGATTGGTGCGATACCTGGCTGATAATAAATGTCAACAAAACTTCTTTGCTGTCGTTTCACCGCAGTCGTAAGTACCAAGCTCCCGCTCACCGCTTTTACAACTGTCCTCTAAATGTAAACGACACAGCGAAGTACCTAGGCATTAACTTTTCCCGAGACCTATCTTGGTGCAATGATATTCATCAAACTGCTAACTCTGCTAACCCCACTCTTGACTATTTACGCCGTAACATTGCCTTAGCGCCCCCAACTGTAAAACCTATCGCCTATGTCGCACCTGTCAGACTCAAACTAGAGTATGCTCATTCCATATTCGATCTTCATCAAGCTAACCTAACCAATTTTCTCCAATCAGTTCTGTTCGTTCCAACTACTACTATCACACTAGCGTCACCGAACTGGAGTCCCAACTTGATCTCCACCCCTTAGCTTCCCGCCGTAAACTAGCACGCCTTTGCCTATATCACAGATTTTTTAATCCCTTGCCTCCGGACAACATTTTCGTCCGTCGAGCCCATCTCTTACCCGCCACAGCCATCTAAAAGCCCTTTATTCCGAGCGCGGCCATACGACAACATTCCAGAAATCATTTCTCCGAGGTCAGATATTGCAGCGAGGCGAGAGAGCCGGCCATGATAATGACCACGTAAGCGCAGAATCTCTCGGGACTCTCTAGGTTTCTCAAAATTACAAGTATTAAGTATCCCCACTGAGTTATGCGATGTTCGCTACTAGCGGCCGATGGATGGCGCTAGTTTCTAATGCCCAGGAAAGCTGCGTAGAAATAAAGGCTAAAAGTGCCGCCCTGCACCTTGAAGTGATGGCGGAGTGGTCTAAGGCGTCAGTCAACCACAATACTATACCTCGTCGCAGGCGGGGATCCCAGAACAATCTCGGCAGAAAGATTCTTGGACCGAAGCGGAGTACAATGGCGAGTGAAAAAGATTAGCGCAAGTGACCGATTGCTGGTGATAAAAAAAATTCTTAGCACTGGGCTATTATTCACCTGTATCTCTCACAAGACTTAAAGGTGGGGCTGACATGTCGCTCTCAGTATCGACGTTTTAGTGAACCGCAGTGCCGCGAGTTTACATTACTCCCCACCGATCACGGGCCACTTGTGTTTTTTCGTGTTACTTCCCGCTGTACGTTCCAAACACGGCCACTGTGCGCAAGGTCCGCCGCCTACTAAGGCTCTCAATTAGGCTAGTTGGTTCGCGGAATCCGACCTGGTTACAAGCACTAAAAGAGACAAGGACACAGTAAGAAGTGCCAGGACACACGCTGTCCTGTCACGCGACAAGACACCATGTGTCGTATCAGTTCTTTCTGTGTCCGTGTCCTTTTTAGCGCTAGTCAGCATGTCGGAATCCGCAGCCTTCTTGGTGCTTAATGTTGTGCAACAGAACAAAGTGATTCTACTACTATTAGCCCTGTCCTTTCTACTATGCCCTCACCTCTTTCTTTTCACTCCTACACGCTGCCTGCTATCCTTTATTTCCGCTGCCCCAGCTCCGGTGCTTCCAGCAGCGATAGCAGATGCCGGGGTAGCAAAAATTTTTTTTTTCATATTCAATGCGTAATAAAAACCACTACTACTACTATTAGAAGCCTGGAAAGATATGTTGGGGAGGAATAACCGCAAACTTGACAGGACTGAAGATCGAGAAGAGGACAGGACGAGCGGTCTTCAGTCCTGTCAAGTTTGCGGTTATTCCTCCTCCCCAACATGTCTGACCAACTGGCCCAAAGCTTCCCCTTGTTGAACCTGGAAAGATATTTGCTAAAATTGTTCAGTCGTTGCTGGACTGTAATTCTTGGAACTTTTGAGAGCAGAAATTGGTTCAGCCAACTCAATAGTCTCTCTCAGTTTTTGCGCATGCGACGATGAATTATCGCCTCGGCTCTCGGCGCACGGGATGTTGTGTAAGCTGCCGCACGTTTCAGCTCGTACGATATCTGCCACTCGGACGCGCCTGCTTGGGCCTTCACGAGTTCGACCCGCAGTGGGCGGGTGCGCCAGTCCAACTCCGTCGCCGTCCGTTATCGCGAACAAACCTGGCACTCGCGATACACTGGCACGAACTCGGGTGCGACTGCACGTAAACATTCCAAAGGCCGGCGCCCATGGGGGTGTCGCGTACGCATGTCCCCTGCTCTGGGTATAGCACACCAGTCCGCTGAAGCCGGAAATGAACTCAGTCGAGGACGCCGGTCGCGCGCGCAGTCAGCTGATTCGAGAGCTACCTTCAAAGTCGGGTGCAGCTTGGATAGTAAACATTCGACTTTGACAGCATACATTAGATAACGAGCAGCACCCCCCCCCCAATCACCCCCCCCCAAAAAAAAAATAAAGAAAAATTGCCCTTTTCTCATCGTCTATTGCGGAACGAACTTAAACGATTTTAAATTAAGTAATGAGGCACGAGGAAATTAAAAAAATCACAGCAGAAGGAAAAGATAAAAGTGATCTTTTGTATTAAAGCTGCCAGGGGAGCCCCAGGCTCAAAGGTATTTACTGAAATCTTACGCTTACATTTCTGGTTAATTAAAATAAAAACCAAAATCAATGCAAAACCACGCGCGTAATAATAATAACGATAAAAAGAAAATGTTGAGAAAAGTAGACAATGTAGAGACTTTAGACCTTAGACTTCAATCGACCAAATGATCAGCCAGGCTTTCGTAAACGCTACTCAACAGTGTACCATATTCATACTGTCAATCAGGTGGTAGAGAAATGCGCAGAATATAACCTACCCTTGTACGTATCGCCTTCATATCAACAGAAAGCATTTGACTCAGTCGAAACTTCAGCAGTCATGCAGGCATTATAGAATCAGTTCCTTATGGGAAACTACTGGAAAATAGTGGTCGCGGCTGCACAGCTATCATAGTCTTTTATAAACTCAGCAATAAGTAAGGAAGGGTGTCAGGCAGGGAGGCACGACCTCGCCAATGCTTTCATCGCCTGTTTAAAGGAGGTACCCAGAGGCCTGTATTGGGAACATTTGGGTAAAATAATTAATGGAGAATACCTTAGTAATGTGCGATTCGCTGATGACATTGCCTTGGTAAGTCACTCAGAAAATGAACTTGAAAACATGATCAGTGAGTTCGACAGTCAGAGCAGAACGGTGGGTCTAAAAATTAATACGCAGAAAACCAAAGTAAAGTTCAGCAGTCTCGGAATGGAACAGTAGTTTACAATTGGTATCGAGGTGCTGGAAGAGGTAAAGGAATACGTCCACTTAGGGCAGGTACTGACCGCAGATACGAATTACGAGAGTGAATTAACTAGAGGTATAAGAATGGGGTGGAGCGCATATGGCAGGTTCTCTCAGATCATGAACGACAGTTTACCAATATCCCTCAAGAGAAAAGTATTTAACAGCTGTATCTCACCGGTACTCACCTGTGGGGCAGAAACGTGGAGGCTAACAAAAAGGGTTCGACTTAAATTGATGACAACGCAGCGAGCTATGGAAAATAAAATGTTAGGTGTAAAGTTAAGAGACCGGAAGCAGGCAGAAAGTTAGGTGATTGGATAGGATTAAGAAGTTTGCGGTGATAAGGAAGCCGCAGTGGTGCAGGGCAGGGTTAATTGGAGAGATATGGGAGAAGCTTTTGTCCTGCAGTGGGCGTAGTCGGTCTGATGATGATAATGATTGGGTCGCGATGAATTTATTTACATGCCTTTCATTGAATATTGCACAATAGTTACTAAGGACGTGGACAGCAAAGGATAGGTCTCATAACCAGAAATTCTGGAAAAAAGCATTTTTCAACGGGAAGTATTTTATGAACGCAATTTTTTCATTGTGGGATTTCCATATAAAATCAATATATCCGCAGATCTCCCTTCTGCAGGCTGGCATTATTTCGCTATTACGTGTCGTCATAAACGTTCCTTATTGGTCTTCTCTTGCAGTATTAACTACTATATGCGAGTGCTGGAAAAACTTTAAAATAAATATTTTGGTATGTATCGGAAGAATGAAGCACAAACTTCAACATTTCCATAACAGTGACTTGATGTGGTGACCTGTGCACCTGGCGTGGGTTCTTACTTAAACTGATTCTTGTTGTTAGGCGACAGATTCATGGAGGAGGTTATTCGCCGGTAATGGTGTCATCGTCGTAATGATATTAGAAGTAGTAGAAGCGTAGCAGCACCGGTACTAGCTCTGGTAGTAGTCGTAAAGGAACTAGTTCATTAGTAGCAGAGGTAGTGGTGGTAGTAGTAGTGGTTGTGGTGGTAGTGGTGGTAGTAGTAGCACTATCAGTAGCACTAACAGTAGCAGTAGCAGTAGCACTAGCAGTAGTCGCAGTAGTAGTAGTAATAGCAGTATGAAGTGTTTTGCCCAATAGTCTTGTTTTTGATCAGCGAGTAACTGTGGTTGTGGTGGTAGTGGTAGTAGTAGTAGCACTATCAGTAGCACTAACAGTAGCAGTAGCACTAGCAGTAGTCGCAGTAGTAGTAGTAATAGCAGTATGAAGTGTTTTGCCCAATAGTCTTGTTTTTGATCAGCGAGTAACTGTGGTTGTGGTGGTAGTGGTAGTAGTAGTAGCACTATCAGTAGCACTAACAGTAGCAGTAGCAGTAGCACTAGCAGTAGTCGCAGTAGTAGTAGTAATAGCAGTATGAAGTGTTTTGCCCAATAGTCTTGTTTTTGATCAGCGAGTAACTGTTCAAGGTGGTGGCAGCGGTTGTCTTTTAGCAGCGAAGCGATGGCGTACAAGTGCGAAGATATCGCCGGATCGTCTCTATTTGGTCACTGCTGAGTGTTAATGCTATAGCATTAAAAGCCTCATATGGGAGGAAAAAAAAAGACGACATTGATGTGCGTCTCATAAATCAGACCAGAAGTCACTTCACAACAACGGAAGAGACACCACTTCTGGTAAATACATCAACACCTTCTAAAGCCAACACATGAATTCTGACTTCTTTAACCTCGGAAACCCGCGGTGCCTCAGCAATTTCTCTATTTATTCACATGTGGAAAGAAAAAGCTACACTGGGTGGGAATTTCTCAAATAGAATGAGGTGCCAGGGTCTTAGGTTGAAAAGGGCTCCTCTTTTGAATACTGTGGCTCAGTGTCTATGGTGCTCGGCTGCTGTCCCGAAAGACGCGGGTTCAATCCCGGCCGCGGCGGCTGAATTTCTTTGGAGGAGAAATTCGAGGCCCGTGTACTGTGCGATGTCAGTGCACGTTAAAGAACCCCAGGTGGTCGAAATTTCCGGAGCCCTCCACTACGGCGTCTCTCATAGCCTTAGTAGCTTTGGGACGTTAAACCCCATAAACCAAACCAAACCAAACCAAACCAAACCAAACCATCTTTTGAATACTGCGATTCTGGATTGTGACAAGCATTCTTGAGATTGATCACTTCGTTTCTACTAAAGTGTTTTTTGTTTGGTTTTGTCTTCTGTTTGCTGCACCAACCTCTGTGACTCAATGGTGTTGAAGATCATAAACACAGGCTTGCAAAATAAGTGTTGCACGGTGGCTGGCGGTCAGTGCTACTTGAAAAGCAGTGTACTTAGGTACGCTTTTTAGTCAGAGTACTCCTGTTGCTATCCGTGCTTGCGCTTATTCGCACACGTGAGTCCCGCTGAAGAAGTGAGGTCGTACAAAGTCCAGCAACCAAGACGGTCAGAACAGAAAAAAAGAATAAAAAAGTACTTAGCGGTAAGGACTGGCGAGCGCAGACAAATGCAAGCATGAGTGCCAGCAGGGAGAAACAAAGCGAGAATCTTTCCACTGATAAGAGGCAGTCCGCCGGCGGGCACACAAGAAGGTAAGTGCAACAACGCCAGGACGGACACGGTGTGTGGTCCGGGTCTGCAACTGCCGTGCGAGCTCCTTATGAAGATTATCAATTACAGCTTTCGCTATGCTGGCGACCAAGTTCGCGTTGTCGCAAGCGGATGTAATGCCTCCTTTGTTTTCTTTTCGTGTGAAAAACAGCTCCGATACAAAAACAATGGGGAACCTCTGGCTGGTGACCTTAAACAAGTGCGGTATAACCCGCTGTGATGTGGCGGCCCTTAGGCTGTCCTATTTTGTTTTGTTATCGCAGCCAGTTCGGAGTATTGTAGTTCCTAGTACGAATCCTGTCATGAAGCGATTCATCATCATCATCATCATCATCATCATCATCACCATCAGCCTGACTACGCCCGCAGTAGAGCAAAGGCCTCTCCCATGCCTCTCCAATTAACCCTGTCCTTTGCCACCTGCGCCCATCGTGTCCCCACAAACGTCTTAATCTCATTCGCCCGCTTAACTTTGTCGCGTTCCCTGCTACACTTGCCTTCTCTTGAAATCCACTATGTTACCCTTAGTGACCATCGGTTGTCTTGCCTTCTCATTACATGCCCTGCCCAGGCCCATTTCTTCCTTTCATCTTCACTAGGATGCCATTAACTCGCGTTTGTTACCTCACCCACTCTGCCCGCTTCCGGTCTCTTCACGTTACACTTATCATTTTTCTTTCCATAGCTAGCTGTGTTGTCCTTAACTTAAGCTGAACCCTTTTCGTTAACCTCCACGTTTCTGCCCCATAGGTGAGTATCGGTAAGAGACAGCTGTTGTATACTTTTCTTTTGATGGATATTGGTATGAAGCGATTATGAGATATGTAAAGTACGCTGAATTCTTGAGTTTACGCAGTGATTCTTGACTTTAAGGTGAAGCGTCAATTTCAAGCCACCAGGAGCAGTGAACGTGAACGAAAATACTATTGTAACAGGGATTCTGGTTTCCGGGTCTATCGCAGCGCTGCCTTTGTCAGATATATTGATTTCTAAGGGTCCAGATAGGAATCACAATGCGCCAAGCCAAAACATGGCTGTTACAAAAGCTGAACAAGCCCAATGATGGGCCCTTGTCCAGGAATCGCCGGGAAGTCATTTGTCCAGCTATCGGCAGCCTCGTATAATGACGACAGTGGGGTGGGGGGCACAGATAAGGCCAGACAGGGCATCCTCGATAATGCCCCCGGAGAAGGCAAAGATAAGACCGACATCACGCTTGCCTTATCTCCTCTTGGGGGTGGTCGCTTCTCGCCGCCGATTGTCTGTGTAGCCGTTCGATAGCCTCTCGGCCATTTCCAGTGAGAGTGCTGTGAGCGCCGCAAGTTCCCTGCTGCTGCGTCGGTGATTCCTCCATCTCCGTCGACCAGCGGGCGGGCAGCATGACGTCGTCTTTCTGCCTGACCCCCGTCTGGGACTGGGACCTTACCTGGTACTCGGCTTACCCGCGCTTCACGGCCTGCTTCGAGTCGACTGTGCTCGCCTACTTGCCTGCAAGTGTGCTCCTTCTATTCGGCTTCTTACCATGGCTCCTGTGCGACGATGCCAACAGGCAGTGTCCCCTGTTTCGGCCCAGGGCGCTGTGCCTGACTCCGCTGAGCCTTTTGCGGTTCGTGCTGAGCCTCCTACTGGCGCTGGTCTACGGTTTCTCCTTCATCTGCAAGCTGACTATGGACGTGCCGTACTCATCTTGGGCGTCAGCCACGGCCGACTTGGTTCGTTGCGTAACGTACGTGGTCACGTTGATCATGCAAGAACACAATCGTCGCCAGGGGCTAGGATCTTCGAGCCTACTGATGTTTTTCTGGTTTTT
Source organism: Amblyomma mixtum (assembly GCF_055824585.1). Taxonomy (NCBI): domain Eukaryota; kingdom Metazoa; phylum Arthropoda; class Arachnida; order Ixodida; family Ixodidae; genus Amblyomma; species Amblyomma mixtum. Next base: position 12,689,218 of record NC_143012.1, read on the forward strand.
GGCGGCGTTCTTGCAGCTTCCAGAGTACTTCCATTACCTCGAAGAAGCTTTCCGGAACGATGTCGACATGCCAGATGTGTACCCCATCGAGTTCACTGTCAGCATGCTCGCCTACCCGATGGTTATAGTGCAGTTTGTTCTGTCGTGCCTCACCGACGTTCGTCCTGACACCAAAAGACCGTACCTCACTTCCGGCCCGCTATCATCGCTTATGTTCATATGGATGACGCCCCTCATCTTGAAAGGTTACCGACGCAGCCTGGAGCTCATTGACCTTTTCAAACCAAGGCCAGAGCTAGTGACCAAGGTTAAGTACGACGAGTGGAGTGCCTACTGGAATCAAGAGTTGGATTCCGCGGGTTACATGCCTCAAGATGGCTCCTGTGATTGCACGCGCCCAGTGCCATCGCTCTTCAGGACAATGCGAAGGGCCTTCTGGAAACCAGTGCTCGTCGGTTGCATCTTGGCCATGCTTCGGACAGTTGTGAGGACAGCGCCCGCTTTGCTGCTGCATCTCATCACGGGTTACATGGCTAGCGACGAACCGGTGTGGAAAGGTGTCATGTATGCAGTTGGTATCGTAGCTGCCAACTTCATTACGGCTATTTTCGTACGGCACATTGACTGTACGCTGTCTCTTACTGGCCTCGGTATGAAAGCAGCAGTCATTGGAGCCGTTTACAGGAAGGCGTTGAAGATTTCAAGTGAGTCTCAAAATAGCTACACTGTCGGGGAGATGGTGAATTTAGTGTCCGTAGATGCTGATCGCGTCTTCAGGCTGGCAGCGTCGTTTGGGTTTGTGGCTTCCGCACCATTGCTTATAATCATCACAATAGCTCTCCTTTGGCAGTACCTCGGTGTGGCCTGTTTAGCTGGCATCGCTGTCATGATCGTTATCATGCCTCTTGTTCTGGTTGTAATGAGCCTCGGCCACAAGTACCAGGCCGCACAGATGAAGCTCAAGGACAAGAGAATCAAGAGTATGTCTGAAATTTTGAACAGCATCAAGATCCTGAAGTTGTTCGCTTGGGAAAACCCGTTCATAACGAAGATAGATACACTACGTTCACAGGAAGTCGCGCTGCTGAAGAAATACTCGTACCTTACGGCCTTCAGCTGCTTTTGCATGACCTGCTCTTCCGTACTTGTGGCCTTGTCAAGTTTTGTAACATACGTGCTCATCAGTGATAAGAACGTTTTGAACCCAACCGTGGCGTTCGTTTCACTGACACTTTTCAACCAGATGCGCTACTCAATGTTCTTGATTCCAGACTTCATCTCGAACGCAATACAGACCAACGTCGCCTTTGCAAGAATAAGAAAGTTTCTAATGTCGTCTGAAATTGACAAGTGCGCTGTATCACGAAGACCCCGTGATGGCGAAGTAATAACCATCAAGGGTGCCACTATGTCTTGGTCTTGGGACAAGGAGTGCATCCTGCATGACATCGATTTGTCAGTGAAGAATGGCGAATTGCTCGCTATTGTGGGTCCCGTTGGCAGCGGCAAATCATCGCTTCTGTCTTCTCTGCTCGGAGACCTGAGAATACGCTCAGGATCAGTGGACTGCATTGAAGACGTTGCTTACGTTCCCCAGTGTCCCTGGATTCAAAACAAGACCGTTAGAGACAACATCCTTTTCACGAAAAGCTACGAGGCTAAACTTTACGACAAAGTTCTGAGGGCCTGCTGTCTTGAGAAAGACCTCGAAATATTGCCCGGTGGTGACTTGACGGAGATTGGCGAGAAGGGTATCAACCTCAGCGGCGGCCAGAAACAAAGAGTGAGCCTAGCACGAGCTGCTTATCAGCGCAAAGATCTGTATCTCTTCGATGATCCTCTGAGTGCTGTTGATGCTCATGTCGGAGCGGCTATATTCCGGGATCTGATTGGTCCCCGTGGCCTTTTGAGAGGTGTGACGAGAGTCCTAGTAACGCACAATCTTTCAGTCTTGCCCGATGTCGATCGCATTGTTGTCATGAGAGCTGGTTCTATTGTTGAGAGCGGAACGTACCAGGAACTTAAGGAAGAAGGCAGCGTTCTTTCGGAGTTGTTGAAGGAGTTTGTGAGGAAGAAGAAACGAAAGCAGTCAGAACATGGAGAGGACTCTGGAGCTGAAACGGACGCCACGTCGGAAGCGCAGCCGGAAAAACAAGAACTGAATATTGTTCAGAAGGAAGTAGTTGAGGAAGGCTCCATCAAGATGAGAGTTTACCTGAACTACATCAGACATGCCGGTCCTTTGTTATTCTTTACGCTGCTTTTCTACGCCGCCTTCAGGGCCATCGACATCTACAATGGCATATGGCTAAGTGAGTGGAGCACTGATCCCTTACTTCCAGATGGCACTCAAAACATTCCACTGCGAGATTACAGGATAGAGATCTACGCCATTTTGTGCGTCTGCCAGAGCTTGACGGGATTCGTCGGAGTTGCACTGCTCTGGAGGGTGGCTCTTTCGGCGTCGACGAGGCTACACGGTTTGATGCTTTCTGGTGTTATGAGAGCTCCTCTTTCGTTCTTTGAGGCCACTCCATCGGGCCGCATTTTGAACCGGTTTGGCAAGGACGTCGACCAGCTAGACGTCCAGCTTCCCATGGTGGGCAACTTTTTCCTAGAGTTTCTCATCCAAATCGTCGGCATGATAGTGCTGATCTCCATGAATCTTCCCATATTTATTCTTATAGCCGTACCTGTTGTCGTGTCATTCGTCGTCCTCCGACAAGTTTACGTTAAGTCTTTGCGCCAAGTCAAGAGACTAGAGTCAGTGACTCGGTCACCAGTGAACAACCACCTCGCCGAAACCGTGACTGGCCTGTCCAGTGTGCGAAGTTACGGCGTGCAGCGCACCTTCGTTCAAGAGAATGACTACAAGGTAGACGTGACACAGAACTGTACCGTTAACAGCCTTCACTGCAACTACTGGATGCAGATCCGTCTGGAAATCATCGGCGACATTCTCCTTCTCACCATGCTTCTGCTCATAGTCACAAACAGGGACAAAATTGACGCCGGCATGGCTGGCCTTATGGTCTCTTACTCTCTCAACACCATCGCACCGTTTAACTATCTCATCTACTTCTCTACTGAGCTTGAAGCAAACTTAGTTTCGGCTGAGCGCCTGGATGAGTACAGGAGGCTTACTCCGGAAGCGCCGTGGTGTCTCAGCTGGAGTCCTGACCCGGCGTGGCCTCGAGAAGGAGCCCTCTGCTTCAGGTCTTATTCCACACGCTACAGGGAAGGCTTGGATCTTGCCTTGAAAAATATCAACCTCGACATAAAGCCAGGCGAGAAGATTGGTGTCGTTGGCCGAACAGGTGCCGGCAAGTCAACCATGACACTCAGTCTCTTCCGTATAGTCGAAGCTTGCGGGGGTCAAATTGTGGTGGACGGCATCGACATCTCAACGCTCGGACTGCACGACCTTCGCTCTCGGATCACCATTATTCCGCAAGATCCAGTTCTTTTCCACGGAACGCTTCGCTACAACCTGGATCCTACTGGAGTCCACAGTAGTGAAGATCTGTGGACAGCACTGGAGAGGGCGCACCTCAAGGACGCGTTCGAAGAAGAAGGCCTGGACTTCGAGGTAACCGAAGGCGGTCTGAACCTAAGTGTAGGGCAGCGGCAGCTTGTATGCCTCGCCCGTGCCGTTCTGAGGAAAACCAAGATTTTAGTCCTGGACGAGGCCACGGCTTCGGTGGACATGGAGACCGACGCCCTCGTTCAGCAGACGCTCCGCGAGCACATGGTCGACTGTACCGTCGTCACCATCGCACATCGTCTGCACACCGTCCTCCAGTCTGATAGGGTGGTGGTCATGGAGGAGGGCTGCATTGTAGAAGTGGGCCAGCCGGCCGCGTTACTCGCCGACGGCCATACCTCGTTCCACTCGATGGCACGGGAAGCAGGCCTTGTGTCCGACGGAAGGTCTGCTAGCGAAGCCGAAGGCTAAACTCTCGCTGGTGTGCTTGTGCAGCTGTTTCCCGACTGCCAGTGTATCATGCTGCCATACTTATTTATGACACGTACCGCTCGACTACACTCTGCGCCGAAGAGAGGCTGTCCATCATTGCACTGTTTACCAGCCGTCTCAAATGGTGCTGCATGACTTGAGTGACGCGGGGGTGCCCTTTCACGCCTGTTTCACTGATGGCGTGGTGTTGATATTCAGGGCCTCTGCAAATTTGTTCGAAAACGTGGAAGTGCTCTTCTTATTTGCTTGTTTTTCAAGGAGTACGAAAATAACAAAACCTCACCCAGCTTATTTCCTCTTTAGCGTGTTCAATTTACTTGGGTATGTGTGCATTGTGCTACAAGTGCTTTGACTATGTTCCACTTTTACTGGTAAAAAATGACACAAATGCTGATGACGCTTCGTGCTTTCTCCTATTGTACGCTAGGATGTTTCGTAGCTGATCTATGCATATAATTAAAAAAAAACCACTTCGCAGCTAAAGTCCGTGGCTTGGTAAAACCGCCTTACCAGCTGGCCACAAATCACTCGCAACAACTTTCGATAGTGTTGTTTTACTGGTATTTTGCTTGCATTCGTATCCTGCCAGTCCAGAGGAGCGTATGCTATTCAGTTCGTATATATAATCTGGCCGTGTCATGCTCGTATTATGATGGAACCGAGTTCCATGTGTGTGAGTTGCATTAACATAGGAACTAACTGAACTTTTACGATGTGCAATGAGGTCACCGGAAGCTATATATTGGTCTTTCCGGGCGATAAGAATTATCAATGGTAGCCACATAGCAGTCCCATATTCACGATTCATTTCTTAGAGGGACATCCCCCGAAAACTGGGGCTTTATCATGGCTTTTTAGTACCAATTTCCCTCTCAGAGAGAGGGTCATTGTTACCCTAACACCCTATAACCTAAAATCTGCCCCTGTTTTGCAAATCATGCTCGCTTAACGCAATCTTTTGCATGGCTTAACTTTTCATGTGCAATAACCCCAAGAACCTTGACGTTAAGCGCCTTCCAACCTCATCTGAAGGCAGCGATAATGATTCCTTGCTAACGACGGGTCGCTGGTCGAGGGAGCAAAGTTAAGTCGCATTAAGGAATCTGAACAGTGCTTACGAACAGAAGGACGAACTCTTCTGAGACGTCGTTGCTTCATCCCAACTACGGCAAAGTACAGTCGCACTGATGTGAACCGTCCACTTTTGAACAATGCCGCCCTGGTTTAAAATTAATTTCGACGCAGCGCCTCCGCACTTGCTGAGTTCGTAGGTCACTCAAGGGCGGGAAAAGGCCGAACAAAGAAAAAGAAAGCGAGAAAGATAGCACCATGGACGCACGACGAGCGTTTTTCGCCTCTAGCTATATATCGTCTCGGACCACGGCTGGGTCCCAGCCTGCTTTATTTTTTGTGCGGTTCGTGAATTTGTCCAGGCTACGGCTTCGGCCGGTCGGGAAGGACGGCTGCAAGCCGCTTCCGTGTTGGCGTCCACATCCGCCGGATGAGCGCGGAGTCACGGACTGCCTCTTTCTCCCTTTCTCTTGTCCCTCTCTTCCAGCCTATGGGGAGAAGGCGAGGGGGAGGGAGAGAGCTTCCGTCCCAGGAACGAAGCCAGGGAAGGCGAGGAGGAGACTTTGGAAAGCGGGAAGACGAGTGGAGTGGAGAAAAGGGCGGCTGTGACGAGGAAATCTTGCGCCGGCAGAAGCGTTTGTTTCAATATGCCGGCGCAGAGGCGACAAGTGCCACTGCGCTGGTATGGACACGGAGGCTTATCACCATAGGGAAAGGGGGGAGGGGGGGGGTGTCTGCTCGCTCAATTGCGGCGAGAGAGACAAACGCTTTTCTAATCTGCTTCGAGCACAGGGAATGGCGTTTGGCGCGCTGTTGTACGTTGCGAGAGGACCACGTTGAGCCGTCGCTTCCTGTGATTCGAAACAATGTCGTGTCATTCCTTACATTTCTTTCCCGTTCTTTTTTTCTTTTTGAGGGAGGCGGAGAGTAGCTGTAGCTTATGCGGCAGGCGTTGAGAGCCGGGGTGGAAGCAGAGATGGGCGGCCAGTGTCGGTTCATTAGAAGCTTCGCATTTGTCGTACGTTTCGTTATGATCGAAACGAGTTCTCCTTGGAAAGTGCACTTGTGCCGGGGCGTCAATGAAATTACTCCCTCAGCGTGAACTGAAGAGACGTTTTGTGAGAGACGATTAAACTCGGGCCTCTTCAAATAGCCCACATTAAGCTCATGCTGTTCAACGTACGTATTACCTCTAAAACCAGAAGGAAAAAAAAAACGCAATAGGCAGTTTCTTCGGGCTCCCTTTTTTTTGTTATATTTTTAAATAAGAACAGCCCAAAAGAGGCGATAACGAGAATGAGAAACGGGACAAAAACGGAATCCACCGTGGCAATCTGTACTGAAATTATAAGATTAGAATTGAAGTCTTCATTTGAGACCTTTACGTGTCTTAAAACCGCTGTTAAAGATCTAATCGTATTTTTCGATCCTGACCAGGACGAATTTTTCTTTAACTGCGAAGTTTCTGAGAAAGCTGTATAGCTTTCCTTTGTAGCCGTATGGATGCACTTGGGTAGACGTCAATGAGTAATTACTCCCTTATTACAAATCTACTCCACCTTGGGGGATTCCCCCTAACATTTGACTGAAGACGGGAAATATATCCGTTTTTTTTTTCAGAAAACCGTAACGTACCGTACTCCATCTATATTTTTGTGAATCTCTTTGGAAGGAATGGCGAACGTTTTTGGCGGTGAGATTAGTTTATCTTGGTCACTAATTCAAAATGGTGAATTATTACTGGACTTGCACGTGCCAAAACAATGCTGTGCGCTACGACGAATGTAAGCTACCTGGAGATTCACCAGCCTTCGCAAAAATCGCAGCGCAGGGAATTTTTCGCATTTAGCGTGCACTGAGCGCCGAGCCCCGGGAACTGAACCCGCAACCTTGCGGTCTTTTGTAGACTGCATCATTGGCACCTATCCACCGCGACGGGTCATTCGCCTGCTGAGGAGCACAATATACTTGTTGTCGCGAACAAATTACACTACACTAGTTACAGTAAGGGAATGTTAGCCAGCTTTTGTTTTTCTACGCTTTAAGCTGCTACCTTTTCTCTGCGCATATAGCTTGCCATAAACATCCTTCCCATTCTTATTAAAAGTAGTATTAAATGGTACTAAAATTTAAATAAATTCTCACCACGGCATGAACGACGCCCCAAGAAATATTCCATTTGAAGCAGCAATCAGTAGCGGGAGAGTGCAAAATCACTTTGCTTCTTAACGGCTAATCGCTATCTGGTTGAGTGCTATAGAGCTCGGTTATCGTTCCTTATCTCTTCAGTAGCGTCACAGTCTCGTGGAATTTCCAGTCTGTGTGAAATCCTTGGCCTTGCCACTATGGAGAGGGTGAGTGCTGTTATCAACGCACTCCACTCGCAGGCAGAGGCCCACACACTCGAACGGAAAGGAGGACTAATATTACGCGCTGCTTCCACTACTGTTGATCTGGCATGTTCTCTGTAAAGGCGGCGCCCAAAACTAATTTCGCCAAGTCGGTCGCATTGAGAAACTCTTGTATCCCATGAGCCCAAGCCCAGGAGTGTTGGCCATCAATTTTAATTGTGAGGCAATTGTGGAATGTTGTAAGGTACTATTATGGAAATATTGAAGGTAATGGCCGATTCCTCCGACACGTAGCAAAATCTTTGTTTTAAAGTTTGTCCGTCACGCACATCTAGTAGTTGAGACTGCCCCAGAAAACCAATGGGGAACTTTTCTGACGATAGTATGAAACTCTAATAAAAAAAAAAATCAAGCCTACCGAGGGATGACCTGCGAATGTATTACTTGCTATAACTGACTCTTAACTCTTACAATACATGAAAAATGGCTTTATGAAATAATTTCCCGTTGAAAGATGCCCGTATTCAGAATTTCTGGTTATGAGTCATCGCAAAGTGGAAATTAGAAAACAGGAGGGGTACAAAATGTAAAACTACAGGGTAAACATACAGCAGAAATAGAAAAAGAAAGGAAACACGCATAAAAAATCACTATAGCATCTAACTCCACAATGTGTTCGCAGTGTGATAGCATCAGCAGCCGTTGATGCCTTCAACGGAAGTGACGTCATTTCAAATCTGGTGGAACCGAGCGACAACGGAATGTATACAACGCGGAGCTGCAGTAAGATTCATGGTCAAAACGATGTTTCGTGTACGGTGTGTGATAAATCAGGAGTAGTAATTTAGGGAATTTTGTTAGAATATCGCAGTATGTATTCGGACGTCGATACAGAGAGAATCGATATCCCCAAAGCGCTTTGTTTCAGTAATAACAAAGGTAGTGTGAACGCATCCGCTGTAGTACTCGTTAAAAAAGAGGTTTGGGGATTGAGGGCTGAGAAGGAGGGTAGTGCCCCAAACAGAGAAATCCAAGATTCAAAGCTGATGTAGCCTAAAGTAATTGGAATCTATTTGATAAAGCCAATGTTTCAATACTGTGCATTTCAAGGATTCGAGGAATGCTAAAAAAAAAAAAAGAGCTGAAAATACTGAGCTCTTTGGCGCTCTCCACCAACCTGTACCAAAGCGAGCGCCCATGGCATTCATCCATCCATCCGAACCTATCCAGGCAAGAGGAGGGCAGTAGCAGCTATAACCGCAGAGTGCATGCACTTGCGCACGCCTGCTAGCCCTGTGACGGAAAGCGTTCACCCCGTAGCCTGCCCCTCGTGACCAATGGCCTTAGGACACGAGCCACTTTGGCTTAAAGAGCCTCCATAGCAGCGTCACCTGTTAGCTCGTCGCTGGACTCCTTGTATCTGTCGTCCCCGAGCGTGCGGCAGAGGGGAGACCCAGACAAACGTGTTGCGTGGGCTGCTGCCGAGTGCCCGTTTGTCAGTGACGCCCACGACACGCGGACGGGCTGGACGCTTGGTCTGGCCCCGCGAGACAGGCTCGTCGGCGACTTGCCCTCTAACGGGATCGATCCCTACTGGAAACGCCGCTGGCTGGCCTGTTGCTGAGCGCCTGCACACCCCTTCTTCTCAACCCGCGCTCTTCTTTCCGGCTGTGTCACGCGACTGATTCAGGGCTGAACTATAGACGAGGAAGCAATGACAGAAGTCTGCTCAGGAAGTGTCCTGGCCATACTTCGAAAGCAGACTTACGATTAGCAAGTTTCTGACGGAGCTGAATGAAGCATAACGTAACTTACCCTATATGCCGCGTTGGAGTACGAAGAGTGCCAAAGGGGGCTCGAGGCCGAGGCCCCGAGACGAACTTTCACCACGGCAACTCAGCTGCAAAACTTTTGTGACGACTTCGCTTTCTTTTATTTTTTCTGAGCGTACAGAAAAATTCACCCATTTTAGTCATGCACATGAAGCGCTCTGGTTATCGATCTCCACCCGCTGTCACGAATCTATAAAGGGTCATGGCTTTCAGCTGTGAAACGCTTGTTCTCTGTTTCAGTGCTGGCATGGGCGGCGTCATTTCGATGCAGGTGAAACGTCAGAGCGAGCATGTAGTAAAAAACTTACATATTACGGACTTTCAAGGGCACCAGCTGGTTGAAGTTAACAAGGCTCTCTTCAGTAGAGGATCTGTCTACCAGGGTCTCTACGACTCTTTATTTAAAGCTAGAAAATCGATTAACCATCTATCGTTCACCAGTTCCCCATCTCTTCAACGGACGTACGCTCGAAGCCAGAGGGGCCTAGTTTGCTACAGGGGGTAAGTTCTTTGCGGGACTGACTGTGTTGCCACAGCTGTTACACCCTCGAAGAGCAGCAACTGCTCCCTTATAGAAAGTAACTGCAAATCAATCAGCAGCCACACTTAGTATCTACACGGACTAACCTTTCATTACTAAGGCTAAAGTTGGCTACAGGGGTTAGTCCTTCGTTGCCAGCGCCATTAGTTCCTAAAAGCGCAACCATTACTCCCAGAGCCTAACTGCAAAGAAATCACCAGTCACCATTAATATCTAGATGGATTAACCGTCCGCTGCAAGGACTATTTGTTGTAGCGACCATCACTTTGACCATCTTCCTCTGAGCGTATATGCTTTGAATAGTGCCTGGCTGCATGTAGCAGGACAAGCGGATCTCTTGGACAAGTTGGGTCAATGGCGGCAGAGAGCTGCTGACAGCGTCGCTAGAATGAACGAGCTGGCCGGGGTCGCTTGTTTGCTCCTGCGGTAGGGGCGCCCCGTTTAGGAAAAAAATTGTCCCTTCCTTGATGAGTGGGGAGAACGCGTACACCGACGAGTGAATGGAAACACGTGAACAACATACAGAATATGCGCTGGTGGTGTTTTATTAGTCCTTGTGAGGCCCCCCGCATGGTGTACTGAACAAGCCATTGAATTGAGCTTCCGCTCCTCCAAAGCATTTCAACGGCTGGAAAACATGACAGCATTCCGCTGGACGTACTGTTGCCGAATCGTTCAACCTCTCACACTATATATAGATAGTCTTGGTAATCGTTAAGCTGGTCTCATATCAGCGTTGCGTAGCCTCCTAAAGACTGAAACGAAGGTTTTTAAAACGAAACTCATAGCGCTAGCTGGTGTATTTAACGAAGATGGACATTTCATCGTAGTCGCAGTTGCGACATCGCCTTCATCTCTGAAACACTAACTTGCGTGCTCACGGCTTTATATTCTTCCTAATGGCCAGTGGAGTCAAAATTAATTTAATCTTCAATGTGGGAAAACCAATTCAACTTTTACCGTAACTTTCGGTATACAGTCAGTGGGCAGTACATGCGAAAAAGTTGGAATTTTGTCATTTGCGGTCGATCTATCGACGCGGACAACATAGAAACACTAATTTGCGTGCTTACGGCTTTAGCTTCTTACTAATGGCCAGTGGAGTCAAAATTAAATAAAACTTCAATGTGGGAAAACCAATTAAACTTTTACCGTAACTTTCGGTATACAGCCCGCGGGCAGTACATGCGAAAAAGTTGGAATTTTGTCGGAGGAATTTATTAAGGTGAAACCTTGCTAGCGCTATCAGACGACATTCCGTCGGCGACCGTCGCTGAGGCCGAGAGATGTTTCTCCCTCACTTGCGTCGCCTCCGACACGCCATTTACTTGTACCGCATAAGTAACAGACCTTCATGTGGCACCATCCATGGGGTGACATTCCTACCAAAATCGTACAGCATTCCGTATGGTGTCGTACGATTCCTCGCTGCACATAACATACACCTGCTTGTCAAGTTGAAGGCTAGCTCGCGACAGGGATTCCAACTCCAGGGATTCCAGGGATTCCATATAAAGTTACTTTAGAAAGATGGGATGCGCACATGAAACAATCACAAGAAAGAAGACGGGACGGGCGCAAACTAGCAACTGAGGTTTATTCAACGAATCGACATTTATACATAAGCATGTCAGCACTGGCAACTAAGGGCATCAAGGCAGATAGGGCGGATAAAAAACGAGATAAAAACACTAGGTGGATTCAGGTCATCATGTTTTCGAGGAAACGTGTCTCCGTATTATAAAGTTTGATTGACGTGTCACTGATGCAATCTTTTCCTTTCTTTTTGATGAAATATGCCTCGAGAAGTTCCTGTGCTTTATGGTTATGGCACTTGTGTAGAATCTTGACTTCTGTCAGAAGAGGCTTGCATTTGTGTTTTAGGCAATGTAACGGCAAGTGACGCTGCTCCTCGTTTTCGATTGACCTTTCGTGCTCACGTGCGGATATTGATACAGCGGCCTGTCTGTCCTATGTAAACCTTGCCAACACCTTGCTCCTCGAAAACAAGGAGCAGCGTCACTTGCCGGTATATTGGCTAGAACACAAATGCATGCCTCTCCTGACACAAGTCAAGATTCTACGCAAGTGCCGTAACGATAAAGCACGGGAACTTCTCGAGACATATTTCATCAAAAATAAAGGAAAAGATTGCATCAGTGACACGTCAATCAAGCTTTATAATAGAGAGACACGTTTCCTCGAAAACATGATGACCTGAATCCACCTAGTGTTTTTATCTCGTTTTTTATCCGCCCTATCAGCCTTGATGTCCTTTGTTGCCAGTGCTAACATGCTTATGTATAAATGTCGATTCCTTGAATAAACCTAAGTTGCTAGTTTGCTTCCGTCCCATCTTTTTTCTTGTGATTGTTTCATGTGCGCATCCCATCTTTCTAAAGCAATATGAACCAACTTGCTCAAGAACGCATCCAGCTGAAATGTAAACTTACCATGAGACATTCATGCTTTCGCCTTCCCAGCACGTAAGCAGTTTTAAGTGACCGTATACTTTTAACCGTTGGTTTTCATACTGCTCTGGCTTGCACGTTGGCAGTGCGCGCTGTGACCGTGCGCGGGTGCTTCTAGTCAACAAGGAGACTCAGATCGCGTACTGAGAAAAACTACGGGAAGCGGTGCAGCCGCCGGCCCACTCCTCCATCGCTCACGGGCGTGCACGCGCTCTCAGCTATGCAGCGTTTTCCCCCTTGAGGAGTTGGGGAGGCCGCGGCACCGGACGTAATTGTGTAGGCTGATTGGCTCGGACTTTCCCGGTGAGCCCCGGAGGTCGCCACGAGCTTTCTCTGCTGCGCCTCCTGCCGTCGTTAGCAGTGCTTTGTGAGGGTGTTTTGCCTTGTCATGCGGGCCTTTTTCTGCGACTATTCCTTTCGTTTCCTCAACTCACAGGGACCATTGACTGAGACGCTTCCCACCCCAGTGTCATCACCAGTGCTGTGGGAGTTACAAACGCGCTCTTTGCATTCTGCTGTGCTGGGTGCTGCTTAGGTTAGCTTTAATGACAACCGTATTTGCTAGCATAAGGAACGCACTTTCTTTTCTCAGAAAATATTTGGAACTTTGGGGGTGCGTTCATTATGCGAGGTGAAATATACGGGAAAATTTTGGAGTTGTAGAAACGAGACAGAATTTAGGCTGGGGGAAGGAGCACTTCATCCGGCAGGACTCACCTTCAGCCCGGCCGCGGCGGCCGCGTTTCGATGGAAGCGAAACACAATAGCCGCCCGTGTGCTGTGCGATGTCAGTGCACAGGTGGTAGAAATTATTCCGGAATCCTCCACTACGGCACTTCTTTCTTCCTTTCTTCTTTCACTTCCTCCTTCATCCCTTCCCTCACGGCGTGGTTCAGGTGTCCACCGAGGTATGTGAGACAGATACTGCGCCATTTCCTTTCTTCAAAATCCTAAAGACCGAGAGGGAGAGATACATTTTAATGATTGCAGGATAGGTGTGCCTGATAGTTAACCTGGCATGGTACTCCAGATGAAGATGAAGAAAAGAAAAAGGAAAAATAACCGTGAAATGAAATTTACCGTACACAACACTCAAACTTACAGGATTACCAACGGGTATGTATCAAACCTGTGTCCTTGAGATAAGTTAGTAGGGCTTTTACCCCAAGCGCAGCCAAATACGCATCACACCAGGGTCCAAGGACATGCTCCAGGCACAGGGTGCCGTACAGCGAAGTCCTAAAGTAACGTATAACGTAAACGTTACGTAAACGTATAACGTAAAAGTAACGTAAAGTAACGTATGTAGGGCATAGAGGGGTGCTGAAGACACCAATCGTATGAAGTAGTTTGTAAAGGTAATATCCAAGCGAATTCGGTTCAGGCAATTACGGTCGCGCCTATCTGGATTGCTTGGTGTACGAAAGTCACAGGTGGGATCAATGCGATGAAGGGGTTTGTATTGACGCTCCGGATCAAACCACAGAGAGCGTTGCGCCCGCCAGGATTCGGCAGCCACAAGTCTGGTTGCATCACTTAGAGAAAAGGGAATTGGAATCAGCGCATTTGTACTGCCATGCGCCGCTTCCGCTGCGCCGTCAGCGTGGTCGTTGCCTGCGAGGCCGCAGTTAGTGGTTAACCCTGTTTTCCTGAATGCCTGTTTGTTGTCTTTAACGACTGTAGTGCAGCGCGACAGTCAGTGAAGATAGCCCATGCTGGAGAGGTTCCAGAATGCAAGCAAAAGCTGCTCGCAGAGCAGCCAGCTCGGTAGCAATAGTCGAAGTGCGGTGATTGAAGGTCGCCGAGATTGTGGTGCCCGCTGATGGTATCCAGACGTCGACTGCTGACGAGACAGGCCTGACACAGCCATCAGTGTAGATGTGGCAGTGCGCACTGTAGCATCAGAGATGAGCTCAAGGGTCAAGTATTTAAGTGCTGGTTCGAGGGTGATGGCTTTGGTCCTAATGCCAGGTATAGTAGTCCTGATATCCCATGTAGCAAGCATCTAGAGTGTTGAGAATAACGTGTCAGCACGCTGTTAATGCGTCGGGTGAAGATCGGAGACTTCGGTCATGGAGAACGCTGAAAGTGGTGGATAGGTTCGCACCACAAACATCACTTGGGCACGAAGAAGCTCCTGTGTTAGGCAAGGCAGACTCTCCGGGCTTTTCTTTGCATGCCTTCGAACAGTTTGTTTGCGCGATACCCTGAACGGGTGAGAGACTATAGAGCAGAAGACCTTCACAGAGCGCTCTATACAGCCATAGTAATGAATCTACAGAGCAGCCTCTTCTGGTCTTCGAGAGCATACGAGATATAGACATATGAGCAGAGTTTAATCTTTAGTTACTGGAGGTGTGGTGCACACGAGAGGGACTTGTCAAAGGTCACACCTAGAAAGTTCTGGCTTGAGACATACGGCAGTGAGGAGCAAGCAGCTTTCAGCACGTAACGCTAAAGCTCACGCATTGAAAATGTAATTACCTAACACTTCTCTAGGCACATGACGAGACCCTGCTTGCTTAAAAATAGTTCAGTAGAGCTATGCCCCTGCAGAGTTGCATACACAGTGCGCCCGTTGTGTCTTGAGCACCACACACAGATGTCATCTGCGTAGAGGGAGATTTTAACAGTAGGTGGCATGCATTTGTCCAAACTAACAATAAGAGAGATGAAGAATAGGGTAGAACTTAAAACCCCTCCCTGAGGTACTCTACGACATACATCACGCAGGGCTGTGTCGCCTTCGGTCACTGACATCTAAATTGATCGGTCACACAGCGATTCGTGGATTCGTCCAGCAGTATACCAATTGATCGTAAGGCTGAATTCATCGCCTCATGTGTGACGTCATCAGAAGCGCTCTTCCCGTCAAGGAACACAGCGATGGTCATAGATTCCGCTGCTTTGCTGCTTTTGACACAATTGTTAAGGGCAATAACTTTGTCAATGCAGCTGCATCCTTTTCGAAAGCCAGATATCATCGGCATGGTTTGCGTGTTCCAGAACATAGCCAAGATCCTTTTCGTTAAACCTGCACTTATGACGTGCGTAGCGGCCCATAATGGTGCCGGAAGAGAGCACAGGCTGAAGTCACACTAGCCCAGCTCACAGAATTCAGTGCAAGGCCTAGCCGCAGCAAGCTCTTACAATCCTAAATAGCGGCAGATCGAGGGGAGAAACCTTTTGTGATCAGTTGTGGTTACTGTTCCTTCTCGCAACCGTCGCGCAAAATTCTTGCTCGCTGTTCGCCCCTTGGTGGTGGTGATGGAAAACATTTATTAACCATTAAATTGTTACAGAGAGATTGTTGGGTTTAGGTTCTATTGGCCCCCTACCCTCACAATATTCCATGCCCCAATTGGCAAGCAACGCCGCCCGCGTCTATTGAACCAACGCCTTTTGGGCATTGAGGCATGACAGCCGAGCAGGGCTGCCTCCCAGTCGTCTCTGGTGGCGTTGGGGTTGGGGGGGATATATGGGTTTGACTGGCATTCCCAAGCCATGTGGAAGGTGTCAACCACCTCCCCACAGAACTGCTACGCGCCACCAAAGGATGGGTTGAAATGGTTAAGCACCGCCGGGCACAGTACAGTATTGGTGAGAATTTTGATGAAGAGGCGCTCATCAGCGTGATCCAATTCCTTACAAGGGGCCGGGTAGTGCCGGTGCTCCTCCTTGTAATAACCCGTAATGCCTTTGAACGTAACGACCTGATTGTCTGATTGGGAGTAGGCTTGCAAGGACAGGGCGATAGCCCGGGGAGAGAGTGCGCAAGCGGCGTGATCGGCCTTCTCGTTTCCCTGGAGTCTTTGGTGTAGTACAACTTCATGCTCACGGGCGTTTACTGTAAAACCCCTGAAGCTTCGGTTCAGGGACTTATTGCATAGTTCTGCGTCAATTGTGCGATTGTGCGTTTGTGCAGCCCGGCGCAGCGTCGCCAACTTGACATGTCCGACCACAACCGCCCCGCTTGCGCGCGCCGAGAACATAAGAGCATAACAGAGCCATCACGCCGCAGCGATCGCCAGTTGCGCATGCGCAGGAGCGGTGCATAGCTGACGTACCAGGGCCGCCGCCGCGCGCTCTCCATCGCCCCTCCCTCTCTCCTCGTTGCTTTCGCAACCCTCCAGGTTTAACCGGAGCTAAACCACTGCCACTTTTTTTTGTTCATCCTTCTCTCAGTCAAAACAACAACAACAACCGGTGGCAATAGGTTACAACTACTTCGACGGGAAGAAGTTCTTGCTTTTGTTTTGAGGCAGCGTGTGATAACGGCGCTTCCTGGTTCCTCTACATACAGTCCAATGCTGCGACGCCTACCGTTCAAGTCAGAGCAATTGCTACGTGATTTGCGCAAGGCATGCTCGAGAAACTATGCCTAGGTTCACGGAAAAACCGGAGCAAGGAGTTGCGCCGTACCGTACCGCCCCTAGGTCGAGCAGCAGCGGTCCATCAAGAAGTCTCCGGCCTACCCGGCCGGAGCTGGTGGTGTATTAAGTGTGGCTGCTGACAGCCATGGACGCGCCGCTGGTGCTGGCAGGAGGTAGCTTATGGATCCAAAAGAAGTTCACTCATGACTGCGCACACACAGGGAAGAAATTGTTATATATATATTTCTATCTATGTAGCCTTTGGACACACTGGTCCTGGAGGCCCCTAGCTTGGCAACCCAGTGGCGGTGGCCGCCGCCGACTACGGCTTGTTGGGCCTTAAGTCGTGGCAGCCGAGCAAGATAGCCTCCCAGTCCTCCCGTGCTGGGTTGGGGAGGGGGTGCAGGACCACTTCATGTGGTAGGCGTCCGAAGACACCGCTTTACAGCACGGGCGCAGCTGCCGCTAAAGGAGGAGTAAAAATGTTTTATTGCTGCCGGGCACAGCAATGTATTGGCGCGAAGGTGGAAAAGGAGGCGCTCATCCGCCCTCTTGAGGCCTTTACATGGGTGAGGGTAAAGGCGATGAGTACCTTGATAGTTGGTTGCAATACCTTTGAAGGTATAGACCGGATTAGAATCGGGTTCCTGATCGGGTGGGGAGGAGGTGGTGGTGGTGGAAACATTTATTAAGAATGAACAGGAGGTATGTTTGGATCAGCCCGTAAGGGACCGATCCTTACAAACACTAGGTGGAGGCCCCTAGCTTGGCACCCCAGGGGCGGTGGCCGCCGCCCGGGCGCCACCGACTACGGCTTGTTGGGCCTGTAAGTCGTGGCAGCCGAGCAAGATAGCCTCCCAGTCCTCCCGGGTTGGGATGCGGGGGGGAGGGGGGGGGGGCAGGACCATGTCATGTGGTAGGTGTCCGAAGACACCGCTCTACAGTGCGGGCGCAGCTGCCGCTAAAGGAGGGGTCAAAAAAAATTCAGGCGGCACTTTGACTGTCTAAAGTGGGTCGAGGCGGAAGCGTTTTCCGCACCACCTTCGCTGTTTCTGTGGCACTGGTGGCGTCACATGTAATTGAGTACTAATTACTAAGTGATGACAAATCACTAATTAATGGTTAATTACTGACTAATGCCTGAATACTAATTAACTGCTAATTAATGACGCTTCAGCTTCGCCTTTAGGAGTGGAACGCGACAGCGCGTTGTAGCGCTGCCAGGGAGTCCACGGAACGCCACCACCCGTTCGGCGCGATGCCTTGCCCTTTGAACGCAACGCTTTTTGAGGAAAGGAAATGGCGCAGTAATTCTCTGTCATCTCGGTGGACACCTGAACCGCACCGTAGAGGAAGGGAGGAAGTGGGAGTGAAAGAAGATAGATAAAGAGGAGCCGTAATGAAGAAAATGAAAATTGTATTTGAGGAACTTGGAAATTACGCAGTAACTGTGTCACAAAATTCAGGGGGGGCACTTTTTTGACCTAAAGTGTGGTCACTGATGTGTGGTTAAGATGTTAAGCTTAGCCCCTAAGAGTGGAACGCGAGATCGTCTTGCAACGCTGCCAAGGAGTCCATAGAACGCCATCGCCCATTCGGTTCTACGCCTCGCTCGTCGGTAAATTGGTTTTTGAGGAAAGGAAATGTATCTGCCTCTCATTTGTCGGTGGACACCTAAACCTCGCCGGAAGGGAATGGAGGAGGATGAGAGTGAGTGAAGACACCGTATTCACTGGACGCGCCTTTGTTCATTCCAAACCATCGGCTGGCATGGCGGAGTGGATAGCATGCTCGTCTCTCACGCCGAAGACCGGGGTTCGATTCCTGAGCTCGA
Source organism: Amblyomma mixtum (assembly GCF_055824585.1). Taxonomy (NCBI): domain Eukaryota; kingdom Metazoa; phylum Arthropoda; class Arachnida; order Ixodida; family Ixodidae; genus Amblyomma; species Amblyomma mixtum. Next base: position 12,707,667 of record NC_143012.1, read on the forward strand.
CCAATTTCTTAATCGGTTTTATTTATTTATATGGCCTGACTAGTAAAGCTAATTAGGCTAATTGGGTAATTAAGCAATTAACTAAGCTCAGTCCCACTTACTTGGAGCATCACTATACGATCCCTTCAATTGGTTGCATGGTTACTAGCCAAAGTACAATTGGCCCCGTTTGAAATTCGCGCACTCTGACGTCACGACGGTTTCCACCAATTGAAAAGCGTGACATTTTCTGTCGACAACTGCTGCTTACAACGATGAGACATTAAAGGCTTCCGCCTTAAAATGTTTTAGCGCTGCCGGGCACAGCAATGTATTGGCGCGAAGGTGGAAAAGGAGGCGCTCATCCGCCTTCTTCAGGCCTTTACATGGGCTAGGGTAAAGGCGATGACAATTTTGATATGTTGTAATATTTTTGAATGCATAGACCGAATTAAAATCGGGTTCCTGATCGGTAGGGCAGGAGAACGCAGCACGGTGAGAGAGCGCGCGGGCAGCTGCGGCTGCTGCCTCGTGAATTTCCTGCCAACCCCTGATGAGCAGGGGCCCAATAAGGTAACGGCGTGCGGGGTCCTTAAAAATTGGTAAATTGGTTTCTGAGGAAAGGAAATGGCGTAGTATCTGTCACATATCTCGGCGGACACATGAACCGCGCCGTACGGAAGGCAGGAAGGGGGGAGTAGAAGAAGAAACAGGTGCCGTAGTGGAGGTCTCCGGAATAATTTCTACCACCTGGGGACCATTAACGTGCACTGACATCGCGCAGCACACCGTATGCAATTTTGGTAGATTCGATAGACAAGGAAGGGTGTGCAGCCTTATTTGACTATCCCGAAAGGCCCCTCGCGAGTCGCTAATTATGTATTTTGAATCGAAATGTGAGGCCTCGAGAGCAATCGCGACCTCTTCTTTTGTTGTTGTTTTTATTAGTGGCTATTTATTGGTAATAAAAAACACTATCGGCCTCCCAGGCTCACGGCGAAATGCTCGACTGAGCAATGTAGCTCTCGCTACAATAAAAATTGAAGGAACAGATGTTGCTATAGCCGCGGCACCTGCCACCAAACCTGAAGCACCTGAGCTGAGGCTAGCGGGAATAAAAGGACAGGGAGAGTACAGGGAGAAGGAAAGAAATAGGGTACGATAGTAAGAAAGGCTAGGGGTAGGACGGCAGTATACACTATCAACTCTTCTACGTGTATTGCACGGCAGGCTCTGATGGTGAGGCTGTTAACTGCGTTGCTGTTGTCAACTACCGCGGCCGTGTACCATCCCCCTTGGTGAGGGCCGGAGGCGTCGACGTAGTACACACACAGGCCATCGGCGTTCATTGCGTTCATTGGCGTTGTCATTTAGAACGTTTTAGACTCCGATGATTTAAAGGAAATGAAGTGCGCATAACTGGCTACCTGGGTCAGTGGACGCCTAAATCACGGGGGTGAAGAGAGAGAGAGATGTGGGCTGCAGGCATTGACAACGTCGGGCTAGAAACGCGGCGTTGAAACCCTAGGCCGTCGGCGTTCATTGTGTTCATTGGAGTTGGCGTTGACAACTTTTTACATTGCGATCATTTTGAGGAAAGGAAGTGCACACAACTGGCTCGCCGTGGCAGTGAACGCTTGAATCGCGCTTGTAGGTATACGTGGGGTGATAAGAGAGAGAGATGTGGGCTGCATGCGGTAGCGCTGGCAACGGTGAGCGAACTCGCGATCAACTTTTAACTGCCACCTGCCAGGGTGGCAGGGTGGGTGAGGACTTTAATGTAGATATAAAGACAAACAGGAATTCCTTGCTAGTTATGCGGGAGAACATCCCGTTCCTCCCGCTCATAACGCCTCGGCTGTGACAACCTCGTGAAATTCTTGCATCGTCTTTTCTTGGGCTAGTTGGTTTTTCATGGTGTAGGTGTTTGCAGCGCACACGAAACACGGACGGACAGAAAAGGGAACGAAACACAGCGCTGCGTTTCGTTCCCTTTTCTGTCCGTCCGTGTTTCGTGTGCGCTGCAAACACCTACAAAATACTTGTATTTGCCTCGTCTTTGAGAACAAGGCAATGGTGCAGCAAGTCGAGTATATGTCCATCTATTTCAATTCATCCAGATATACTCTGCAGAATGCGAAAAATCAGGGTGTATTTTAATCCACCTGATTTCCAAACTACAAGTCCCCCAGGCAAAAAGCTGTCACAGACAGCTTGTCTGGGCCCTGGGGACCTACAGGCAGCGTCACGCAGTGGACATCACAGCACAATAAAAATGAATATGAACATGAAGCTTGTACTTAGAGTAAATGCAGCGCTTACATTTTCTAAAGGATTACACACATAACAGATATCAAAATGAATATGAACATGAAATTTATACAAACAGCAAATGCAGTGTTTACACTTCCTGAAGCGGTATACAATAATATTTCAATATTATATATTTGTTTTCAATACGTTAAAAAAAACAATACTATCTAAAGTGCGTAGATGTCGGTCTAACCAAACTAAAGTGCGGAGAGGCGAAAGCGTTTTCCGCACCACTTTGACTGCCTCTGTGGCACTGGTGACGTCACCACTGGGTGACGTCACACATGATGAATGACTAATTGCTAAGTAATGGCAAATTATTAATTAATGGCCAATTACTTATTAATGAATAAACTAATTCACTGCTAATAATTGACGCTTAAGCTTCGCCTTTAGGAGTGGAACGCGACAGCGTGTTGTAGCGCTGCGAGGGAGTCCACGGAACGCCACCCCTCGTTCGGCGCCATGCCTTGCCCTTTGATCCTGTGAAAAAACTCGGGTTTTGTATTTTGGGGACCAAACATAGACGTTGGCCCCAAAATACAAAACCTGAGTGCGGAGCAGTGGGAGAGACTGCTGTTCAGCGACCGCCGTGAATACCAACAAGGTCTGGTACAACGAGCTCAACGGGCGGCAGTGGCCAGCGGAGCCCTGGACGGAGGGCAACCGACCATTGATTAGAGGCGGACGATTTCGACAGAGAAGGCTCCTGGGGGTAGAACCAAGACGTCTCTGAAGATGCCCCAAACCGCAGGAAAAAGCATTAGTGAACATAAAGTTTTCCCTCCCTTCCTTCCTTGCGCTTTGAACGCAACGCTTTTTGAGGAAAGGAAATGGCGCAGTAATTCTCTGTCATCTCATCTCTGTCATCTCTTTCGCCGCAGCCGTGCGCAGTACGCGTTTGAAAGGAGGGTCATATAAGGCGCGCTTGCCCATAGAACAGGCGCACGCTGCCGCGCGCTATGCGTCATCGTTTGACGTTCGCCGCAAGCGCGTGTTTATCGCAGATCACCGCAGCTTTTCTCTTCGAGATATCCTGGCTTAACCTTAGCTAAGCCCCAGCCAATTTTTTTTTTCGCTGATGGTCAACGACGCCGCCATAGGAAAGGATAGGAAAACTTTTAATGTCTAACAGAAAGAGGGTAGCCAGAGGGCTACCTGCCTAGACGACGGCCGAAAGGTCTTGACTCTCGGCGGCGGCTTCGGCCAGTCGGACGAGTTGTAAGTTAGTCGCCGGGTCGGAGCTCAGTAGTAAGGTCTCCCATTGACCTTTTGTGTTTATACCTCGTCCCTCTCGGGGGGCATGAGGACATTCCTCTATTATGTGGTCCGAGGTGGCCCTAAGTTCGCAGTTTGCGGATTTGTCTGAAAATTGCCCTGGGTACATAAGACTCCAGAGGGCCGGGTTTGGAAAGGTGTAAGTTTGTAACCGGCGCCAGTTGATGGCTTGGTATCTGGACAAGGATCTATCCGCTGGAGGAAGTCTAGCTCGTTGCAAACGATAGTGCTGTGTAATTTCTCTGTAGGTCACCATGCGATCCCTGTCTGTAAAGACCACCTCTCTCGGGTCCGCCCGGAAGGAAAAGCCTCGGGCGAACTCGTGGGCATTGTGGGTTTTTTGCGCAAAAGACACGACACAAAAGAAACGAGGTAGACAGGACAAGCGCTTACTAACAACTCAGGTGTTTATTGACATAACATTTGCTTAAATACAGCAGCTGCTCTTATCAAACACGAAAAGGGAAAGAAGAGACTTAGCATACATATATCAGATCAGCACAGATCCCACCATCGCACGAGTGAATGCATGTTTCGAGCTCTAATTCTGCGCAAGATAACTGATTTCTTTTTTTGAGAGCAAAATTGAAGGATTGCTGACACACGAGTTACCCGATTTTCCTATCTCATTGGCCTCAATTATCTCTAAGGCCCAATTATCTAATTGAGGCCAATGAGATAGGAAAATCGGGTAACTCGTGTGTCAGCAATCCTTCAATTTTGCTCTCAAAAAAAGAAATCAGTTATCTTGCGCAGAATTAGAGCTCGAAACATGCATTCACTCGTGCGATGGTGGGATCTGTGCTGATCTGATATATGTATGCTAAGTCTCTTCTTTCCCTTTTCGTGTTTGATAAGAGCAGCTGTATTTAAGCAAATGTTATGTCAATAAACACCTGAGTTGTTAGTAAGCGCTTGTCCTGTCTACCTCGTTCCTTTGTGTCGTGTCTTTTGCGCAAAAAACCCACAATGCTTAGGCACCAACTAGCCTGCAAAAACATACTCGCAAGTTAGAACTCGTGGGCCGTCTCATTACCAGGCAGAGATGCATGTGCTGGTGTCCAGACTAGTGTAATTTTCCTGTCTATTACATGAAGGATTAGAATTGTATTCGTTAGAGGGGAGACCCGGCCCCTGCTGAAATTTAGTATGGCAACTTTGGAGTCACTGATGATGTACCTCGCTTTCGTACCTACACAAGCCAGTGCTATGGCAGCTTCCTCTGCAGTCTCTGGGTTACCCGAGAGTATGGAGGCACTTATTTTGAGGAGTTGTTTATTACTGACGACCGCGACGGTCATCGTGTTCTTACCATACTCAGCGGCATCCACGTAGACCGCGTCCTCGTCTTTGTAGGAGCGGAAGCGTTTCTTTAGCGCCTCTGCCCGTTTGGCCCGGCGCACTGAGTGAAGAATAGGATGCATATTTCTGGGTAATGGGGGTACAACTATATTGTCCCGAATTTCTCCGAGCATGTCAACTTTGGCGGTTGTTCTGTTATCTCGGCTCAGATTGAGTTTTTCTAGAATGGCCCTGCCGGTTGTGGTCCCGGCTAAGCGTTCCATTTGGGTAGTTCTCACTGCTTCCGTAATTTCTTCCAGGGTATTATGCATGCCTAGCTCTTGGAGGCGGTGAGTGGATGTACGGATGGGCAATCCTAGAGCTTGTTTCGTGCGCCGCCTGATAATTCCATTTATGTTTTCCTTTTCTGAAACTTTAAGATCAAGGAAGGGGGCAGCATACGAGATACGGCTAACTACGAACGCCTGTACCAGCCGTAGGAGGCTCTGCTCTTTCATGCCGTGTCTCCTGTTTGCAATCCGCTGTATGAGTCGCATCGTTTGTTGCACGCAGTTTTCCATCTTAGTTATTGCATCACCGTTATACCCGTTGCTTTGTATAATCATTCCTAAAATTCTGATTTTTTCAACATGAGGAATCTCCGCCCCTTGAGTTTGTAATTTGATGTTAGGGATGGTTCTAGTTTGTCTTTGATGCAAAGGTCGATAAAAAAGAAGTTCAGACTTCTGCGGCGGTGGTGGTGGTGGTGAAAACATTTATTACGAATGAACAGGAGGTATGTTTGGATCAGCCCGTAAGGGACCGATCCTTACAAACACTAGGTGGAGGTCCCTAGTATGGGACCCCAGTGGCGGTTGCCGCCGCCCGGGCGCGCCCGACTAAGGCTTGTTGGGCCTGTAAGTCGTGGCAGCCGAGCAGGGTCGCCTCCCAGTCCTCCCGGGTTGGGCTGGGGATGGGGGGAATAGCGGGGTTGGAGGGGCAGGCCCACGCCATGTGATAGGTGTCAGAAGACACTGCACTACAGTGTGGGCAGCTGCCGCTAAAGGAGGGGCCAAAATGTTTTAGCGCTGCCGGGCACAGCAATCTATTGGTGAGAAGGCGGAGAAGGAGCCGCTCATCCGCCTTCTTCAGGCCTTTACATGGGCTAGGGTAAAGGCGATGACAATTTTGATAATATGTTGTAATATCTTTGAATGTATATACCGGATTAAAATCGGGTTCCTGATCGGATGGGGAGGAGAAAACAGCCCGGTGAGAGAGCGCGCGGGCGGCTGCGTCTGCTGCCTCGTTTCCTGCCAACCCCTGATGAGCAGGGGCCCATATGAGGTAACGGTGTGCGGGGTCAGTATCCCGTATGCAATTTTGGTATATTCGATAGGCTAGGAAGGGAGTGCAGCCTAGTTCGACGTTCCGACAGGCCCCTCGCGAGTCGGTGATTATGTATTTTGAATTGGAATGTGAGGCCGCGAGAGCGATCGCGACCTCTTCTGCTTGTGTTGCACAGCGGGCTCTGGAAGTTAGGCCGTTAACTGTGTTGCTGTTGTGAACTACCGCGGCCGTGTACCATCTCTCGTGGTGAGGGCCGGAGGCGTCCACGTAGTATATGTCATGTCTGGCATCCAAGAACTGGGCGGCGTAGACGTAGCATCGAAGGAACGTTTATTCCTGCTACTTGGCAGGAAGCCAACAGGTTACATACTGAGCTCGGTGGGCCCGTGCGAGCGGTCTTTTAAAGCCAGCACGGGCTACCCGATAAGAGATAGCCGGGCAGTGAGCATGCGCAGACAGTACGCGATAACACGCGTGCTTGGTTTCGCGCGCACACAACAGTATACACCTGTTTTGTTGCCATAATATCGGGCTAGCGCTTCCGCTCGTGCCAGGCGCCGACCATTATGGTCTTCATTTCTCTATTTCCTTTCCTTTCGAAAAGGTAGGAGCCGGGACTAAAAGCTGTAAAAACAGCTTGACAGGGGCCCCGGCCCCCTACATGGTGGCACTGCAGCGTGTCGGAAACAACATCACCATAACAAAGGAAAAATAAATACAGATACACATTACATTACATACACATGTGACATGTTTGCGGGAAGAGGCCGCACGTGGAGGGCACTTCTCCACAGTTCCGGGATGCGAAACCTGTCTTCCATTGGAGGGGTGTGTTGGATATGGAGTCGAGAAAGAAGGCGGCGATCCGACTCCGTTAGCGACAAGCGCGTGTACTGGTTTGTAAGGTGCGCCTCCCGGAGCTCCCGGAAAGTATTCACCACCCCAAGAGCCGAGCATTGCAAGCCCCTACGGCTGACATAGTTTTCTACCTCATTTATGGCCTTCTGTAGCGTACTTTCGATGTGCGCGTCGTGTCCACGGGTCATCCACATGGTGATGTCGTCCGCATACATGCAGAAATTCAAGCCATCTATCCCCTCCAGCCTCTTCGGGAGCCGTATCATGGCCACGTTGAAGAGAAGAGGGGAAAGTACCGAACCCTGAGGGGTGCCTATGCCGCCCAAGCGTATGTCTTGAGACTGACTATCACCAAAGTGGATGCGCGCTATCCTGCCCGAAAGAAAATTGGCAATGTAGTTGTATGTGCGCTCCCCGACATTTAAAAGAGCCAGGTTTTCTAGTATCGCCTCGTGTTTTACATTATCGAAAGCTTTAGGGAGGTCAAGTCCCACTATTACTTTATCATCGAATGGGGGTATAAGTCGTTGTCTTCCATGAAATTGTTTAGTCGCGTTTGTATGACATGTTCCATCAGTTTTCCAACGCAAGATGTGAGGGATATAGGCCTTAGATTTTCTAGATTGCGCCGCCAATGCCGGATTTTGTGCGACACGAGCGCCTGAACGCTGTCGCGGTAAAATGGCATCTCCCAACAGAGCTACGAGTGTCCCTACCCTATCCGAACGCGCTGGCATGCACGCAACTATGGAGTCACTTTCAAACATTCCATTTATTCTAGGAAACTATAGAGTCACTGTCCAAGGAACTTCCGCGGGGTACTCCGCCAGTCGGGAGCATCGAAGTGTGTGGCGACGGTACGCCAGCGTCCCTGGTTGAGAGCAAGCGGTAAAACAAAAAGTTACTCTCATTGCAATTTATGATCGAGGCCTTCCAGCTATACACACTGGTATGCAACGCACACGGGAGCAGAAAAAAAAAGGGAGTGAAAGGACTTCGAGTGTACCCCTTTGGACAAAGGCAACAGACGACGGCGCAGGGTGGCGCCCCCTACGATTCCCGCCGAAGGCGCGCGCAAGAAGACAGGCATGAGCGTCGCAGCAGCAGCCACGGACTCCTCCCGAATGGCCAGATAATAAGGAGGCAACTGGCGACCAGCCCGGGATATGAACTTGGTTCCGTCGGCCATTAATCGAAATTAGAGCAGCACCGCGCGGTCACGGGAGCCGCCGCGCCAACATGGCGGCCGCAGCTCGTCCGCCGCCGGGTAATGGGTATTAATGCGACCGTCGGCCATTAGGCGAGACCCTGGCGTCGCTGTTGCATCTTCGTTGGCTTACAGCGGCCAGTTGACCCGACTGGCAGTATCCAACCGCACGCCGCCTCGCCATAGCTCCACGCTGCTGGCTTGACGGTGCCAGGAATGCTCATCCAGGCATCTCGTTGGCGGAGACGAGGCTTGTGCGTGTATGAATAGAGAAGCGAGCACTTGTGGCTTCGTGTACGTCTGCCGTACACGTGGAAGCTCTTTGATAAGTCGGTATTCGCGGAGGAGACGGAGCTGCTCCTCGGTGGATGAACGCAACGCGTGGGGAACAATGCAACCTTATTGCGGTTACACACCTCAGGGAAATAGGATATAGTGGTCGGCAGGGAAAAAGAACGAAGGATACAGTGCAGTGCGGTTCTGTGTGCACCTGTCATTCACACTACCAGCGTGCGATGCGGCTAGTAGGAACGATGAATGCACAAGGGGAACGTAGATGGTAGCGGCTCCAGCAGCTCTGAAGTGCTGCAGTAGCTGATTCCCCACCAATGTTGCTTAAGTAAGGCAGGAACCTTGGTTTGCAGATCCCAGCCGTTGCTGTCCAGTATTAACAGGAAAATAAATACAAAGGCTATCGTTTATGAGACATTAAGCTTGCGTGGACTACCTATTGCAATGTTCGAAAGGGAGACTAAGACTGCTTAGCTCACGCGTTTCGACTAGAGGGTTTGTCTCCTCAAAAAATCCCGTCTGCCTGTGCTCTCTCTACCATGATTGAAATCTTCGTTATCCTTACTAACCTTTCTTTTCTAGAAAATGGCTTTTCTGGCGGTTTTAGAATACAGTGCCACCGCTGACCTTCTTACGCGCGTTCAGCAGGGTGTGTTCACAGGCCCATCTTGACAAAGCCACTGAGAAAATAGCGTGAGCGTGATTATCTGCATGAGAGGACTACCCTATCGCCGCAGCCGCAAACGCCTCGCGTTAAGCTACTGTGCGATGTCAGTGCACGTTAAAGAAACCCAGGTGGTCGAAATTTCCGCAGCCCTTCGCTATGGCGTCTCTCATAGCCTGAGTTGCTTTGGGACGTTAAACCCCATAAACCAAACCAAACTATACCAAACTATACCAAACTATACCAAACTATACCAAACTATACCAAACTAAACCAAACTAAACCAAACTGCAACACACTCTCGCGCTGTGCCTTGCACATTATCGTCTTTATCAACTAGTACTACTGATCAAATGTTTAGGGGAATCTTTCAATGTGGCGATGATTTGTACTAAGGAGTAATTACTTATTTGCACCCATCCAAGAGCAGCCAGACAGCTACAAAAGAAAGCTGTACAGCTTTCTCAGAAACTTCGTATTTAAAGAAAAATTCGTCTGGGTCCGCTACACCGAAGTATTCGCTCTACCAACAGAGCTAATGGGGACGGCTAGCTTATTGTAGGGCGAGAGCGAATGGTCTGATAACTAGAAGTGGGAACAGTGCTGGCCAGATATTTAGAGGAATCCCCCAAGGTTGAGTAAATTTGTAAGAAGGGAATAATTACTCATTGGCATCCACCCGAGCGCAGCCATACGAGTGCAAAGGAAAGCTGTCTAGCTTCCCTTTGTAGATGTGTGGCTGCGCTTGGGTGGATGCTAGTGAGTAATTACTTTTTTTATAATTAATACTAGTATCGAACTAATCTACACAGTGTCACACTGTGCATTGCGCATCGTCGTCTTCATCAACTAATGCTACTATCGAACTCGTATCGTCGCCAGACGTGCTGAGGACCGAGCAAAGCAAATCCGTGAGCCAACAAGGCTAAACACATGCTTCCGCACGTCTACGCGGTTTAATTTAAGACCTTACCAATTTTTAAACCCCAAGTGGTTGAAATCTTCCAAAGCCCTCCAATACGGCGTCCCTCAAAATCTGAGTCGGTTTCGGATGTTAAACCCCATAAACCATAAACCAAAAATGTTACAGACCTACCGACCAAAGTGTAGCCGATAAAGTGCTACCTCGGAATGCTATACTGAAGTAAAGGCTCGTAGTGTTGTGCCGAGGGGAGGGCGCATTAATTTTACCACCTGCGCTGGCAAAACTGTTACCCCGATGTGGAGACACAAGTGTTACCCTAAGGTGCGAGCGCTGAAGTGTAGCTCTCAACTCCGTACATAAAAATTAGGAGGACTTTTAAGTTTCGCGCTAAGAGTGGACGCGATAGCGCCTCCTCCTACTTTTTGTCTCTTATTTTTCCTTCTCGTTCTCATTTCTCACCTGTTACCAATCCACAATCACATTACCGATCACGGACATCGATTGCGATCACAATGAGTGATCACATTACCGAGTACCAATCGCCAACAAACTATCTAGGTTACACTGCACGACATATTACGCCACTGCATACTCTTACAAATGCACACCATTTGTTGAAGTACAGTGAAGCACCATAACACTTCCTTTTCATTGCGCGAGATTCGACGCCTAATTAGCATGCGCGCGCGCGTGCTAATTCTGTCAGGCCTGGTTCTGTCAGGCTTGAAGCCTGTCAGGGTGCATGTACTTCCATGCAACAATAAAAGAAAAAAGACCCCTCGTGGCCTGTGCGTTGCGTGCCCGCCTGACACGAAGAGGGCCTTGTTTCGAACGCCGACACCGGCTGATTTCATTTTCACTTGAAACTTCTGGGATTTTTTTCCGACTGACGCAAGACAACCGCCGACGCACGGCTTTCAGCAGAACGAGCTCTTGTAGGCTATCGCGTGAAAGTCGGTCAGTGAAGTGCGGACCCGAAATTTTGCAGCGCGAAGCCTAGTAGAAGGCAGTGAGCAGTAATGGGAAGGGAGGTGACCGCGGGGCTTGCGTGACAGAGGACTCCGTGCACGTAGCCGTAGGCCACGTAAGTCGTTTCGTGACTGCCGTGCTGTCGCCACCACCACGTGCGAGGAACATACGTGCGTGCGTGAGCGAGGCCTTTTATACATCGATCACATAATTGGCTGCGGCCCTCGAGGAGCGACAGCGCGCTTTCGCGGAGCACGCGAGATAACTGGCCGCCTCGGCTCCGTATGAAGCAGACTGGCCGCCTTGCGAAGCCCGTCGCTTGCGCAATATCAATTTGCCCCCGCAGGGGCGTCTGATTCATGCAGACGATGGTGAGTTGCGACACCACGGGTACCTGAGCATCCGCAGGGACATCCCCGCAGGGGGATGATGGTGAGCAGTGTGCCACCACGGACCCGAGCACCCGCGCTTAGCCGTGCGTGGCATCGCCGTGTCCGGGGAAAAGGGGATCCTGGTGGTTGAGCCAATGCCGAGCCTTTGGACCCTTAAGGCCCCTCGGCGGAGGCAACACACCACTTTGGCCCCAGCTTCCTGTAGACGGCACCTCCGGCCTGACCCGACCGGGGGAAATCGGCAGTCGCCTTTTCCTGTTCTCCTCTCCATCTTTCACTTTCCTATCTCTTTCTCACCACTCTCCTGTCTCCTCCTCTTTTCTTCGTTTTTCTTTACTTTTCATAGGCGGCTAGGGTTAACCTTGTGTGACCAACTACCCTGAGTTGAGTCATATTTGGTTATAGTTAAGGTGTACAGCTGGCGTGGGCAGGACTTGCTTGCAAGTTCCTGTCCCGTCCCCTTGTTGGGCTCCATGGTGGGTGGCTGGCACCATGACCGAAAAACCTGAATTTTTTATGGCTCCCCCCCTTTCAAAACCTGATCGCTCTCTAAAAAGAGTGCGGAACGAAGCAGAGAACTTTTTTTCGAAAAAGAAAGCAACATTTGCCAAATTCCATGTCATCCACAGTGAAGTTCAAGATAAACAGGCCAGAATTCTTTCTCCATTCATGGTATCGAAATGCTTAACAGAAGCTTTGGGCCCCGGCTACGAAGTATCAAAAATGACCAGTGGCGATTTATTACTAGAACTCCGAGACAATGTCCAAACCACCAAACTCTGTAACATAGTGTCTATTGGGGACACACCTGTCTCCATCACTGCACACCGATCACTCAACACTGTCCGTGGCGTCATCTCAGAAAATGATTTTCTACATCTCACAGAGAAAGAAATGCTGGTAGGACCCTCTGATCAAAGTGTCATAGATGTGTACCGCATCAAAATCCGCAAGGACAACAAAGAAATAGATACCAAACACCTAGTCCTGACTTTTAACACATGCACATTGCCCGAAACCATCGACGTTGGATACCTCAAAGTAAATGTAAGACACTACATCCCTAACCCCCGAAGGTGCTTTAATTGTCAACGGTTTGGCCACGGATCACAGAGTTGCCGCGGCCGCAAAACTTGCGCGAAATGCGCGTCAAAGGAGCACCATTCTGAGGAATGCGACGCAGCTCTACGCTGCGCTAATTGTGAAGGAGACCACGCTGCGTACTCCAGGGCGTGTCCGTCCTGGAAGAAGGAAAAATAAATAATCACCATAAAGACAAAGGAAAATATATCATTTCGAGAAGCAAGAAAGAGGTTCGCACTCACGAACACTTTCTCTTTCACAGCAAAATCCAACTTCGCTGATGTGGTGAGAAGGGGCGGTGCACCACGCAGCACTCCGGCACCTGTCGAGGCCACTTTCACCGAGCCTAGGGCAGGGCCATCCACGCCCCAGGCAGGGACAGCGAAGGCTGCCCTGCCATCTTCAAAGCAGGGAGCGCCGGTCCATGGGTCGACATCCCGCAAGGCTTCCCCCCTTCGGGGGAGGCCTGAAACCCACACATCCGCGGCTTCACCGCGGTCGTCCAGCGCCTCTGACGAGGTGATGGATCTAACCCCCAGCCCGCCTGCCTTACAGCGGCGGAACAGCTCTCTTGAGCGAAAAAAAGACAAGGCCCTTATAACGGGTCCAGAAAATAAGTAAACCCCAAACATAAACATGGCTTTTCTAGTTCAATGGAACTGTAGAGGACTGTTGAAGAATTACAATGATATAACAGATATTTTAGCGTCAATGTTGCCGGTAGCTTTATGTCTACAGGAAACAAATCTTGGTACACAACACATGAATATCCTGAAACATTATAAAACATTTAGACGAGATCGCGAGCTGGCAAATAGACTCTCAGGAGGCGTCGCGATTGTCGTTCAACGCGGCGTCCCTGCTCAAGAGATCAGACTCAAAACAAAACTGGAGGCAGTTGCGGTCAGCATTGTCAGCTACAAAACTATAACTATCTGTTCTGTATATCTTCCTCCACATATAACATTAACAGTCCGTGACCTACAGGAACTCAATGAACTGCCAGAACCATATCTTGTAGTCGGGGATTTTAACGCTCACTCCCCTTTTTGGGGCAGCGAACGCTGTGACGCTAGGGGTCAGATGATCGAAGATTTTATTCTCACAAATAATATGTCTTTTAAATACAGAAAAGGCTACGTACTATTCCCCAACGTCTGGAAGAATGAGCTGTTTAGACTTGTCTTTTAGTTCACCATCTGTTTTTAACGATTTTAAATGGGATGTTTTAGACAACCCGTATGGGAGTGATCACCTACCAGTTTTTATTAGCCTATCATCCTCATCTGCCATCCTCCCATCTAAACCACGACGATGGAAGCTCCATTTAGCTGACTGGGCATTATTCAGCGAAAAAGCTAGTTTACAAAGCATTTTCTCAGAGACACTTAGCGTAGACGAACTGAATGAAATTCTCACGAAGTGTATCATCGATGCTGCACGCCTAGCTATTCCCCAGTCCACAGGAATGGTGCGCCAGAACCACAAGGCTTGGTGGACACAAGAATGTAGGATAGCGAAAAAACATAAAAATAAAGCCTGGGGTGTTTTTCGAAGGTATCCAAGTCACGAGAATCTCGTCAGTTTCAAAAAGGCAAAAGCTAAAGCCCGATACATACGTCATAACGCTGAAAAAACTTCTTGGCAAAGTTACGTGTCCTCCATAAACAGCACAATAACATCTAAAAAAATGTGGGAGCAGGTTAGAAAAATAAATGGCACCTACTCCCCATTCACAGTTCCTCTTCTAACAGACCCCTCTGTACAGACGAGCATTAAAGAACAAGCAGACATTATGGGCCAACATTTTTCAACAGTTTCTAGTTCGTCACATTACACACAGTCATTCTTAGCATACAAAAACGCAATCGAAAAACAAAGGCTCCCTACGGCAGGCAGCACAAAGGAACCCTACAATAATTTGATTACACTTCAGGAAATTCAGAGAGTACTGTCTATAGGTAAACAAACTGCACCAGGTCCCGATGAAATTCATTATGAAATGCTGTCTCATCTATCTGGACCCTCTGTAGAAGTTCTGCTACAATTTTTTAACAAAATATGGGTGGAAGGAAAAATACCAGCAGCTTGGAAAAAAGCAATTGTTGTTCCATTCCTAAAATCAGGAAAACCACCAACCTCCCCTGGCAGCTACAGGCCTATAACTCTTACAAGCTGTCTAGCCAAATCTTTTGAAAGTGTTCTCAATATTAGGTTAATGTTTATTTTAGAATCTCGTGAGCTTCTTGATGTCCACCAGTGCGGTTTTAGAAAAGCTTGCTCCACAGTTGATCATCTCGTCCGCCTTGAAAACACGGTCCGAGAGGCGTTTATACACAGACAACACTGCCTTGCTGTCTTCTTCGATATGGAGAAGGCATGTGACACAACATGGAGGTTCGGGATTCTTCGTGACTTGGCAGAGCTTGGCATCCGCGGGAGAATGCTAAAATGTTTAAGCGACTTTGTGTCGAACCGTTCATTCCAAGTTCGTCTCGGTTCTACCCTCTCGAAGAATTTCATCCAGGAGAATGGAGTGCCTCAGGGATGCATTTTAAGTACTACATTGTTCATAGTAAAGATGAATTCTTTATCCAAAATAATTCCACAGTCCATTATGTACTCAGTCTACGTCGATGACCTCCAGATTTCGTGCACATCATCTAGTTTATCAACTTGTGAAAGACAAATACAGCTTACCATAAACAAATTAGCAATCTGGGCTGACAGAAATGGTTTTAGGTTTTCCCCGCAAAAAACAGTTGCCGTTCTTTTCTCACTCCAAAGAGGACTGCAGATTGATCCCACCCTCCGCTTAAATGGAACCGTACTTCCAGTAAAACAAGAACACAAATTTTTAGGCCTAACTTTCGACAAAAAGCTCACGTTCCTACCGCACATAAACACCCTAAAAAAGAAAGCAACCCAATCCCTGAATATACTTAAAGTGCTGCCACGAAAACGCTGGGGTTCTGATAGGATGTGCCTATTGCACATCTATCGGTCAGTAGTGCGCTCGTCCTTAGACTATGGATGTATAGTATACGGGTCTGCGAGGCCATCGTACCTTAAAAAGCTAGACCCAGTACAGAACCTTGGTTTGCGCCTCGCAACTGGGGCGTACAGAACATTCCCTGTAAATAGTCTTCATGTAGAAGCAAATGAGCCACCCCTCAACATAAGGAGAACAATGCTTACCTGTGCTTATGTACTTAAAATAAGGTCGTTGCCAAAGCATCTGTGTTACGCCATAGTTACCAAATGCCCATCCAGAATACTCTTTACCAATAAACCTCAAGTTGTCAGACCACTCCTGCTCCACTTCGAGGAAAAATGTCAAGAAATAAACATACTAGACGCACTTCCCGATCCTGCATGGAGACCTGAGCCGTTGCCACCTTGGTACACGTTTCCTGATGTATGCGATTTCACACTAACACACATTCACAAGAGGCATACCCCACAGGAATACATACAGCAAGAGTTTTGTGCAGTACAAGAAAAATACAGGAATTATGCCGATTTCTACACGGACGGTTCTAAAACAGCACTATATGTAGGGAGTTCGATAGTACAAGGTAAATGGGAGAAAGTAGTCAGGCTGCCCCAGTGCGCTTCAATTTTCACAGCAGAATGCTTCGCCATTGCTGTAGCAGTAGATCACATAATCAAGAAAAACATAAAGAACAGTGTTATCTACACTGACTCCCTCAGCGCAATTACAGCAATAAACCCCAAGAATGCAGTCGAACCCATAATAGGAAACATAATACACAATACGATAAAAGCTGACACACAAGAACGTACAATAAAGCTCTGCTGGGTTCCTAGTCACGTCGGAATCAGCGGAAACGAGAGAGCTGATGCATGTGCCGCACTTGCCTGCAATCGTGAAATAAAACAAGTAAACATACCCCATAGGGACTGCATGAGGTTGGTTCAAAATAAACTTAGAGGGAAATGGCAAGCTTCATGGGACAACGAGGTTAACAACAGGCTGCACTTGGTAAAGCCCGTCTTGGGTGAATGGAAGACCTGCAGGCACCAGGAACGCTTTATGGAAATAATTTTATGTCGTCTCCGCATTGGTCACACACACATTACACAATTTCTTACTAACGAAACAAGACAAACCACTCTGTGAAAGATGTGGAGGCGAGCTCACAATAAATCATATTTTACTCTCATGTTCATACCTCGAAAAACTAAGGAAAAAACACTTTATTAAGTTTTATAAAGAATGCATTCCTTTACACCCTGCGTTGCTCTTAGGTGAAACTGCCATTGTTAACCCGTCTTGTGTTTTTAGCTTTTTAAAAGAAGCAGGTCTTCTTGAGAAACTGTAAATTTTAATCGATTGTTTCGCTTTTTATGCAATACACTTCAGCCTTGTTCTCATCCTCGAGAAGAAGTCTGAGGTCTTTATTTGATTGGCTGGGAACCTCAATTTCCTTGCCCAGCCAAGGACCGCTGATGAGGTTACCCGGCCTCCTTAAAAGCTTTTACTTGTAGATCTAAAATTTCTTCTCTCTCTTATTACTCGGTACAAGAAACTTTATACCCTGTACACCATTTTTTTCACATAACAGCACAAATCTGCATAAAAGAAATATCCTATACCTTGAGCTTGGCGCATGATAGCCTTAGCTGCTTATGCGCCATTAAACCCAACCCAACACAACACAACACAACACAACACAATATCAATTTGCACCGTTGTTGGAGAAATATACACGTTTCTTGCGGGTGAACTACTGCCTGTTGGTCGAACTAATTTTGCACTCAGGTAAAATTAGATTTGATATAAAAAAAAATCTGTCGGGATGTCGCTGCCCACGCGTTATTAGCCCGAGTCCCCGAACATTTGTAGGAACATAATTTTTCAGAACCACTATTAAGCTATTCAGATTAACAGTATTTCAGATTAACAAGGAAAAGATACACTGAACCGGACAAAAATCTAAATAGGGATCAAGAGGTTGCGCTAAGGAAATTGCAATTAAATACCTATAACAACCCAATCAAATTCAACTATATGGCTGGTTGATGGGATTTAAGGTCCCAGAGCCACTCAGGCTATGTGGGACGTCGCATTGGAGGGCTCCGGAGAATTTCGACCACCTGTGGTTCTTAATCGTGCACTGACATCGCACGGCACACGGGCCTCTAGCATTTCACCTTCATCGAAATGCGACCGCCGCAGCCGGGATGCAATCCACGCCTTTCAGATCAGCAGCAGAGCACCATGGCCACTGAGCCACAGCGGCGGGTGAAAATTCAGCTATATGTTTACAAATTCGTGCGATCCGCATTGCGCCTTCTGTGGTGAAGCAGCTAAAAACACATGATATGGGCATGCCAGAACTATCCAGATATTCCGAGAATCAATAACTCAACAAGTGAGGATTGGGAGGCGGCGCTGTCCAGCTCACCTTCGGAAGACCAGCTTTCGCAGGTGAACCGGGCAAGAGCGGCGGCAAAAGCCGATGGGCTCCTGGAATGGGGGCCCACCCAACTCACCGCGATTTATTCTATGCAGTAAATGTTTTCCTCGCTCTCTGAGGGGGTGCTTAAGTCGCCTAAAGAGTGGTATTCGTTAGCGTTAGATTTCGCCTCTGTTGCTGCTTCTGTTCCAACTTCGTGGTGTGTTTGCGTCAGTTTGAAATTTTTCGTACACCAACCCCACATTCGGACTGTTAGCTACAGTAGCGCAAGCACTTATCACTTAGGCTGTGACGGTGCGGCACTTGCATCTATCACATTTTTTTTTTATTTTTAAAGTTTGATTCTCAATCTTGGTTGCTGTCTAGAAACTATGACAGAAGCCAACAGCCACAGAAACCAAGGGGCACAGGGATTTTTTTTAAGTTATTTATTTTGTGGTGTTGATCAATTTAGAATATTACTGAATATGTTATCGTTTAAAGATAACTGATTAGAAAAGCAGAAGAAAAAACAACCACCTGCCGCCGGTGGGATCCGAACCCACGACCTCCGAATTACGCGTCCGGTGCTCTACCTCTGAGCTACGGCGACGGCTGTCAATTCTTCTGCTTTCGGGGGTATTTATGTTTACAAGTAACCTAACCTTGAGAGTGTTAGGTTACTTCTGGCAGCCTTGACGCCTTAGGAAGCATAAGAGGGTTCTCACGCAGCTTCCACCCTCTCCGTTCGATGACGTTCTACGTCACACCTGCGGTAACTCAGGACGTTCTACGTCCGCCGCTTGTGAACGTGGGTGGCGCTGATGAACACTCTCAAGGTTAGGTTACTTGTAAACATAAATACCCCCGAAAGCAGAAGAATTGACAGCCGTCGCCGTAGCTCAGAGGTAGAGCACCGGACGCGTAATTCGGAGGTCGTGGGTTCGGATCCCACCGGCGGCAGGTGGTTGTTTTTTCTTCTGCTTTTCTAATCAGTTATCTTTAAACGATAACATATTCAGTAATATTCTAAATTGATCAACACCACAAAATAAATAACTTAAAAAAAATCCCTGTGCCCCTTGGTTTCTGTGGCTGTTGGCTTCTGTCATATTTATAACGAGCCCCTCACCCCCTTCCCTTGTTTGCTTAATTGCTTAGCGAGGGCCTCGATTCTGGCAGCCTTGACGCCTTAGGAAGCATAAGAGGGTTCTCACGCAGCTTCCACCCTCTCCGTTCGATGACGTTCTACGTCACACCTGCGGTAACTCAGGACGTTCTACGTCCGCCGCTTGTGAACGTGGGTGGCGCTGATGAACACTCTCAAGGTTAGGTTACTTGTAAACATAAATACCCCCGAAAGCAGAAGAATTGACAGCCGTCGCCGTAGCTCAGAGGTAGAGCACCGGACGCGTAATTCGGAGGTCGTGGGTTCGGATCCCACCGGCGGCAGGTGGTTGTTTTTTCTTCTGCTTTTCTAATCAGTTATCTTTAAACGATAACATATTCAGTAATATTCTAAATTGATCAACACCACAAAATAAATAACTTAAAAAAAATCCCTGTGCCCCTTGGTTTCTGTGGCTGTTGGCTTCTGTCATATTTATAACAAGCCCCTCACCCCCTTCCCTTGTTTGCTTAATTGCTTAGCGAGGGCCTCGATTCTGGCAGCCTTGACGCCTTAGGAAGCATAAGAGGGTTCTCACGCAGCTTCCACCCTCTCCGTTCGATGACGTTCTACGTCACACCTGCGGTAACTCAGGACGTTCTACGTCCGCCGCTTGTGAACGTGGATGGCGCTGATGAACACTCTCAAGGTTAGGTTACTTGTAAACATAAATACCCCCGAAAGCAGAAGAATTGACAGCCGTCGCCGTAGCTCAGAGGTAGAGCACCGGACGCGTAATTCGGAGGTCGTGGGTTCGGATCCCACCGGCGGCAGGTGGTTGTTTTTCCTTCTGTTTTTCTAATCAGTTATCTTTAAACGATAACATATTCAGTAATATTCTAAATTGATCAACACCACAAAATAAATAACTTAAAAAAAATCCCTGTGCCCCTTGGTTTCTGTGGCTGTTGGCTTCTGTCATATTTATAACGAGCCCCTCACCCCCTTCCCTTGTTTGCTTAATTGCTTAGCGAGGGCCTCGATTCTGGCAGCCTTGACGCCTTAGGAAGCATAAGAGGGTTCTCACGCAGCTTCCACCCTCTCCGTTCGATGACGTTCTACGTCACACCTGCGGTAACTCAGGACGTTCTACGTCCGCCGCTTGTGAACGTGGGTGGCGCTGATGAACACTCTCAAGGTTAGGTTACTTGTAAACATAAATACCCCCGAAAGCAGAAGAATTGACAGCCGTCGCCGTAGCTCAGAGGTAGAGCACCGGACGCGTAATTCGGAGGTCGTGGGTTCGGATCCCACCGGCGGCAGGTGGTTGTTTTTTCTTCTGCTTTTCTAATCAGTTATCTTTAAACGATAACATATTCAGTAATATTCTAAATTGATCAACACCACAAAATAAATAACTTAAAAAAAATCCCCGTGCCCCTTGGTTTCTGTGGCTGTTGGCTTCTGTCATATTTATAACGAGCCCCTCACCCCCTTCCCTTGTTTGCTTAATTGTCTAGAAACTATGTTGTTCACAACCCGGTGGACGGGTTATGATGACGTCACAAGGTCATGCCACCCTTCTCGACCAATCATTATTTTAATCGGCGCCTGCCACAGTGGGCAGGTTGTTCTCAATCCGGTAGCCAGGTTGCCTGTCGCCACGGTGGGCAGGTTGTGATGGTGTCTCTCGACTACTGAGGGTAGCCCATCAGGGCAGGTTCTGATGGCGTCACACGGTCATATGGACTTTCTCGACCAGTAGCGAATTTCGCTACACTAGACATCGGCGGGGTTTTGATGAGAGGGCTGTAATGTTTTCGCATTAATACAAAATAATATAATGAAAAGCCGATTTTTGCTGATGGGATTGTAGTCGCCAAATTTGACCAATAGCAGTGAAACGATGCCGTGCTCGAGAATTCGTGTCATGGAGTCAAGGCTGCCACCAGCATGGGAAAAAAAAAAAAATGCGTTCGTTGCCCTTAATTGCGCGTCCTGAAAAGCAGAACAGACCGAAAGGAGGTGCGGCCCTGAGAGTGGCCAACAGGAATAATGAGGTTAATGAGGCTTCAGGGGAAGCTTCGAAACGAATGTCCCTTGTTCTTCACGGGGACCGGCGTGTAAGCAGTTATCTATCATTATTATGTTATTCAGCACCACCCTGCACTTCAAGCGCAGAGCAGCGCTCATCTAAGGCCTTCTAGAAGGCCTGCGTCATGACGCTCAGCTTTGCATAGCCAACTAAGGATCACTCACTCACTCACTCACTCACTCACTCACTCACTCACTCACTCACTCACTCACTCACTCACTCACTCACTCACTCACTCACTCACTCACTCACTCACTCACTCACTCACTCACTCACTCACTCACTCACTCACTCACTCACTCACTCACTCACTCACTCACTCACTCACTCACTCACTCACTCACTCACTCACTCACTCACTCACTCACTCACTCACTCACTCACTCACTCACTCACTCACTCTCAGCGTTGCTTAGCTAACTAAAGATCACTCACTCACGCTCAGCGTTGCTTAGCTAACTAAAGATCACTCACTCACGCTCAGCTTGCTTAGCTAACTAAAGATCACTCACTCACGCTCAGCTTGCTTAGCTAACTAAAGATCACTTACTCACGCTCAGCTTGCTTAGCTAACTAAAGATTACTCACTCACGCTCAGCTTGCTTAGCTAACTAAAGATCACTCACTCAAGCTCAGCTTGCTTAGCTAACTAAAGATCACTCACTCAAGCTCAGCTTGCTTAGCTAACTAAAGATCACTCACTCACGCTCAGCGTTGCTTAGCTAACTAAAGATCACTCACTCACGCTCAGCGTTGCTTAGCTAACTAAAGATCACTCACTCACTCACGCTCAGCGTTGCTTAGCTAACTAATGATCACTCACTCACGCCCAGCGTTGCTTAGCTAACTAAAGATCACTCACTCACTCACTCAATGAAATAAAAACTTCGACACTTTTTGACATAAAATAATAAAATGATGTAGTAAATGGTTTGGTTTGGTTTTATGGGGTTCAACGTCCCAAAGCGACTAAGGCTATGAGAGGCGCCGTGGTGGAGGGCTCCGGAAATTTCGACGACCTGGGGTTCTTTAACATGCACTGACATCGCACAGTACATGGGCCTCTAAATTTCTCCTCCAAAGAAATTCCAGCCGCCGCGGCCGGGATCGAACCCGCGTCTTTTGGGTCAGCAGCCGAGCACCATAACCACTGAGCCACCGCGGCGGCTGGTTTGACGACATGGTGGTTTGACGACATACCGTTTAGTCAATATGCATAGCTGACGAAGCTGACAGGTCGCTGAACACGATTTAAAAAAGAGAACGTTTTGGGAGCGCAGGAGCTCTTTTGTTCGTGATGAAGCAACCGGGTGAACGCATCCATGTTTTGCAACACTGAGCAGTGTTTTTAGTATGATTTGTCATATAAGAGAGTGGGCACCCGTCGTTCCTGTTTAATGACCTGGAGTTGTGCGGATGTTAGTCTCCAGGTTTAGACGGGATGATACGCTCTCGTCGGGTGTCGGTATCATGGCGTCGTCCCATTTTAACTCGTGGCCACTTTCCTTAGCAAGCTGTCTAATTGACACGTTGAGTGGCGTTGTTTACGGTATCCCCTGCGCCTATTTCCCATCAGTGTCTGTCGCGGCAACAAAAGATTTCACGAAGCGCTTGACGCGATACCAGAATGACGATAAAGTAAGAATGAACGCAGTCGCCGAACGTAAGAAGTTGCCACGAAATAAACTGAGAATATGCCAAAATAATGAAAACGAAAAAAAAAAACATAATTCCGCCTAAACAGAGAATAACGAGTCATCTGGACTTCGCCTAACATAATTAAGTAGGAAGGATGGCAGTACACATCCTATCTATGCCACATGACTTAAAACGCTGCGAATTACCTGCAAACTTAAAAATACGTCATTTTTCAATCGTGGCAATGAAAAAGTTTTTCCGAAGCAAGCAAAATTCGACACCATTACAAAGCAGCATTTTTCTGGCAGGCATATAACTTTTTGTTTCTGTAGCTATTGTATAATTTCCTGTGTGTTTCCATTTTGTTTGTATACTGCCTGGCATTAGTACATGAATTTGGTGTATAATACTGAGTTGTCTCGCAATATTATTTTTGAATTTCCTGCATAGCCCCGAGCCTCGCCGAGAAAGCTGAGGGCCCAGGTGATTCGTATATAACCTTTTTTCTAGTTCTCTGAATAAAAGTGATTTCATTTGATATTAAAACAAAAAAAAAGCAAAAGTGCTAAAAAACTCAGGCGTGCCCAACCGTTTGCTTCATTGTGAACAAGGCAACCGTAGTGTTCCCGAAACGTCAGTAGTTTCTTTATGCCTAGTCAGTGACCTGTGAGCCTTGCAAAAATTATAGAATGCACGCCATCTGTTTCCTAACTTTTTACAGTTTTTGGTCTCTGCAGAGAACCTATCCACAATTTCGAAAACCACGACGTAGCGTGGACCAAACGTTTCCGTCGCCTACAGCTACGATCGAGCACGCTGGCTTTCACTCGCTTTGCCCTGCTTCGGACCCATCTGATACCGGAGGGGGAGAGTGGTGGTTGTCGCTAATTCCCATAGCCGCCGGTGACGCGCGGGCTCAGCATCGCGTACGCGATGCCAACGCGAGCGTCGGAAAAGAGTGAGGAGGAAAATAGAGGGGAGGTGGGGGAAGGCGACGAGGGGTACCGATTCCTCTCAGTTGAGTCGCCATATTGATCGGCTGATTTCCCTCTTTAATGAGCTGTCGCCATTGGGACGCCTCTAATTACTCACCGAGAGATATTCGGTTTTGCCTTTCCTCTTCCCCGTCTCCTCTACCTCCTCTCCCCGCACTTTCTGCTCGCTCGCCGTCCACTATTGATGACCGCGTTGATTGCGAGCAGCTTGTGAACCGCTTGTTTCTCGTCTCTCTTTTTTCATTCCTGCTCTCCTCTCCCACGCTCTCTGTATTTTTTTGTCGTTCGTTCCTCAGGCCGCGGATGGAATTTACTTTCTCTCCATCCTTCCCCTCCGCTCCTTTTCCTGGACCCGTCGCATTCCAGCCACTGCCCCGCCGGTTATTGTCTCGACCCTGTCCACCCCTGTTCGTCGAGTCAGCTGAGAGAAAGATAGTGGGCGAGGGTTCGTGCGTACGAAAGCGAAATGCAATTGCTCTTCGCGTCCGGAGAGTCTCTTGATATCGGGGCTGGGTGTATGGACAACTTCGAGTGAGACGGTTGCACGCGCCACGTTTGATCTTGCAGTTGGACAGTGAAAGCCAGAGCAGGGAATCACGTGTTAGGGACAGGGAGATGGATGTCTTTGAAGAAGCGCGCGTATATTTGTTAATTTGGCAGCAGTTCGACCCATGATTTGGTTTATGTTTGGTTTATGTGGGTTTAGCGTCCCAAAGCGACACAGGCTACGAGGGATGCCGTAGGGAAGGGCTCCGGAAATTTCGACCACTTGGGGTTCGTTAACGTGCGCAGACATCGCACAGTACACGGGCCTGTAGAATTTCGCCTCCATCAAAATTCGACCACCGCGGCCGGGATCGAACCCGCGTCTTTCGGGCCAGCAGCCGAGCGCCATAACCACTGAGCCACCGCGGCAGCTGTTCGATTTATTGTGTTTCGTCATTTGTAGCCGCATATATTTCAGGACACCATCCCTTGACGAGCTGTTGTCGTCCATGGTAGAGTGAGGGCAGGAAGGTGTGTATCTTGTCAACACAAAACGGAGTGAACAAGGGAGGGGGGAACTTCAGGTTGCTTAGCATCGTCTCGATCAGTCATGCTGTCGAAACGTCAGCTAAACACCCTGAGGCTCCATACATCCCCTGTTCGCTTCGTTTTATGTTCTCTTGCTATTATAGATTGCTTTACGCGTCAGTAGACTTCTATGCATCACTTTAGCCAGCATAGCGTGCTTTTATTTAAAGTATTGACCCTAAGCAAGACCACGGCCATTAAGTGTATTTATGTAATGTTTTGCATCACATCCACATCACGAATGAATGAATTTCGTTGGCACCACCTTTGAAATAGGTGCGGCGCCTTTAGCCACTTCGATTGGTAAATTTAAGTGCCGAATCGATTAATGCCCATCCCCATGTGTCGTAACGCACGAGAAGAGAAATCCTTATCTGGTATTCGTGCCGTGCTGATAATCTACTTCGTCGAATTGATTCCCGTACTCAATTTTTAAGTGTCCTCGGCTATTTCAGTGTCTGTTTGAAGAGTACTGAGCCATCAATTTCGGCAAGTACACTGTTGTTACTTCTGAGGGAATTCTTCGTTTTAAAGAGGAGACAAAGAAGCATAGTGCACCCGAACATATAGGTAAACTTCGCACTGTTACAGTTAGTGCACTTTCCTCCCATATGCAGAGAGACCGAGAGAGAGGGGGTGGAAAGGCGGGAAGTTTAACTGGAGAATTCACCACTCTTTGCTACCCTGCAAAGAGTAAAACGAAAGAGGAATAGAGAGGGGTAGGGAAAAAGAAAGCTGTGTTAAGAATGTTGAATGTCGTGTTGCAACACATGGATTTTGCGTGCGGGCAAATCATACCTTATCACCAAATATCAAAGAAAGCGGATACAAATGTTACAAGAGAAACTGAGGACATTCAGGTCATCATCAACGTCACGTGTCTGAAACGGACTGAGGAGGAAACTTTCACCAAGGAAAGCGTCTTATGCAGATGATAGAATGTAAACATAGAGAAAATGAAAGGCCCAGCTGTCAGGTTTTACTAAGAGTAAAAGACTGATCGAGGAGGGAGACGGTGGTGGTGGGGGGGTGAAACTTTATTTCCAGGGGATATAGAGGAGCGACCCGAAGTCGCCCCCCGATTAAACGGTGGCCGCTATCACGTGGACAGCGGCGACGCCTTCAGCCAGCTGGATAAGCTTGATATGTGTCCCCGGGTCGAGGCTGAGCAATAGAGCCTCCCAATGATCAGACTCGGTAATGAAGTGACTCGCGGGTGGGGACTGCGGGCATGATGTAAAAAATAGCGCACAGGGAACCCAAGGGACGGAAAGTAAACGACGCAGACAAGCGCTTACTCGCAACTGAGGTTTATTGCAGACGCGCACAATATAAGGTATTTTTTACATCATGAACGTTATCCAACTTGCCCAACTTTCCGCTTTGCTGACTGCGGGCAGTTCCAGATCGTATGATTTAGATCGGCTTTGCTATCACAATGTTTGCATTTGTCTGAGTAGAGACCTTCCGAATAGAAGCTACACAATTGGGGATTTAGATAGATGTCCCGGCTGCTGTCCCGAAAGACGCGGGTTCGATCCCGGCCGCGGCGGTTGAATTTCTTTGGAGGAGAAATTCTAGAGGCCCGTGTACTGTGCGATGTCAGTGCACGTTAAAGAACCCCAGGTGGTCGAAATTTCCGGAGCCCTCCACTACGGCGTCTCTCATAGCCTTAGTCGCTTTGGGACGATAAACCCCATAAACCAACCAACCAACCAGATGTTAGTTCGAAGTTTACGCCAGACTTTGACCTGTTGCTTGGAGAGCGTTTTATCTGCTGAGGGGAATCTGAGTCTTGCAAGCCTGTAGAGGAGGGAGAGGCAGGCGGTTTCTACCACCGCCCCGTCCCTTAAATCCGCCCCTGTAATCTAAGGCGACGAAGAAAAAAAGATGGAATTAAGTCAAGTCGACGCAGATAACAAAAAAAAAAGGCGTTCATTGCAACTAATTATTGAATGAACCCACCCACCCCCAGCAACAAAGGTAATCTGCCCAATACTGAAAATAGATGGTTTCATTCTGGTCCGTTGTACAACCGGCTTTGCCAATAAAATTCCAATATTGGTCAGATTAGCTGTGCTGTTGGGGCCAACAGTTCCTCGTCGCCGACTACTCTGTTGTAATAGTCTTTGCTGCACATGCCAATTTTTCATACAGCCAAGCAACCGCTTACCGCATGCTTCGAAAAATGGGCTTTCGTCTCTTCAGTATTGCGTACCGCGGTTCCCGCTAACTGCATGCTTCCACAATAGCTCAGCAGCAAGCGCTTCCTGGCAACTGTAGCTCTCCATCCGGTCGCATGGCAAGCTCGAGCTCGCTACGACGTTTCGCCGAATTAGAAGAGAGGCTGGGCGCCGCTGTCGCGTGTACCAAGCTCGCGTTCAGGTGTGCGCACCCGACGGGATGTGAAAAAGAGGAGGAGACAGGGCCGTCGTCGCGACGTGGCCGTGTTGTCACTTTAGATTAGAGCGAACTGGAAGACACGGCTGTGGAGGCGCATGTGAGAACGCTGGGAGGCTTGTAGGAAGGGAACAAGAAACGAAGAGGAAAGGGGAAAGGTTGGAGGGAGAGGGAGAGAAAAACTCAATCCAAATCCACCAAGGTGAAGACGTTCATACGATAGTACTTTGACCTTCCGCCCACTACCGGAGCTTTTATTCCGAAACGTTTTAATATCTGATTTGATTTTTCTTTTTTCCTTTTCTTTCAGTTTATTTTTGAGCCGCTTTCGCGAAAGTTTCCTGCTCCTTTTAAGATTTTGGAATGTTCGCTGCCTTCGTTGAAGTGTCGCAGTGCTCGGGACATTTATTCTTTGGGGAAACAAGGGAATATTAAGTAAACATATGGAATCAAGGACTAGCACGCCAAATCCGAAGACGGTTATTGTTGCACCCTCACTCTACATGCTGATGCGCTCAAAACGTTTTCTTTTTTTGTGGGGGGGGGGGGGGGGGGGGTGGATGGTGAGAAAAGATTGAACTTCTTGGTTCATCGCCTGTCAACCTTGTCAGTTCTTGCGTCGTTTTATTGCGCTTCGGAGTTTCTTTTCTTTCCCGTAGTGTTAGCTGAAGGGCCCGTATTGATGGGAGAAAGAATCAGTGTGGGCATGCTTATGTTCTCATTAATAGGAAGCCACAATGCTATGCCTGCTTCGTTTTCCTTTTCTCCGTCTCTTTAGGCTCCCGTCGATACCTCGTTGGAAGTACCCTGACGAGGAGATTGAATTCAATTTTTGTAATGCTTTTGACGAGAATTAGGCAAGAGATTCGTCTCTGTACCACTCCGACATTCTATATTGTTACTTTCTGCTTGTATAATCTTAAATTCACTTTATTTGGTTTCTTTGACGTGCTTGTCACGCAGTAACTAATGGGGACTCAGCAGAACTCTCATTCAAGGAGCAGTCTTGAATGAACGCCGATCGTTGGCCGCTTACTTTCGTTACCGTCAGCATCACAATCAGTCAGGCAACATCCACTTAATGAAACAGGCATTTTTCATTAAGCAGCCGTGTCTTGCGCCAATCGGGACGACTCCATTTCCGAAATTTGCTTATATCGTCTTCCTGCTTGATCATATGGTTCCTCCAGAAAGGTTTCCACGTCGTATCAAATCTGCTATTTTAACAGTCCTTCGGTTATCTAGCATTTTCTTAATTATGTCCTGCCTAAGCCCATCTTCTCTCCATCTTAGCTGAGATACTGAAGTTCTTTATTTAACACATCTCGCTCTGCTTCTATCCTAATGAACTATCGACACCTCATTTTAGTTGCATGCCATTCTTTTCGACAATAATGCATAAGACATTAGAGTACGATGGCTATACTTTGTAAGAAGCGTTTATGTCACGTGAGACATCAAAAATGCTGCAATATTAATGCTGGTACGTCATCTGTTGCCATTCCAACTATTAAAGAAGGCTAGCTGAAGCGTTGTAGTGAACTAAAACTGCGTATCAGCGATGGTGCAGCTTTTTTGCGCACCTGGTCCGCACCTGGTGTACAGTCGGGCGGGCTGTATTCCTCAATTTGCGGTATCTTTCTTAGTCTCCAACTTTCGGCAAGATACGTGAATGCTGGGACAATGCATCAGCTCCATAGATTTTATTTCGATGGATATGTCGTTAAGCTTAAACTTATAAATTCATCGCTGCTTATGTTACTGGTGTTCTTTTCTCAGGAGAATACTCATGTTGGCACGTATTCCGTGTCATCAAGGCGCAATCCAGAGCTGGCGCTGACCGGACCAAGACCTTCACTACAAAATAGCCTGCAATTATTTGTTCACGCTGTTCACTGCTGTTTAAATCTCATCTTCTCGATTAGTAGGCTCGAAGGCCTCTATCAAGGCAAAAAAAAAAGAGAAAAAATGGACACCCAAAAGCTGTGTGTCTGTTTCCCTTTAAGCAGTGGCAGCGATAGTTGTTCCGTGCGTGCCCAGCCACCAAAATCCAAAGACAGCACATTGCGAAGCTCCCATTATCCAGAATAACCGCATGAACGACGTGAACGCGTGGACCACGTTATCAAGAGCTCCCACTCTGCGGTCCACCTATCCGACAAAGCTCAAGTTCACCATTAGGTGACGCTCGTTCAGTAGTACACAGAGTTTAACTTCCTTGAGCTGCTCGTGGGCGACGGGAAACCCCGTAGTGGATGCCTGCGGGTCACTGACCACCTGTGGATTTTTGTGGTGCGCTGGCATCGCAAAATGTGCAAGCACTTTGGCATTTCACCTAAATTAAAATGCGGCCACTGCGGCCAGAATTCTTTCCCGTGATCTTGGATTTAATAGCTGCAGGCCATAGCCAGACACAGTACTGGGTCACTGACTGAATAACATAATCTATTACCAGAGGGCTAGTGGTGATTTTCCGGTTATGGTATACGATGACGCCTGTGCTTGCTCTGAACAGAGTTCCCTGTAGAGCTATCCTTGTAAATAAATGACAAACAGGGAAATGAAGGGGCAAGAAGTCCATTTTCAGCGCCCTCCCGAAAGGGGTGCCACGACGCCACACTCCATCCGTCGTAGTGGCGTCATGCCCAATTCACTGTGCCACTTGGCCGTCTCCCGGCCATTCGGGGCGCGGTCCCTTCAATTACGAGCCTGCTTCGGCAATGAGTGACGGGGCATGGGAATGGCGGAGGGGGTCAGGAGCGGGGGAGTCGCCACTGACTGGCTGGGTCGAGGCCACACGCGAAAAGCCCACAAACAGGCAAGCGAGGCAAGCCGAAATGATGAGAGCAGGCTGCCGAACCAAACGCTGGGATGGCGCCACACAAACACGCCGGAACCTGTTGCGCGTCCTTCGCTGCTTCCTTCGCCCTGCCAGCAGTGGCATCGTCCGGTGGCGGCGACAAGAATGGCAAACGTGTGTGCTGGGAAGAAGGCGGAAGAAAGGATAGGGAATAGGGAAGAAAAGAGTAGCGCCACTGCTGCTGGGCATGCGGACGGGCATCAGCCCAGCAAAAAGGTAGGGGCAGAGGAAAAAAAAATTGAGACGGCCGGGAAAAGAGAGAGCGAAGCGGCGGCACCGGCAATGAGGAGCGCGGGTAGCGAGAGTGGCGCGGCGCGGGACAGAGGGAGGGCAGCACGGGAGCATCCCTGGGGGGAGGAGGTCGAATAAGGAGCTACAAATGCGATTAGGGAAGACGCTGTCCTCGACTAACGCTCCCGGGGGGGAAAACTGCTCCTGCCGGACACAATGCTTTTTGGTTTGCGTCTCTTCCCGTCCCTCGCTTTCCCTTACTTCCCACCACTCCCCCCATCCCCCCTCTTGCCGTTTGTCCCTACGGAGTCCTCCTCATCTTGTTCTGTCCCCGTCGGTCTTCTTCTGCTGGTCGCGGCGATATCGACGAGGTCTGTTCCTATTCTGCCCTCCCGATTGTTTCTTCCCGCATCTTTCTTTTCCCATTTCCTTTTTTCCCGAAGCCCTTATCGCTATTTCGACGGGCTGTTGGCACTATATTTCGGCGTAAATTCGACGCCATCCGGGTGGGTATATGTGTGTGTATCGTATCGTGCCTCCATGCTTCTTTAGTCCCCGCGTTCTAGTTTTTCTCGCTCTATTTTCCATGCGCTGTTCTTCCCCATTCTCAGTTGCCTCCTCCCCTCCCAGGCCTGTCTGCATTGAGGTATGTTCTTGTTGCGGGACAATTGTCGGCCTGAGGCTGAGCTCCTCAGTCTCCAAGCTGTGCACGATGGAACAGAGAGGAAGTGACCACACCCTTGCGACAGTAGTTTCCTCAATGGCGCCACGCCATTTATTACCAGTAATATAATTGGCCTGTACTTGTTTTTGAACATATCTTGCGCGGGAAGGAGCACCGATGTTTTGGCCTGTTGTTTTTTTTGAACATATCTTCCCTGGTAAGGAGCACCGTTGTTTATTAGGGTGAGGAGAAAAATAACTGGTGTACCTCGTGCACCTTGCATAATGGTCGAAACTTAACACATGTACAGTCTGTGTCAAAAGTAACCAGGCTGAACGTTTTGCTTCTCAGTCGTATATTAAGGCTATTATGCCAGCCCTCAAGCTCTAAAGCTCTGTATGGTATGAAGAACCCCTCTTCTCACCTTCAACGAACTTTTTGATCTTAAGGGAAGCCGTGAGGACTCTACTATACGAGTGAGAAGCAAACCATGCAGCCTGGTTACTTTTGACAAAGACTGTACTTACATATCGATAGTCCGCCTTTGAGGCTTGCCAAGAGCTTTTTCCGTTTTCTGGTCGCATCGGGCTCCCGCGAATATAATTGGAATTCTGTAGAGCGCGCGACCTTAAGTCACTTACGCCTTTTGGTTTTTAGGGTCCAGTGAGGCAAAACGCGAGACCATTTTGTAAATCATCGTCTGCTTTCTATATTCACAAGTACCGCCCGCCGCGGTGGCTCAGCGGCTTTGAAGCTAGGCATTCGATTCCAAGGTCGTGAGTTCGATCGCGGCCACGGAACCTGTTCTTCTGTGTAGGGGAAATATAGAAATGCTTGTGCGGTGCGATGTCATCGCAGCTAAAATGAAAAAAAAAAAAAACAACATTGGATGGTCTAAATTAATCCTGAGGCTCCTATACACTCTAAGCTCGAATGCACCTATATGGGAGGAAAAAGGGAGTACGTTTAACTCTAGGCCACTTCTTTTATTAAAGCAAGTGCCCTACGGGCAGCTTACTTTGTTTTCACTCCTTTTTCTAAAAGTGTACGGCGTCCCTCATCGCCCATATGTCGGTTCTGGCCGTTAAGCCCCAAAATTTACAATTCACAGTTCGCAATTACGCAAACAACAAATATTGCACTGTTGTTTGCTATGGCATCGCGCTCAGTAAATATCGAAAGGCCGGCTCAAAACGCACGCACTAAAATTTAAAGTTTTGCAGTGTTTAAAATGTCGCATTTTGACCCAACCCCTAGTTGAAATGCAAGTGCTCGGAGCAAAATGAGAGGCCCTTCTAAAATTGGTATATTAGTCATCTGTGCAGTGCATTCGCAGGATATTGGCGCTATGGGGACCTGTGCAATTGTTGTGAGCCTATCCGCATGACTAACCTCTTCCAGCCAATGGCGTCGGCCGATTTTCATGAACCTTCTTGCGTGAGAATGCAGGGAGTGGAAGATGAAAAGAGACACTCCCTTCCGTGCGTGGTCGGAGATTACCCCATTCCTGCATTTTCGCGTCATTCCCTGCACCCTGAACCCTGCTCAAACTAGCAGAGGTTCATAAGAATCGGCCGACGCCATTGGCTGGACGGGTGCTGTTTGAAGGGGAAAAGTCGTTTTTTTCTTGATTGATTGTAAAACATTTTATTCACCGGAAAGAGCTTGGCAAGAGGTCGCGTTAAGTGGTCGAGAGTACATAGCCCTCGACGACTTTGTCAGCCCACTCCACCGCCAAAACTTGCGTTCTGGGGTCAGAGCTAGCCAGCACGGTCTCCCACCGCTCTAGAGACTTGTATCCTACTATAGGAAGTTGAAGTTCGCGGTTCTGCATGTAGCCTGTCTATGCGGCAATTTTTAATTTACTTCTTTTTCGCAATCTTTTTCTGTTTTAGTTTCACTGCTGTTGCTCTTTTGCTTCGTTCCTGTCGAATGGACATTTAATTAGGTCTGATTCACAGTTCGTGAACTCGAACTTGTAATAAAGATGAAGTGTGGCTGGTGCGCTGCACGCACTCGGCGCACGGGGGTAGAGAAGACGACGAAGTAGGAGAATATAGATCGGCTCGACCGTATGCTACGTGTACCGTTTAATTGCTAATTAACATTACTTACGATACAACATATTTTGGCGACGAGGATGGGATTGTGATTGTGATTTGGCTGTGATTGTAGGTCAGTCTGAACGGAGTTTTCTCTGTTGTCAGAATTTGTTGAGCAAGTACCCCTTCTTTTTTGCCCTAAAGAATACACTACTTCGGTTACAAACCTGGGCCTGCCCTTCGTATTCCCTCATTTTTTTTTTGGTTTGGGATGCTTTGTGATGCTTTGGGAACACCTATTTGCTTGATGGCACCAGCGGTGATTGATGCTTTCCAGCAAGACCTACTGAACTACAGACCTGCACATTTGGCACTGCTCCAGCGCGCATGTTCTAGTTCATGCCTTTTGCCGCTAGGAAACGGCACCTACGGGAAGCGTGGCGCTACATTATACCTGTTGAACAAGATGGCCTCCTCCATCATTTTATTTCAAACAAGGCAGTTTCGTCGTTTCTCCACGTAATCATTACATCCATTTATCTATGCTAGGCACGGTGGTGCTGACGAAAAGAAAGCGGATAAAAAGAAAGACGTTTTTTATACTCATCCAGAGCGAAAAAAGTCGATATTGTGGATATTTTTATCGTTGATGGTTAGATAGCAGAAGAAGACGAAACAAATGTATTAAATATCTTGCTCAAATTGGCAAACGATGATGATGATGACAGCAGACGAACAGGTCAACCGAGCGCCCTCAACGGCCAATAAGCTAACGAAAGTTGGCGCACGCTGCTCCATAGGACCCCGCCAAATGTGCAGGTCTGTAGTTCAGTAGGTCTTGCTTTCCAGCGCCCTCGCGTCTTCTTCGCGCCAGTCGGAAATAAGCGGTTTTCTACCCACCGCGGTGGCTCAGTGGTTAGAGCGCTCGGCTACTGAGCCGTAGTTCCCGTGTTCGAACACGACCGGGGCGGCCGCTTTTCGATCGAGACGGATAGCAAAAGGCACCCGTGTGCTGTGCGATGTGAGTGCTTGACGGCATGTGGTGATAGGTGAGGGGGTAGCCCTCTAGCAAGGGGGTAGGGTGGGAAGATGGCTGGTGGGCTGTGCTTCTGGAGGTCAGCCTGCTTTCCCATTGCGTCTTTGAATTGGATTTCGCCGTCGCTTATTCGTTCCGCTTCTGCGTGGGTGGGTGGAGGACCTGTGGAGGGTGCAGGTTGGATGGGTGGGCGGTGGGTTGAGGTTCTGGCGGGTGAGGAGAATGGGGTGAATCAAAAGTGGTGGTGGGCGGTCCCCTAAGCCTGACCGGAGTGCGGTAGGGAGCTGGATAATGGGTTGTCCTTCTGTGGAGGAAGGAGGCTTCACTCCCAGATGTTTCACAGAGACAACGCCGGCATCTGCACCAAGTGCCGCAGGTATCTCTATGACAGAAACAGGTACTTCTATGACAGTAAAAGTTCGCGGTCTAGTCTATGATACGCCTATGTTATCCCCCTACAGAAATGCATATGCACTGCGCTGTCTTGTTGTCATGTATACACAAAGAGTTTCCAGTACACAAACCTTTTTGCAACCCTTTCGTGGGTCTTGGGTCTAGTGCAATCGCTCAGGATGGCGACCACGGGATCGACGTCAATTTCAAGCGAAATGTTGTCCAGCGGCAATGATTCGTCCGCCGCTAGGTGCCATAGGGAGCCGTTAAGATGTGGTTGAACTGCATCTTGGAGACGTTACTTGCAAGATGCATTCCTCGTGTCTCCTTTCTCGGCCGTTGTTCGTGAAGGCAGTCCTGCTGCCACTTCGCTGCGTTTCTTGCTTCTGAGCACTACTTCCCTGCCATTAAGACATTCGTGGAGTTCAATAGTTAATGGCGACCTCGTTCTCACCTCACTACAGAAGCAGCAGTCATACTTTCACCAGGCGTGCGCGGAGTTACTGTACGACCCGTTCGCCGTCGTCGCTTCGGCTCAACGAACGTCTTTCACTTTCTTTCCTCCCTTCTTTCAGCTTCCTGCTATATGCGTGTGGCAGTGCTACTGAACTATTTGGTGCCAGTCGCCATGTCTGAGCACTTCCTCCTCCTTTCTACGTGATTCCACGTGCTACTACTTACGTTTCTGCTCTTCGATTCGCGTGTTTCAGATTGCGCGTTTCTCTCCGTTACGCGAGCAAAGCAAAACAACGTATTGACGCGTACACGAAGAAAAAACAAACTCCGATTAAAAACTTCATTTGTAAGCCAGGTTCATGTCTGTACTCTGTATCGTCCGCGTTTTGTGCTTATTGCTTGTTGTTGACGCTTACTTGGTGAAAAAAAAGGGGGGGTTTATCAGAAAGGAAGACGTAGTAACTGCCTCACTTCTCCATGGACCCCTCAACCATATCGCGGACGAACCATACCAAGGGCGTCCAATCATGGTTCTACGTGGCCCTTTTGGCGCAAGCCCTAACCTCCCTGAAAAAAAAAAAATGCATTGCTTTCTTCTCAACCAGCAGGTGAGCAGCAATGGAAGACGCGGAACCCCTTGGTATAAGTATATTCACGATGCTGAAGCTAGAGTCCGTATTTAGTCTAAGTCCAATCTTCGGAATTCCGCGTAACGGTCTAAAACGACTACAGTTGCAAATGAATGGTCAACGAGACCGCTTTCTTTTTTTCCGGAATGCGTGCGTAGCTGCCCCTGCCAGCGACCTCCTCGCATACACCTTTTCTGCGACGTCCGTTCATGGCCGGAGCAAGGCTGGCGCCACCCGGCGGGGAGCGAATGAGATTTGACGATCGGCGCCGGCGATGGATTGGGCACCGTTTCCGGCTTCGCCGGGTGCTTCGGCGCTCCCATCCCGGCGTTCACGCTGGCGCTGGGTCCAAGGAACCGGCGTCCAAACATACATATACGCAGGCGTGGGCAGAGACTGAGGCACGGTAAGGCACATATTTGCCGGCGCACCTGGGTCATCGTTCCGGAGAGCATCTCAGGCACTTTGCCTCATTGCAGCCGCCCCCTTTCTCTCTCTCCAATCCCCCCCCCCCCCCCCCCCCCCCCCCCCAAGGCTGCGTTGCTTCTTTGGCCTTCTCTTGCTCTGTGGCACTGTCTTTGCTGACCCGCCATGATGGCACAGTCGTCTGTTCTCTGTCGGTGAAATTCGGGGCCAAGGGGGGAGGCTGGGGGAAGAGGCAGGTTTTCAGAGGAAAAGAAAGGATGGATGCGCTTGGGATTTTAGCCGTTGCGCAATAGCAGTCAAGGGTCGAAGCGTTCGTTGAATCGTCCGCGTAAGGTGTGCTGGCTGTGGCGAAGACTTGGGCGCAGTTCTTTAACTCAGTCCCACTGATTTACAGAGTATCAGGGGCAAGACAGCGCTGTAAGCTTGAGCGAAGGCGAAAATGCCTCCCTCTTCCTGACGCTGTTTTTGATTTGCGGCGCTGCCATGAATTATTTATGTCACGTAACTGAGTGCGATTGACGAATCCTCAGTGGTGTATCACAATATAACTTGAGTGTGCAGCACAGCCTTCACCTGCACAAACTTCTCACTGCCCTTCTGGCCCTCCAACAGATAAGAGTCCCTGTGACCACTGTTAGCCAGAGAAAATTACACTTTTGGGAGAAGCTCACACTTAAACGCAAGTAGCTGTAGAGGCAAGAAAACGCTTTTGTGAACACAAGTAGCTTGTAACGGCAACTAAAAAGCTATTCGTCAAAAGACGAGCGCGGAATAACTAAGCAATTTGGTCCTGCTAAAAAGTCAACGGGGGCGATTTTCTTCATCTGCGTGGATAAAATTAGTTATTTTTAAAGAAACGAAAGATTGGTTTGTTAGCAAAAAAATTACAGGGACACTTAATTACCTTACATGTTGGGAATGCGATAGCATATGAAGCTGTTTATGCCTTTACAGGAAATGACGTCACTTAACGACGTCTCCTCTGGTCTCGCTTATGTCTATGGGGCTTGACGACCGAAAGCAACGTAGGCTTCCGGTCTGGTTACGTAGCTACCCTCCAGCCAATGGGAATTATCCGGTCTGGTGACGTCACTTCTCTCTCGCCAATGGGTGACTTTTTTTTTTTTTACTGATGACGTATTTTGGCCCTGTGGGATTTTTAACGCTACCGCATTAATGCACTTAGTAGGTTTGCTTCGACGGCAGATTGCGGAATGCGAACGGCTATTTCGAAAGAAGTCCTTCACTTTGCGGCGACGTCAGATCGTGGGATTTCCGCGGTTAGTAGGGGGGGGAACTAGGAGGGTCGTCTCCTGTATTCCTTAACTGTAGCTGTCCATAGTTACTTGAACCGAACTGCGTGTTTGTTGCAATGGGCGACTGATCTTCGGCTCTTCACGTACTCTTGTATGGAGCTTCTTTCTTGAGGACTTTACTGGGTTCGCGGTTCTTCGACGCAGTGATTTGCTTTGGGCAATGTACACCAGCACACATCGAGGCAGACCCAAGGTACACCTGGGGTACACACTTGAAGTATACCTTTGATGGTGTCGTATACCTTGAGTAGGGGCAGATTCTAGGACTTTTGCTCGATGTGGGTTCGCGCACCAGGCCTGAGCCTGGAAGGTAGCCCTGGAGGTTTCGAAGTTCACCCATTTGTACTCTTCACTCTAGGTTTTCCTTGGTCTCTTGGTCGTTTGTTGCGTATTTTGAAGCAATGTAGCCAGTTCTTTCAATGCACAAATTTCTCCTTCTGTGAGCTTTGTCTTGGCATCATCTACTTGGGAAAGTATGCGCGTGTATGTGATAAAACCTGCTTAATGCTAGCACAAGAACCGATGCGACATACAGGACGCGTCGATATGAAACGGTAGGCCATACTTTGCTTGTTCGGACGCGAAGTGGAAATAGTATGTTTACTTATACAAATATTGCGAGCGGAATATACAGCTGTGAAAGATGCACAGTAATGAATTACAACCAAGCAAGGGAGCTTTTGTTAAGCTAAGGGCATTTCGGGGCTAATTATTTGACTGTGGATTTAATTTAAGTACAAACCATCACGCTGTAGCCAGCTCAAGCAAGGTGTTTTATTTAGCTTACGAAAAGCATTTTATGTAACCTATAGTTATCATCATCATTATGATAACCTACAGTTGTCACGAGCGACCTCCACCGGTAAAAGCAACTTCCCACCTGATATAATGGAACAAATTCAAAGAACACATACGCCGTTTAGACGATGACTCACCTCTATTATTTCTTTCAAGACGGGCCTGTGTGTACAGAACGTGAATAAAATTCATGAACATTTCAGCAAACTAAATCCGCAGAGAAGCAAAGGCTTGAATGGTGGGGAAGAAGGTGGTGTACGGGGAGACGGGAATATGCGGAAAGCCTGGCTCGTTGTTCAGCGCACATCGGCCGAGCATACGGCCGGGACGATTTTGCAAGGCGACAACGAAACACAAGAGGGGCATAACATATTCCTTCCTGAGATTATCTCGATGCCTCCCGATTATATAAATGCCTTCTTACTTTTTTTCTCGGTTTTCGAAGAAAAGCGGACAAGCCAAAGTCAGCGAGCCGAAAACGACTCCGAAGAGGTGAAATAAAAAAAGTGGCAGAAAAACAAGGAAGGGAGTGAATAACAATAAACGCCCCACCGAACACGTGGACAGACAAACGGAGAGCTCATACATCCGTGAAATCCGAAAGGGAGGTTAAAGGAAGCAAAGAACCACAACTTGCGGATATAAAGGAAAAGAAATTGGTTGCGATGGAAGCGAGGGAGGAATCGCTTGGACGATGACGACGACTCAACAAGTGGTGGATGCATTCGCGTCGAGTTGTAAAAGAGATTGCCGCACCGTCTCTCTCCGTATTATTTTATCCTTTCCGCTTTATTGTCGCCCTCCACTCCTCTTGCCCCTTCCCCATATTCCCCTCGCCAAAACCTTCCCCGGTTTCGCCTGCTCCCGTCGTCTTCTTTCCGCATTTCTCTATCATTCGCTACTCAACACTGCTCGACCTCTCCCAGTTTTTCCCTTTCTCCCGATTTCTTCCTTTCACTTTCGTCCCCCACGATTCCTCCCCGGCTCTGAGGCTTTCGGCGGTCTCGGAAGCGTTTTTATTATCCGGGACGATTCGCTTTCCCGCACCCCACTCCACACCCTCCCCCCGCTTCTTCCCTCTTCTTCCGAAGCGCTATTCCGCCGTCTTTATTATTTCGCGATATCCGGCATCGTTCAGCTTCCCCCCCCCCCCCCTTTCCCCCCGTACCGCACTGTTTCTTCTTTTCTGTTATTTGCCTGTTTTATTTTTCGTCTGTTTCATGTATTGGTTTCGTACGTGTGCCGTTTTTATTTTCCGCTGGATTCCCTTTTATTGCTACGTCGTTCCTTTCGTGTCCGTGTGCTCGGTATACACTAACTGGATACACCGGGAAATTTCGAGAGTCCAAGAACATGAATCCTTTCTTTCCATGAGCTAGCTCTTTTATTTCCTTGCTTCCTTTGTTATATGCGTATACATTTTAAATTTTGACCAGCTTGAACGCTTCGCTCCTTCATTGTATTAGCTTATGTGTTCTGCCATTACTGTGCTCTTTAGAGAGAAACCACGCGACCTCTATGCGACTGTTGCAGGACCCTGACACAAGTAACACAGTCGCTTTTGGGAAGGAAGAAAGAATGAAATAAAAAGTGAGGGGAAGAGAAAGAAAGGAAAGAAGAAAGAAGAAAAGAAAGAAGGAAAGAAAGAAAGAAAGAAAGAGAGAGAGAGAGAGAAAGAGAGAGGGAAAGAAAGAGAGAAAGAGAGAGAGAAAGAGAGAAAGAGAAAGAAAGAGAGAGAGAGAAAGAGAGAGAAAGAGAGAGATAGAGAGAGAAAGAGAGAGAGAGAGAAAGAGAGAGAGAAAGAGAGAAGGAAGGAAAGATAGGAAGGAAGGAAAGATAGGAAGGAAGAAAGAAAAGACAGGAAGAAATGGAGAAAAAAGAAAGAAAGAGCGGGACAAAGAAGGAAAGAAAGAAGGAAGAAAGAACTACCGAAATGTTCGTCCGAAATATAGCGGTCCTTCCATCTCCCATGGGGACTTTTTCGTACGTATGACGCAACAGAATTAAAATGCTGCTGCCCGACACACGCCTAGATCTGCCAAGAACAAACAGTCCTCGAGACGCGACTTGAGAGGCCGACCGAAGCCGAAATCGTGAGACAAGAAAAACAAACACAGAGAGAAGAAAAAAAACCAGTGAACGCGAAAAGCAAATCCGAAGAAATCGATACTGTCATTTTACACGATATGTAAAGTTCTGTAGAAAAACCGGCGGCCAAGCAACGACTTCGCCCGAGGTGTTTGCGTAACGCGCGGCGGTGACGCTAAGCCTGTTGCTCCTGCGTTGCTTATCGCTTCTCCCCATTTCCCCCTCTCCCATCCTTCTCTCCCTCTTTCTCTCTCTCTTTCTCTTCTTTTCACGTTGTTTCCTTTTTGGTGCACGTGGTACGAGAGTCTGATCAATGCGTGCTCTCCTTCCATGTTCCCTTTCGTGCCGACGTCCCCGTCGACGCGTGAAGATTACCATAATCGGAACCATAGCTCGAAACGATATGCATTTGCATTTTATGCCCCGTCTGGGCGCTGCAAGGGGAGGCACACATAGCCACCGTTGGCGGCAATGAAGTGAGATTAAACGCGAACGCATCCTTATCGCCCGATTCATGTCCTAGCGGAGGCCCTGAACAGGATAAAGCTGACAGTGCAGACAGAGTGACTTTCAGCCCGAGCCTAAACCCGTTCTTTGTTAGTGTCATAACTTCCTCTGCGTTAAGTGGCATAGTTGTCATATGCCGTGATAGAAAATCTAGTGTAGGTATATTTACCAACGTTTGTTATCACTATGTTCTTGCTAGGTAGTGCTCACATCATCTTCGTAGCAAATTATTCACAGCAAATTATTATCGTGGCAGGGCTTTCTGAGCGCGGTGCTCAGGAATTCAAATATGTTTACATGGAATACTTAGAGCGGTAAGATGCGTAGAGTAAGTTCCAACAAGGCTGTACGTAAGAACACAGCAGGAGGTTTGAGTACACTGATAGTTCCCGTTTTTGGTAACCGCTGCGATCCTTACAAGAGCTGTAGTGCGCATTGTATTCATCGAGCTTTCTTCTGGGAAATTTGCCTTAGCTCTGTGCCTTCAACTGCCTGTTCACAGCATGATGCGCTTTCGTCAGTGAAAAGTTTTCTCAGGGACATCGATGAAAGTTTTCCTGTACCTGAGAGTGCTAATAGGATGGTAGGCGCATCACCTCAATTCGCTCTTGATCCTAATAAGCGTACTGCTGGTCAATGACCAAGCTGACTACTCTCAAGTCCTTATAGAAGCCATGAGTTGCTCTCTCTCCAC
Organism: Amblyomma mixtum; assembly: GCF_055824585.1. Taxonomy (NCBI): domain Eukaryota; kingdom Metazoa; phylum Arthropoda; class Arachnida; order Ixodida; family Ixodidae; genus Amblyomma; species Amblyomma mixtum. Next base: position 12,749,130 of record NC_143012.1, read on the forward strand.
ATGTAAGCCATTTGAGCTTCTGTGAGTAATTAGTAATTCGAAATAGAAATCCCTGCTAATTACAATGTGTGTGATGATGGCAATGAGTGCACCTCAGTACTGTTAAAAATATTTCCGAACGTCTCGCTGCTCTGCTCTTTGGAATGAAGAAGTAGCAACAATGTAGCTGTCCCGAGTTTATTCAAGTTTTTCTTGAGTCCTTGGTCGGCGTTACACTGGATACGGACATTCTGAACCTTGGCTTGCTGGCGTAGTGCTACATGGCACACATGCTATGAATATGTTTAACGCCACTGACATAGATATCCTAAAAAATCACCAGAAGGAAACGGTTAAACCCATTTCTGACCTGGAATTTCATCTTTTTCATCGTTGATATGGACTTTTTTTTTGTTTGGAATGTTTATGCAGCATGCTAACATTTTTATGTTTGTGATGACAAAATTGCTGCCTTAATGAGTCATTACCTGCATTTCATCGATTATATTTTGGCAGGCGACTCGCACCTTGTGTTATTTGTTTCAATTTTTCTTCCTTAATATTTTCCTTTTCACCACTATTCATATTTGCGTTTCGTTACTTGAAATGTAGATTTGCTTTTCCCTTGGGGCTCCCTAATAAAATGGGAAATTACTTACACTGAGTTTAACACATCGTCTTATTAGCGGCACAACCGCTCGGTTAGCGTTCTGCGAAATTTTGTTCGAATATATGCGTCCAGGACTCCTCCCTACGCTGGGAACTTTTCACTCAGACCTACTAAATAATATTTGACACCAGTGTGTTATGAATTCAAGTATAAAAATAATTTTATTGGAACACCGAGTTGCAATTTTACAGTCGTGAACGGGCCGCCTTGCTTAATTATGTACTTCGTTCCGATAAAAAGGCACAAAGCTCTTCAATATAAAGCAGTTAATCGCACTGGCCCATACTACGAATGCACGAAACCATCTGATAATTTTTGGTAGTTTGTTGAAAGGTCCGTGCGCATCGCATCCCAGTCATATCCGTCTCTTAGGCACTGTGGGAAAGACCCCTTGGCGAGACGAAATGGTGCTGGCCTTCGTGGAGCCGTCGACGAAGCCTAAGGCGGCATCCTGCCGGTCTTCGGCACTTAGCGCTACTTCAGGAGTGGGATGTTGCCGTAGAGTGGCCTGTGGAGCCTGCGAACAGAGTAGAAAAAAAAAAGTGGAAGAACCACGTCAAAACCAAGTGACTACAGCGTGCGACAAATGAAGTACAGCTCTGACAAAAAATCCTCAGTCCACACGGTTTGTGTTTGAGCCGTATAGCGGAGCGTTTACGAGACCCCTGAAGACCAAAAGGTCTTGAAAGAACCCTTACAAACTTTTTAGACAGTATAGACTGTCCATAAAATTCTGTCTATAAAGTCTACAAACAGATCCTAGAGATCAGTCTACAGGCAATACAATTGCTACAGACAGTCCATAGAAAATCTATAGATTTATGGCCACATACCTTTAGTAGACTTTTGTCGATAGACAATCTATAGACTATGAATAGACAAAAAGAAATATCAATAGGAGGCAATAGAGTCTACAAGAAGTCTATAAACTGTTTATAGACCATTTGTATAAGAGAAAACGAGTGATTTTCTCTTAATCCCACAAAGATTTTGAGCTTGAGCTGTTCCACTAGCGGAAGCGGGATGCGGACTTTGCGGGATGCGTATTCATGGAACGTAATTTATTTCCACGTTGCTTCGCTAGCCAGTTGGAATTTGTTCCAGTTGAACACACATGCCCCTTCATGATCCTATGCTTTTCATTGATTTCCTTTGTCGGACCAGGTAGAAATAATTTATTTTCCGTGAATCCACATCCCGCTAACTTTTCTCCAAGACTGTACGTGACAGAAGTGTTCGTAACTTGCTAAGAGGCTGAGCTTCAATAGCAAAACCGCGATTAACTGAGCAGAAGGCAAACCATACATCGAAGTTTGAACGCAATCCTTACCACACACGGTTCATCGTTGCTAGGATGTGCCTGATGTGCAGCAAACCATGTGCTCCATAATTATCCATTCAACTTCAGTGCATTGATCAATATCTCCAAATCTTCCAAGCGTTTCATTACAATTCTCTCAACGTAACAGTTACAAGAAGAGCAGCTATTTATAGCACGTTACTCAAACGCTGTTGATGACCATTGCACTTACGAGAGAGAGGGAGTTAGTTTATTAACGGGAAACTGAGGAGAAATAAAAGTTTGCCTCCATCGAAATAAGTAATTAGTAACTTTACAAGCTATAGTAGGATACAACTAAAAAGAACAGCAGTTATTGACACTGGGCCGCGGTCCGCGGCGCACTGTACTAGGCAGCTAGCCAGTCACAAAAGTGAACGAAACCAACTTTTTAATGTCTGCTTTTATTAAACAAGCCAGTTATCAAAATTCGAGAGCTTATAGCTTGTTTCTTGTGATTAGCTTTTTGTTTAGGTTTCAAGAGAAGTTTTAACTACGGACTACTTTTCTGTCATGGAGGAATTCGGTGCGCCGGTCCTGAATGTAGGCGGAGCTTCACTACAGACTTAAGTTGTATTCGACCATAGAAAAGGCCAAGAAACCAAACGCAGGTGTCGCCATCTCGGGGCGATTTCGCAAGTGAACTGCGTGCGTGGCCCCAACCGCGGATACCAGACCGATTAAACCGACATGCGAAAGCGCGGTGAACTAAAGGGTGACGCCACAAGTGACACCATAGCAACGATATGACGCAAATCTGAAAGCTGTAACAAGTTTTTCGGGGGTGGCCCATACCAAATTTTATGGAAATAGCCCGGGCCAAATTCGGAAGTCTCCATTGTGTCGGGCAGGCTCAATTATGATTGGACATCGATTTTGATCCAAATCAACCAATTTCAAATATGGGGGGTGACCTCGGCCATATTTGGAGGTCACCATCGAGTCGGGCCAGTGCGGCGGCCAAAACTGGCAAAGGACGGGGTTCATTGGAGAGACATGAGAGAGGCCTTTGCCCTGCAGTGGGCGTAGTCAGGCTGACGATAATGATGATGGTCGAGTCGGGATTACCCAGTTATGGTTGGACATCGATTTTGGTCATGATCGGCCAAGGTCAAATTTCGGGGGTGGTCCGAGTCAAATTCTTGCCGCTTGGCGTCGCAGTTACTATAGCAACAAGCGATGCACAAGAAAGATACACAAGAATGATTTCTGGTCGGCTCTTACGATCGTATGGGAGCTTTCGCACTGAAACTGCGGTGTGTGGTGCCATGTCAGCTCACGTTAAACAACCTAAGGCGGTCTGAATTTATCTAGAGCCCTTCACTAGGGCGTCTCTGATAGCCTGAATCGCTTTGGGACGTTGAACCCCATAAGCCAAATCATTCAGTCATGCTGTTCATACAATGTAAGCATATCATCATTAAAATCTAAGTCCGGCAAAACAAAAGCTGACTGTCGTCGCCGAATCACCAGTGTGCGCTTACTTCGTAAGTTTTTTTTTTTAAGCTGACTTCGTAATTCGCGGCATATCACCCCTCCTCAACGCATCTCACTCTGCATTGTTCATTCCCTGCAAGTTGGCCGTGCCCATGCTCATACTACATTTGCTGCATTATTCATCCCTCGCTCATCTATAGACAGTAGTGGTCGCTGCAAACACCTGCGCATCCACATTTTCGAACTGCGTAACATTCTTATTTAACCAAAAATATTTTCGTACACAAGTTCTTGTGTATTCCTGTACACATCCCTCAAGTATTACCGCCTAAAATTGGGAGTGTTTAAAGAAATGACGTGGTGTGATATGATGTATAAGGTTGGTAGCACCCTGTCTTGTGCTACAACCCTGGCCCAGAAGAAGTGCTCTTGTCTTCCGGTGATTCATACAGAATTTTTTTTCTTGTACAAAAAAAAAAGACAGTGGAGAAAGTAAGGAGACTAGAAGCTAAAGGCCATACTGCGAGCTACAAATAAAGTTTCCAGGAGGGAGGGTGCAGTGGAATTCCGCGACACCCTATGACGCTCATTGGATTGCCATTGCCTCAAGCAACACAAGCCTTAGCGTTTGTTTTCCTTTGACGGCCGGGGCTGAAAAAAAACAACAACATTGTGATAAAGAAAAAATAATGCCAAATGACAGGATTAAAAAAAACAAACAAAAACAAAACGAATGAAAAAGGGACAAGAAAAAAGCGGGCCAGAAAAGCCAGCACAATATAAATAGGTGGAATCAACGACTTAAGACGCATTTTCTATCCTTCCTAAGAGCGCAGCCTTTTTTTCCTTGAGAATCGCAGAAAGGAACGTCGTTCACTTTCAGCTTTGTTCATTTTCTTCCCCATTTTTCCTCTGGATGCTGTTGTCCCGCTTTCCCCTAAAGTTGATCCCGTTTTCTGTGCGACGCCGTTTGCATTCGAGGCCGCGGGCGCCGCTCTCGACTCCCCGCTTACGAACGGTGGTGCGTTTACGTTGGGACATTGCGCAAAGTCTTGACGCCTGGCGATCAGTCCTTAAGGGTTTGAGACGGCTAGGGCATCAAATCGATGCGGCCTGGAACCCTGTACGTGAGCTAAAAATGAAAAAAAAAACGGATGGGAAGTACATGCTTGCATATTTGATCACCCGCTTTAGTGATGGGCGTCAGGCTTACATGCTTGTAAACGTCTGGAGGCGATGGTGTACTGATCACTTACAGGCGCAGGACCATTCTTAAAGGGGTTGTTTTAGTGGCATACAAAAAGCAAATTAAATTTTATTTCTAAATAGAGGAAACACATAAATTAAAGGTCCTTGACCTCCTCAGTGTGACCGTTATTGGAAAAGAAACTGCTTACGGAGAAACTTCAGTCAAAGACTACGCATGAAGAGGCAAGCGTGTTTCAAACTACGTCCACGTTCCGGTTGGAGCGACTGTTTGCGGAGCCACAAGCGGGGAGCGAACCCTTTTCGGAGCGTATTCGCTCCCTCGAAGTCTCGAAGAAAGGTCAAACAAGGCTGCTAAGTGTTCTCGGCCACCGCGAGAGGGAGTCACTAGTGTGTCGAGTGCCGTCTGCGTTCGTGTCGTCTTCGTGTGTGTGTGTGTGTGCGTGCGTGTGTGCGTGCGTGTGTGCGTGCGTGCGTGCTTGTGCGCGCGCGTTGCTGAGCTTGGCTTGTGTTCGCTGCTCAAGCGTCAACTATCTCCGTGCGAAGCAGGACTCATTCGTTAGTAGTGTTCAGAGTTTCTGTTGGACTGTTTCGTCTCATAAAACAAATCAACACAACGCAGAAAGCGACAAGGGAGGGTGCAAAGGGAGTGGTCATTTCTGAGTTTTGGTTTTGATTCATAGAACGAACAATTAGCCTGCAGCTGGCTAATACATAATGTAACTCAAATATTCTTCATTGCTCGGAAAGGCAAAATTGCGAATTCTCCTACTGTTGCAGCTAAAAAAAAAGGCATTTTCGTGCTTTGGAATGGGGCTTCGGGGCAGGTGAAGGAGGAAACGTTTTCTTTGTTATGCAAACAAACAAACAAACAAACAAACAAAAAAAAGACGGCCATTCTTAGCAACGAACAAGGGCAGCCAAAAAAAAAGCATGTCGGAGCTGTCTGTCGAGAAGTCGGAACAATTCCGTATGTTTTCTGTGACCTGACATATATGAGATTTCAAAAACAGCCAGCGAGCATTCGCATCTGCGACAGCAACGTATGACGATTTACTCTTGCTGGCCAACAGCTAAAAATGTATTCATGCTCAAGCAGCTGCTAAACCTGGGAGCGTAGAGTGTGACCTCATCTCTCTATTCGTGCGTATCTGCTTGCTTTTTATTGCGAAAGCAATACTGCTCACAGTTTGAGCCCTTCAGCGTAGCCCGGCGGTGGACATGTTTGACCTTTAGCGTGACCTCAGACGTGACGTCATACTAGCTGCGAATAACCAGGGCCCCAGCTCAGCTCGTCAGCGTAGAGCGGCGGTAGACACGGCGGGCGGTGTGCCTCTCGCTTCTCCCACTAGTGGCGCTGCGGTAGTAGTCACGTCACACCCTCTGTGGAAGAAAAGGCCCCCGGCTCGGCTCGTCAGCGTAGAGCGGCGGTAGACACGGCGGGCCGTGAGCCTCTCGCTTATCCCGCTAGGAGCTCTGCGGTCGGAGTGACGTCATACCAGTTGTATAAACAGAGCTCCAGCTCGTGCCGTCGGCGCAGAGCGGCGGTAGACACGGCGGAACCGGGCTGAAGAAACGGATGAAGTTGCTTTCGCTATTTCCGGGCTTAACCAAGCTGAGCCTCGGCCAATTTTTTTTCAGAAACCTGAACTTTTTAACGAAGGAGTAAAACTACATTCACCTGCTACAACAGTTCATATTAATATATTTCATGGAAGACAACTTCCACGGCAAGGCTACAATCATGTGAATGAGAATGTGTTTAACGCTGAATCATGTGAGCTTGAACTATTAGAAACACGAAGACAAAAAGGAACCCGAAGGTTTCTTAATTTTTGTGTACTGTGAGGGTTAATAGAAAAAAGGCTACGTTGCTTTGCTTTGAAAAAGGTACCCACAAATAAATCATGCCACAGTAATGCAGTCTTATAACATGTGCGCTGATGGTTTGGGATATGAATTTTTGGTGACGTTGCAGAAATCTGCGACGAACCCGCCGCGATGGCTAAGTGGTTATGGCGCTCAGCTGCTGACCCAAAGGACGCGGGTTCAATCGCGGCCTCGAATTTCGATGGAGGCGAAATTCTAGAGGTCCGTGTACTATGCGGTGTCTGTGCACGTTAAAGAACAACAGGTGGTCGAAATTACCGGAGTCTTCCACTACGACGTCTCTCTAGCCTGCAGTCGCTTTGAGACGTTAAACCCTAATAAACCATACCAAACCAGAAATCTGTAACGTTCAAACATAATACAGGATTTTTAGCGCAACCACACAACACAAGAAAGACGACAACACAAGAAAGACGACAACACGGGCGACAACACGGACAAGCGCCCTTGTTGTCGTCTTTCTTGTGTTGTGTCGTTGCGCTAAAAATCCTGTATTATGACTGAAAACCAACTAGCTCAGCAGTTAACCCTCTTAATGTAACGTTCAAAGTGATGTTCGCGACTTGGAATGCTAGGTGGACATTTTACTCTATCGCACTCATCTAACCTGATGTCATAAGTACCAGATTTACCAGCGTCATCTATATTGTATTCCCTCTCTGCAACGATCTTCTAGCGTGGCTTAACAAAATCCGTTAAAACAAATGCAACGCGTTCGAGACGCATGCTGCTTCACAAAGTCCGTTACAAAACATTTGTTTTCTCTTTTCCTAAGTAACACGGAAGAGAGTTGATAGATACCGCAATGGATGTTTGAGTGCAAAAAAAGAAAAGAAAAGTGAGAACAGAAGACTGAACGCAGAAAAGCCGGAAGATATCGATCTCGAAACGCGTAGCTAAATAACAAAGCACAAAACACAAACAATGCCAGCGGTGTTCTGAGCACAACACGTCACGTGTGATCCCGCGGACGCAGGTATCTCATGTACCCTGAAAGCTACATTCCTGTCCTAACTGTAGGTCTTTCGCTCTGGGAAGATACCTTCGAGGATGCTGGCCGTAAATATCGGTGCAAGATGGCGAATTTATGTCTCGCTAAATTTAAGAAACGCGTGCTTTTGACAGCATCTTTCCAAGTCTTTCATTTGTCTCCATCATATCCCTAAGACAGATTCCCTCCTACCTGCCACCGATAGCTCATTTACCGCGTGACGTAAGCCGTTCATAAAAGATGCATCTAGTAAACAAGATGAGCAAACTACCCGCATTCCCTGTCCAGGGGAAATTTATAACGAAACTTGAGCTTCCATTTGGTGAGATTTACAGTGTATCAATATTGATGGTCTAAGGCCTTAAAAAAGCCTTCGTTTCTAAGTCTCTTCGGAAATTTTATTCGTTTTTAAATCCATTCGTCGTCATTGAATAAATATTTGGCAGGCGTTCAATCTCTTCCCCGTGAGGGACGGTAAGACGCTGCTCCTCTTCTGGTGCTTCGTTGCTCTGAATTTATCCAGTTATGTGTGAGAAAATGCCTCCGAGTTGATAACATGCCATGATAAATGTCCCAGGAAAAGAAATATGTTACTTTAGCGTGAATGTAAGCAACACATCACATAAGTGCATTACATTCTTTTGATACTCTGCTCGGTAGCTTAGGACCTACAGCATTTTGATGTATTCAGCCAAAGGCTGTGGTGTCGAATCCTGCTTCGGTGGCCACATTTCTGCACATGGGAAATGCGGCTGCAATGGGTAGACAAAAAATCACCCATTAACGGGGCGCTGTATCGCCGTCTGTCGAGCTCCTTTTCGTTTTGATGTCATTATTCTGTGCAGTTTTATTTAATTATTTACTTATTTTGTGATACTGCAGGCCCATAATTTGTCCCAGAAGGGACGAGCTTTCAAGAAACAAATAAGGACGCACATACAAGCGTAAATAACGTTACATAAATTTGAATATAGTGTACAAAAAGAACGGATTACATTGCGACATTGCCTTAAGTATAAAAAAAATTAAATGCCGCCATGAAATTATTCATGCGTACCAATAGGAATCGAATTCCACTCGCTCACCCTGGTACTTGTCATAGACCCTCGAGATCCAGGCAGACGATTGAGAAAAATCTATCAACCTATTATAAATTTTGTAAACTCCAAGAACAAGTTTCATCATTGTTGCCATCATTTCCTTCTGTGCAACAAGGGGGGGGGGGGGGGGGGTTATGCAACACCGGTTCCTCGAACGCAGAGCCGCTGCCGACACTGCTGCCGCTTGCAGCGAGGGGGCGCTCTAGTCGGGCACCTTCGTGGAGGCGCAAATTAAATATTGAAACACCGGCGCGTGGCGCTCAGAAGTGAGGATAAAGATGAAGGCTGAAAACGGGCGCGTCAGGGGAGAGGCGTCTCTGTGTATATATCCTCTTCCCTGGGGCTCCTCGGGGGGTCGTGCACGATTCTGTCGACGGTTCTACGGTCGGTCGTCGTTCTTATCTGTTCAAGGCAAATTCACATCGGCGATGAAGAAAAGAAACCGGCCGTCGGCTTTTCACCTCCAAGGAGCAGTCTGTACGGACGACAGCCGGTGCCTTTTGATCGCATTGACGTTACGGGATCTAACAACACGGTAATTTTAATTTGTACCGTTGGAAGAAACCATGTTGGTGCTTTGTTTTGTGGGCGCTGTTTCCTCCGTTTATTCTTTTTCTCCTTTGTTATTGTTCAGCAGTGCATTTTTTTACTTGTTTCAAGCGTATCAGCCTTGCGTTACGTGAAATAACTTGCGTGTAAAAAAAAAAAAAAAGCTGAACAACGATTTGGAAAACACTTTGTTGCAAAACGTTGGTGGGGACAGTTACGCTCCGTCTTAAGAGTATGACGTGATAGCGTATTGGATTAATTGAGGGAATTGTCGGCTTTACATTCATAGGTCCCTGGGAGTCCTCATATTCCGCCTGATGCAGTGGTGCAGTGGTTAAGCGATGCGCCACTGCCCCGCGATAGCAGGTGCTCCCAGCTGTACAGTTACAGTTACGGTACAGTTTCCAAGGTAAACGACGTCGAATGCTGAAGACGAAAAGGTCACGTTAACTGGTACTGGCGAGTATTTATCAAAGTTCACCGGTCAGTAAGCTGTCCCGAGAGTGCGACATCTGTGAATATGCAATCACAGTAGGCGTGGAGAGGTGCTTAGTGTGTTACAATACAACTTCCTTGCTCCCGGGAACGAAAATAATGCGGCTGCTTGTATCTTTATACGCTTCCGTGATTCAGGGCCTCCTTCTCTTCTACACTCTCACCTGACCAAATACACCACTCAACTTCATGCCCTACGGCTTTCCCTCGAGTTTCTCGCACATCTTGTCGTATTATTTCTGGGGACCTTTTCCCTCCATAACTTTACGCCATCCCACTTATCCTTTCACTGATTCACAAACCCAAAATGAATTAACCTTTCAAGGTTGTCTCCGCACGTTCCGGAGGTGCCGCCTACATGCGTCACGAAGCGCACTTCCTTTCCATCCCGCATCACCTTTTTCCTCCCTTGAGCGATCCATGCTCTCCATTACCGCTCTCTATAAAGCAGTCTCGATCTCTCCCCAAAGCTTTCCCTTCGCCGCTGCCCTCGAGGCATCATCGTCCTCCATATTTTATTTGACCGGCCCGCAACCTGTCTTTTCCTTACTTCTACACGGGCGCTTTTCCCCATTTGTCGTCCCTATCCTTTTCGTTCCACGCGTTTCTCATTCTTTTCTTCCTTTTTTTTCTCGCTCGGGCAGCTCGTTCCCTCGCTTCCTCACCGCGCTCCTGTCTTCGCTATTGTCTTCGCGACCATTTTTTTCTTTGTCTTCGCGCTAGAAGTACGCTGGGAAAGCGACGCCCGGGAGATAGTGCTGAGGTTGAAGAATGAGCTGTTTCCATTGATCGCCGCTCCACTTGTGTTGCCTCTGCCGCGCACTCCTGGCGTGTGTTTGTGCGAATGGCTCTGTGTGCGTGTGAGCGTATACTGGCCTAGGGAAAAGATATGTGTGCCAGGGGGAGAGGGACACGGGGAAAGTGAGGGAAGACAGTGCAGGGACAAACAAAGCGAAAGAAGGTAGGGAAAGTAGGGAAGAAAAAAAAGGATACGGCGACGGTGGCGCGACGCCAGACGTGGATGCCCATGGATGATGGGATCGCTTTCCCCTGTTCTCCTCTACCTCCTTCCCTATCCCTCTATGCCACTTCCCCCACACTCTCCTCGGGCAAACGAACAGGAAAGAAGCGATCGGTTTTTCGCCTCGCGGACTCCGTTAGGCAGGTGAGGGGCCCGTGTCTCCCGGCGTCTGGGACCGTATGCCTATATATCTGCGGAGTGCATGTCTATATACGTCTGTCTACGTGAGCGCATGTCTATATATCCGTACTATAAGGTGGGTGGGAAGGAGCGTTGGGAAGAGAGAAAGTTGTTCGGTAGAAGGAGGGAAGGCGACACCGTAACATCCCCTTCCATTCTCCATCCGCAAGACGGAAACCCATATCCGAGCAACTCTCCCCCTCTACCCCTTTCTCCTTCCCACGAATCCCACCTTTCATCCGTCGTTTCGTGGGCGACGATAGGGAAGGGCCTTATGCCGGCTTGGGTTCGGAACGGGTGGGAAAGGAATGCACGGATAGCATGACAGGGCCGCACTGAACTGGGCGGATGTGAAGAGCGGTGAAGAGTCGCAGTATGACGCGATACCGAAGAAGATGACGACCCTCGAAGCCAGAACGTGAAAGGAAGCACGGGTTGTTTGGGAGGGGAGGTGCGAGGGGAAAATGGGGAAAGGAAGCCGACGGGGAGGTGTACATACAGAAGTGGCCATCAGCGGCTACGAATGAAGGGTGTAAGGTAACAGGGCAACACGTGGCGTGGTAGCGGGTAGAGGACAAAATGCTTACGTCCTTGTTAAAGGTAGGATGCACCTTGCCAGATGAAAGCTTAACCGGAGGATGGTTACCGCGGAAAAAGGAAGGTACAGCGTGAGTGCAAGACGCAAGCGGCGGTTGGTTGCTACGGTAACCATTCGGAGTGCGGTTACCGTGGAAGGAGGAGGGAAAGTATGGCCAAATAGGAGGGATTTAACACGGTTCATTTGCGGCAGCTGCTACGAAACGCGCCACCCGAGGAAAGGTTCATCGGTGGCGCCGCACGCCTTGACCGACAGAATGGAGAGTTGTACAGATGTGATGTCGCTCTCATATTCTCTAGCTTAACATGTCGTAAAATGTAAATACCTTGACAGCTGTCGCTATCTCGCGTTATACAGTTGTAACTGTACTGGCATTTTTTTTGGCCGCACTTTTTTCCGGCTATTTAATTGCTAGCATTTGATTACGCGCAGTTTTAATGCGGTTACATGAAAAGCATCTTCGAGAGGAAAATATGTCGTCGGAAGCTAAATTCGCTGATTGGCTGGAAAAAGGGTCGTCACCAGACCGGAGCCTTCCCATTGGCTGAAGCAAAGTGACGTCATCAAACCCGGGAGCTGCAGTCAGCAGGCAGAGGAGAGCAACAGCTGGTATTGCTACCACATTGCCAAACTTAGAAGGAAGTTAGTTCCAGTGAATTTTTTTATTATACACCTTGCCTAAAAAGAACTGCCTTTAACGTTACTGAAAGACAGATGAAGGAATCAGTGGAGTTTATTCTTCTGGACTTAATACCAGTTAGGATGGTGGAATTGGTGCGGAGTGTGAAAACCAGCAGTGAATAACACCGTGCGCATATTTTAAAGAAAATGGGATCTCGGACTGCCACCCTTACTTAAACTTACAATGTGGCTAATGATATGCATTGTCGCTTAGGCGCCATAAAACTCAACACAACTATACGGTGTAAATGCTGGGGCATTGCTCGGAAATCTTTTCTTTTCTGCACTCTTTCTCAAGCGTTCATTGTACGATTAGATTTATTGTAAATGTGCATTGTCTCAGCTTTTGTTCCAGATAGCGCACGTGTTGTGAAGCTTTATCTTTGGTCACACGATAAAAAGCCTAAAAAAATTTTGAGTAAAAAGAAAGCCCATATACTTTTTTACTTACCTTCTCCTACTATGACGTGAAAATCAGCGCAGAACAGCCAGCCTGTCCCTACGCTGCTTCTAGTGCAAACTTACACGCTGAACAGTTGGTAGGTGGGTGACCACCCACGTTCCAAAATAAATATCAGTGAAAGAACTAATATTCAATAATAACTTATATAATTCTGACTTCGTGACCCTTTCAGCGAAATGCGAAAACCAACGCGTACCTCCACTAAAGACCAGGCGGTGGCGACTACAAAAACATTTCTTCCTATGCACGTAAACGGCTTCAAGCTGGAGGAGGAGGAGGGGTAAGGCATTCTTTCCCTTATCACGATTCTTCCAAGCGATCACAGACCAACAAAAGAGCTCCCATGCTATTGAAAAACAAAGGCTAGCTTTGAGTCCTCCTTCGATTCCGAGTGGTACACAAGTTCCTTGTGTTGCACCTAGGAGAATCACAGTGTTGCGATTTTCAGTGTTGCGCGTAACAATTCCGGGCGGGTTCAAAGAAAACATTTGGCAATGGAACAGCACGAATGCCTACGACTCAGCGCTTTGGAACACTGCGAGTAAGCTGAGGTGTCTTCCGTGCGCGCGTACGATGTGTTGGGATTTTTTTTTCTTTCCTTTTCTTCGACTAAAGTCAGACCCATCTTGGAAGGCATCGTCACGTGGATGCATGACTTCTGCGCGTGTCAGCTCGGCGTTCTTACAAACACGCGCACGGCCCTCGGCGGGAGAATCTATTTCCACGGCCGCTCTTCTTGTTTCCAACGCCCCCGCCGGAACCATTCCTCATTCATTTATCTTCACTGCTATCCGTCCTCACCCTACCGTGGTGTGCGTCGGGCCTCTGTATATCTTCTCCCTTTACCGTGACAGCTTTCTTTCCCTTTTCTCTTCATCTTTCTTCCCGTTCTCTTCCCGCCTCGCTTGTTCTGTTTTATTAGTTCCCTCTCTCGCGGACGGGTACCGCGCCACTGCATCAGTTCGGCGGCCATCAGTCGGCCGGGTCGTTGGGCTGGAGACCCGACCGCAGGCGGGATGTTCGCCTGTTGCTTTCCGCCGCGCTCCCCCGCCCCCGTTCACATCCCTCCCACTCTTCCCAGCTCCGTCCTCGCACAGCGCCAGCGCCACGCTTCGCTTTGACGATCAATAACTCACGCCTTTTCCCCTTTTCCCCAAACCCGTCCCCAGTGCCGCCCCCGCCGCCGCCACTCCCGCGCGGGCCCCACGCTCCGCTGTGGCGCGCCTCAAAACTCCTCGGGGCGCCGTGACCCTTTTGCAGGGATATAGCTGCAGTAGAGACTTTATCTTGGGTTTATAGTGCCGGTTTCAGGCAATGTACTTTATCGGAGTAGAATGTCGTACAGCTTAAAACTCCCTCGTTTACCTGCTGTGTATCAGGGGCGGCCCTTTACAGTGGGCCATGAATGACTATATCAACCGGGTGCGTTTAGCAGTTGTCTTGCGCAAGGAGCGCGGCGTCTTCCGTTGCCATTTCTTTGCATTGGGGTACGGGAGAGCTTTAGGAGTATTCGGGAACATTGCTGCATTAGGGAGTTCCTGCGATTTAAACGCCATCTCCCGCATAGCTGGCGAACTGTTTCATGACCGAAAGACTCCTACGCGTACACAAGCTGGCCTTGAAAGAATTCCATCCAATTGTACTAAAATGTGGGACCTCCTAAAAACGTGAGCTGACCCCACACCCCTTCTCGAATGGTGACTTAATCACGGAGGGCTTGGCGAGTCTTGGAGAGGGAGCGATCATGGGGTGCAGCTATGTGGGTTGGAAACGGATACAGAAAGTCGCCGACGCTTTTCATCATAGAGGACGGCGTTAAGTGTGTGAGCCTTTGAAGAAGTGCTATGGCGTTCGTGAAGTTTACGATAGCAGGTGGAAAATCGCCGCATTTTTTCCTGCATTGATTCCAATCGTGATGTTGGCAGTGGTTGTATCTTCGCACGGTTGTGGCTTTATAGCTGTATATCGCAAGCTTAAAGTTCATGTTCAAAGGAGAACACGAACGCTGATCAAAGATTGTTGTAGAAAAAGTCAAGAAGTTTCGGCGACCAAGCAGAAGCCCAGTTCAAAAATGTTTTAAAACTGGCCATACGATCATCGTAGCTTGATGAAAGCTGAATGTATTTTTAGTGGTCCGGCACATTTACAATTTTCTTCGAACTTCCTTAATTTCCCCAGTTGTCCCCATATTTCCAAAATACGCTGGTTGCTCTAAATCCTCAGGGAGGTAGACGTCAGTAGGTAGACGTCAATCTTAAAAGGGATCTATTCGAAGGCGACGAAAATAACTCAACCGTACTCTACTGTCAAGCTCTACAGTCGAATGTCCTTGCGGCGCCTTTTGAACGTGGCGATGGAAACCCATGTCACATATGGTGCACGCAAAACACATCCAGACAGAATGAAAGCTCCTAGGATGCGTTGCACGTCGATTTCGTAAAAAAAACGAGTACACTTCACATGCTTGAAGTAACCACTAACAGAAGTCTGGTAGCGATATCAGAGCTACCCTTTCCTGTCACGGTTCTTGGGACAATATTTATACCTACATATTTTGTGGCTATTTTCTGCGAAGATTTAATTTCTCATTCGCCCTTTAGCTCCTTTACCATTGGCGGCCATCACCTTTGACGTCAGGGGTAACAGCTGACGACATTCGTTGGCTGGAGTAGTGAAGGCGGGGCTGACCAATAAAACATAGCGAAATAATCAGCGAGTAGAAAAATGTGACAATATACGACCTCAAGAAATGTATTCCTTTCATGGGAGCAAGAAGCAATGAAAAATGAACCAAGAGAGGCATTTAGACCCATAGGTCGCGGATGATTAAAAACGTCTTAAGCGTTTCTCCATTCCCCAAGGGAAGAATGGACGATGGTAGTTCTACAACCCAGCGCTATGCGGCGCAGATCGTAATCCACAGTGTGGGTTCTGTACATAAACATAAAATGTGGATAGGTTTGAGCTGGTCAGCAAATAGGAATACGTCACATATCGTTTGGCTGTATAGAATTAACGTCCCACAGTGGCTCAGGCTATGCGGGACGCCGTAGTTGAGGACTCCGGGTAATTCCGACGACCTAAGTTCTTTAACGTGCACTGACACCGCACATTACACGGAAGTCGCGGGTTCGACCTCGCTGGAGCCGGTCGCATTTCTATGAAGACGAAATGCTTGAGGCCCATGTACGGTGCGATATCAACGCACGTCAAGAACCTCATTTGGTCGAAGTTTTCTGCAGTCATCTACTACGGCGTACCTCATAGACTGAGTCGCTCTGGGACGTTAATCCTATAAAGCCATACCAAATGTGCCATAACAATATGTGCTTACCTTCAAACCTGTACACATTTTTCAATAGGTTAACCTATAATAAGGACACCTGCCCGCACACTGCACACACCGACATGCAGAACGGTCGTTTAGCTAGCACAGTGAATGCCTGTAACCTGTCACCCAATTCGCCGGTAGCGGCAGACTGATATAGACCGCCAGAGCGCTTCACTTAGCATGATCCTTATCAGAAGGCGTACGTGTATTTGGTCGCCAGTATTGCTCATCTTTTGACCCACCCTGGAGCAGTTTCATACCCAGAGGGCGTTCACTTTACATATGCTTCGAAATTTCAATTAATCAAGACTCCCTTTTTCTTTATTAAAGTGGCATGCATTGCACTCTGTTCGAGCCTATCCCTCTACTGCTTTTCTTCATTTTTCCTTAAACCTCCAGTTCTGCCTTCTCCTGTACAAACGCCGGTCAACCTGTCTCTTCCACTGGTGCAATGCACCACGCACCCAGTAGAGCGATAAATACGGTACTCCCAGGCGGTGATAGGAGATTAATATTGGCATCGCATTAAAGACAGTGGTAGGAGACAAAGCCTCGTTTCTAGACAAGCTTCATTGCTTTCTCGCTACTTCACGTATATAAACAACGCAACGCTACGCAGTTCACTTCGTAGAGTCTTGGCGGCTCCTCACCGACGAAAGACGCTAGACTACGCTAAGGAAGAAAAAGATGAAAGTACAACACGTAGAAGGAAAATAAAACCCCCGGGAAGGGCCGAGCGCCGTGGCCGAGATTTAATAAGATAATTAAATCTCATCGCAAGCAGCAGGCCCAAGGGCCGCGGCAGCAGGTTGATACACGCCGGGAGGTGTGTTTACAGTTCATCACGTTTGCCCAGCTCCTACGACACGTTTTTCATCGTCTTTGGGCGCCGAACGGGCTTTTGTGTACAGGGAAGGGACGTGTGTCGTCTATGGACCCTCCATATGACAAAGACGAATTGGTGCTCCCGCTACACCGCTAATATCTCCATGTGTGTCTCTGAGAACACGAAGGAAATAAGGAGGGGGGGGGGGGGGGGGGGTGGTTACGAGAAGAAGGTGGTTCTCTCTCCTTCCCTCTCTCTCTCTATATATATATATATAGATATATATATATATATATATAGCCTCTGAACACGACGAAAAATTATGCTTGAAAGAGACAGGGGAGAAAGGTTATACGTGTACATAAATCTGCTTCTTTTTTTTCGTAGAAGTTTCCGGAATAGCCACTCCTTCCCCGTTGAGAGCGGCGGCGTTTTAATTATGATAAAACCTCGGACAATACCGCTGCAGTGTCAACACAGATGTTTGCCCAGGGAGGGCAGGACAGGAAGGTTTGTGAGAGCGCCCCCTACGATGCAGTGTATGCGCGACACATTCTCTTATACTTTCCCGATCAGGAGGTATGGACAAGAAGAGTAAGGGGAGTCATACTTATTCGACCGGACCGGAGTAGGCCTAGGTGGGATTTCAGAATTAGTATCCCCGCCGGTGTGATGAGGCAGGACACCTCAGATGGATGTTAACGAAATTTCCTGTCGTGTTTCGCAGTAACAAGAAAGCGAGCACGAATGTTTTTAGTTTCGCAGTTGTGGAGACATGATCTTTCAGTGTTGAAGAGTAGAAAGAAACGAAAATATATCATTGCGAAAACATTACTAGTCCCATTACGAGAAAAACCGGTGGCGTGTGTGCGTGTGTACTCGCTGATAGTAGTATGTTTATTTGGCCATATATGGTAGAGGAAATCGCAGGGATGGCAAGAAAAACTGTGACGTCATCAAGCGGCCGTATGACGCAAACAACCGGCAAAGCACCGCTACTTCAGACAGTGTTATACATGTAGTTTATCTGCATGTACTCGGCATTGACTGGCCTCCATATTGCCCAGTTTTCCCTACGCTCATACCATTATTGTGACGCAATCGTTTGTCGCACAGCGATTCGGGTGATACCCTACTACTTCTCGTTTCATGTAGCTTACATGCGCTAGTCAGGTTGGAGGCTAACTTGTGACAAGGATTCGAACCGACGGCATACGCACCTTCAATTGCATGCCTTCTCAGACTTCAATTTCAACATTGTCACGCCGCGCCACCGGAAACAGCCCAGACGATGGAGCGCACTCCTTCCGGTGCGTTATTTCGTCGCTAGATGTCACACTTTTGGCAGCGTTTGACTCGTGTTAAGTCGGGAACTAAAAACGATAGGAGAAAACTAATGACTTATTCAGATAGAGGAGCAAGAAACGAACCTAAAAGCCACGTTTGATGACTGCAGAATAATTAGTTAATTAATTATAGACAAAAATGTCAAAATTGCGTCGAAATAACGCAGACGTCGATATAGCCACGGGAACAGTGTGACGTCACATGCACCGGAAGTCGTCACGGCATTGTGAAAATTATCAACGAATGGTAGGAAAAACGCGGGATTTGTGTCAAATTAGATGGAAAATTGTGTAATTAAGCGTAATTAACACTTAAGATCCCCGAAAGATGCATAATTTGGGTATCGATATAGCCACGGGAACGGTGTGGCGGCACATCCACCGGAAGTCGTCACGGCGTAGTGTCGTCGGCTTTCGCTTCTCAACACTTTAGTTGCTAAAGTGTCCTCACAATTTTTTTTTTTCGTTTGAGGACGCTTTAAGGCTTCAAACTTGGTGGTGCAATCATCCAGCCGCTGCGTACGATCCAGTTTATTTTTTAGTGCACACAGGAAATTTGAGCACGAGCTCAATCAGCGGTCTTAATTTCTTCTTCATAGAAGGTAATCGAAAGGGTACCAACACACGAAGAATCATTCTGTGTCCAATAAGAGTCTAAATGAGAGGTATATAGAAAGGCGTTTCATTACTGCGGCATAGGGCGGATGTGTCAAAACCTAAGTTTGTGCGCTCAGTTTTTTCTTTACTTCTAGGAGGAATAGTTGTTCTCTTTGTGAGCGTTTGTGAGGTATGAAGAAAAAAAATGCTTTTTTTTCTTAAATATTTCTATCCAGCGTTCATTATGAGACGTTGATGGAAGACGTGCGGAAGCGTTGCTCGGTTCATTAGGGTTCGTTGATGACTTCGCCATAGCACCAAAGAATACTAGCCTACGTCTTTTCTGTAATCGGTCCCTCACATAAAGGAATTATGTTCACCTCTGAGTGGTGTTATGGATCGTCATATTTCTCTCTCCTTTTTTATCACGAGGTTTTTTGTTTCTGTCACGTGTGTTGACGCTATTAGCAAGAAAGAAAAAGAAGCATGTGTACGTCTGACCATCATACTGAAAAACTTGGGCGCTCTCTCAAGCATTCTGGTTTGGTTTGGTTTATGGGGTTTAACGTCCCTAAGCGACTAAGGCTATGAGAGACGCCGTAGTGGAGGGCTCCGGAAATTTCGACCACCTGGGGTTCTTTAACGTGCACTGACACCGCACAGTACACGGGCCTCTAGAATTTCTCCTACAAAGAAATTCGACCGCCGCGGCCGGGATCGAACCCGCGTTTTTCGGGCCAGCAGCCGAGCACCATAACCACTGAGCCACCGCGGCGGCCTCAAGCATTCTTCTTCTAACGATAAATGTTCTATGTAGTGGGATGTACTCCAAAGGCGACTATTACTCCAAGAGTTACAAAACGATGAAACTGAGAACTATAAAACCATTTCTACTTTACCAGCCATTAGCCAAGTTACCAAGCCCTTGCTGGTAGCTAATATAAATGATAGGAGCCAAGAGTCACTTTAACGAAGGGAATCATAAAAGAATGTTTGTCTTTAATGATGATGCGTGCCAAAGTAAAAAATTATTTGTGTAACTTTGTGTAATTTTTTAGGCAGAAGATAAATCAAGTTTGGTTTGGTTTCTGGGGTTTAACGTCCCAAAGCGACTAAGGCTATGAGAGACGCCGTAGTGGAGGGCTCCGGAAATTTCGACCACCTGGGGTTCTTTAACGTGCACTGACATCGCACAGTACACGGGCCTCTAGAATTTCTCCTCCAAAGAAATTCGACCGCCGCGGCCGGGATCGAACCCGCGTTTTTCGGGCCAGCAGCCGAGCACCATAACCACTGAGCCACCGCGGCGGCCTCAAGCATTCTTCTTCTAACGATAAATGTTCTATGTAGTGGGATGTACTCCAAAGGCGACTATTACTCCAAGAGTTACAAAACGATGAAACTGAGAACTATAAAACCATTTCTACTTTACCAGCCATTAGCCAAGTTACCAAGCCCTTGCTGGTAGCTAATATAAATGATAGGAGCCAAGAGTCACTTTAACGAAGGGAATCATAAAAGAATGTTTGTCTTTAATGATGATGCGTGCCAAAGTAAAAAATTATTTGTGTAACTTTGTGTAATTTTTTAGGCAGAAGATAAATCAAGTTTGGTTTGGTTTCTGGGGTTTAACGTCCCAAAGCGACTAAGGCTATGAGAGACGCCGTAGTGGAGGGCTCCGGAAATTTCGACCACCTGGGGTTCTTTAACGTGCACTGACATCGCACAGTACACGGGCCTCTAGAATTTCTCCTACAAAGAAATTCGACCGCCGCGGCCGGGATCGAACCCGCGTTTTTCGGGCCAGCAGCCGAGCACCATAACCACTGAGCCACCGCGGCGGCCTCAAGCATTCTTCTTCTAACGATAAATGTTCTATGTAGTGGGATGTACTCCAAAGGCGACTATTACTCCAAGAGTTACAAAACGATGAAACTGAGAACTATAAAACCATTTCTACTTTACCAGCCATTAGCCAAGTTACCAAGCCCTTGCTGGTAGCTAATATAAATGATAGGAGCCAAGAGTCACTTTAACGAAGGGAATCATAAAAGAATGTTTGTCTTTAATGATGATGCGTGCCAAAGTAAAAAATTATTTGTGTAACTTTGTGTAATTTTTTAGGCAGAAGATAAATCAAGTTTGGTTTTGTTTATGGGGTTTAACGTCCCAAAGCGACTAAGGCTATGAGAGACGCCGTAGTGGAGGGCTCCGGAAATTTCGACCACCTGGGGTTCTTTAACGTGCACTGACATCGCACAGTACACGGACCTCTACGAGAAGATAAATCAGTAGAAACCGGAGGAAAGGCAGCCCCATGCCACTGGTGGCATCCGAATCTACCAGCTTCCTGTAATTGCCTTTTCATCTAATAGCTGTTATTATAAAAATGATCATGACGATGATGATGATGATGATGATCATCATCAATATCATCCCATACAGGCGCCAAAAATCATGTGCGGCTGAATTGTTGCTAAGCACGAAATCAAACCAAACCGGGCTCTACCATACCCCGCACATTCCTTCCCAGTAAAGCAATCTTAGAAGTTTTCATTCACAATTCCTTCAGCCGTCACCAATTTAATCACCAGGCGACCAAAGCATCGAAAATGAATATGAGGTGTTTAGTTGAAGGCGAAACGCAAAAGGCGCCCGTGTGCTATGCGTTGTCGGTGCACGTTAAAGATCCCCATGCGGCCGAAATAATTCCGGAGACCTCCACTGCGGTGCCCCTTTCTTCCTTTCTTCTTTCGCTCCCAACTTTATCCCTTCCCTTACGGCGTGGTTCGGGTGTCCACCGAGATATGTGGATAGTAACTGCGTCATTTCCTTTCCCCAAAGCCAATTTTCATTTTCATTTCTATTCTACAGGCCCGATGTCACTGCGCGTTAAAGAGCCCCAGGTGGTCGAAATTTCCGGAGCCCTTCACTACGGCGTACCTCATAGCCCGAGTCACTTGGGACGTTAAACCCCTATAACCCTCATAACCACAGCTCTGAAACGTACACTGCTATCCTACCGATAGTCCCACGTTCATGCTGCTCAGACTGCTTCCGTGCCTTTACTTTCTTCACCACCTTTTCTTCCTCTTCTTCCCCTTCCTGTTCCGTTCCACAGCTAGCGCATCTTACACAGGGCACGGCGCATATACCGTGCACCGGATAACTCCTGGCGCGCAAGTGCGCAAGCGAGTCAAAGTGTGCGGAAGTGCTGGCTGAGGATGGAAGCGAAGAAAGGGAGAGGGACGGGTGAGAAAGCAGCGCGCGTGTTCTGTACTCGCAAAGCAAGCCGCCCCTCGTGCGGTGCGTTCAATGTAAGCACAAGCCTTCGCGAATCCCGATCGAAACGACGCTCGACGTAGATGGTCGCGCGCCGCGAATGCCGCGCAAGGCAAAAAGACGCAGCGATAGAAGAGCGGAGCGTCAGGAGACGAGGCCCGGCTCAGGCGCTCGAGAGGTGTGGGTAGGCGGTGGCTCGTCGACGGGCTTGCGTTTCACGCTGTCCTGCGACGATCGTCGCGTGCGGATCATCGGTGTTTACCTATTTATGCAGGCGCGAGCGACGAGGCTGCCTGCTTGCGTTCGCGGCGGCGATGTGGCGGTGGCATAGCGGTCGGTTGCGGTGGCGGTTTTGCTTCGGCCGCTGGCCGCGCTTCATCAGTTATGGAAATCAAAACGCGCGCCTGGGCCAGTTATAACTCGGGCTCTGACTGGACCCCCCCTTCCTCCAGAGCGTTTGTTTTTCCTTACCCCTCATGCGCTGTTTTTGTTTGCTTTTTTTTTGCTTCCTCCGAGGACACGATGCAAAAGCAGCAGCAGCATCGGGGAGGGATGCGCTGTCTCGGTCGGACTGAAAGGCTCCATGCTCCATGCGAGCCGCGAGCGCCATCTTGGAGCAGCACGAAGAGATAAATAAAATCATAAAAATGAAAAAACAAGATAGAAGCGCGTTATGGTGAGGACAGTTCCTCTGGTTTGTTTTGCGTTGTGTGTATACTAGAACAACGCGGCGCTGGTGGGTAAGGCTTGACTAAACTCGGCCAATGGACATAGTGCACGAGCACAAAAACTGCTTCGTGTTCTGACGGTTTTTTTTCCAGTGTCTCTTATACCAAGTGTCCACTTGCGGTTGGTTATGTACAAGTGTGCGGAGAAGCGCCAGATTGGTAGGCTGTTTTTCTTTTGTTTGCTTGTTTGAGTACTAAAATATTAAACCCGCCAACTTTACCGAGTACAAAAGCATGCCGGCAAAGTTGGCAGATATCTAGAATGAAAAGCAATGTGAGAAAATATCCGAAACTAAAAAAAAAAATAGACAGCAGGGTGCCACGCGCGGAAATAAAGAATAAGAATAACAAGATGTAAAGGTTAGGTTGAACAGGAAAACTAACTAAAAAAGAAGGGAAGAAAAAGGCAAAACGTGCAGCTACCAAAACTTCATGTGCTTCTGACAACAGCAAGTGAGTTACAACAGATTAAAATGAGGAATGATCAGTTATTTCGCTAGATCCGGTGAACGTTGTCAAAACTTTTCGACGTACGGAGGATGTACAAATAGCAAAAATGTTTTGCGTGGCGTGATGGAATACCAACTTTATGGCGATGGTCAGTGGGAGCTGAAACGTAACACGGTGGCGTTAAATATCTGTCCTTAGGGATTTGATGTGATGATATATTTTATGACACAAGCAACGGTGGAATATTTGTTCAGGCTGCGAATATTTCCACGATGGAATATTTCTCCATTAGTGGTAATGACAAGTGTGCTTTAATTGTATTATTGCTTTGAATACTTTACTAAAATTGCGGCATTGTTTGGTATCGCTTCCAAATGCCTGTACAGAGGACTCTCCTTCTTTTCCTTAATTCAAACTTCTGGTTTATTTGAACTGACGCTCTGGGCCCATAAACATCAAGTGTATTAAAGAGGCGTGCCATAATTGGGAACCCGCATAATTTCAAAACATTTTCCGTCCTCTTCTAGTTCCATATTTCGAGATTCTACTGCATTTCATTGGGGAAGTTAGCAGCAGTACGTTTTGTTATAATGTTAGTATGTTCTTTACTTTTGCCTTTTTGTGCCCTTGCTTTGTCTTTTCACCATTCTCTAATACAAAAAAAAAAAAACGTGGTCGGTAAGCTATGACACGACGTGGTTAATTCAGCGAAATGCTGTAATGTAATGCAAGCTTAGTATCTTCTTTGGTTGTGGGGCTTTTGCGTTAGGCGAGCATTGTTTTTACTGATAGTATATGCAACCGGTTTTTCACGTTATTTTTCTTCTTTATTTTCTTCTGTTTCTTCAGTTTTTTTATTCAGTTACGTCACGAGGCGCCTGATTACACTCACGGTTTTCCCGGGTGATGTCCCTGAAACAACTTCTCGCTGTGGATGTGGGATTACATGATCTCTAAACAATAACTTATCATATGGTCTCTGTAGACGTAACCAGTGTATTTTTCGCAGCGCTCCGTAAAACTGCCTTGCCGATGACCAGACCGGGAGACGCGCTGTTTCCCAACCACATCCCCCGTAAGAACAAACAGCGTGGCGTGGAATCGCTGTTGTGTAATATAATGCGACGCGCTATGAATACCAGAGCAGACAGCTTACATGCAACGTGTTTTACGTAAACGGCGACTGCTTCCCCGCTGTGTTCGATTGCTGGATCGTGCATGCGCGTTCAGAAATATCCGTTGAGCCAATAAGAAGCTACTCGGAGGAGGCCAGTAAAGAGGATGCTGCGCAGAAGCGGCACATATGAAGCAAGGACTCTAACGATCGATGCTTTGTCAAGTGCGAAGATTAGTAGCCCCAAGAAATGTTCAGTCTCAGCCTTGTGTAATCCAGTTTTTTTTCTTGCTTCAATTCTTCAGATGATATTGACATCTCCGAACATCTAAATTTCTTTCTAGAAGTAAATACGAGATTTTTTATTGTAGCAATTTTCCAGGTAAATATTATGTGCAGTTAACAATTCAGCGTTCAGTTTGCGATTGATTGATTGAAATTGCATGTTTTTAATGCTCCAGTGTTAATTAAAGAGCCGCAAACAGCTAAAAGGCGCACACTTATAAAAGCCTTGCAATGATACACAAACCTGTGCAAACCTGAACGAACCTTTACACGCGTGCACAGTCCCCTACAAACCTATAAAAGGCTTTACAAAACGGTTCGAGCATACCAAACTTACACAAAACTGAACTAACCCGTATACTTATGAAAGCCTTAGCAAGGCTACACAAACCTGTTCAAACATATAAAACCACATGCAATCGTCTACAAACCTATAAAAAACCTACAAACTTGTACAAACTTAAGCAAATTTATACAAACCTAATCTAACGTGTACACGTAGAAACGCTCAGCTTCCGATGAGAAGATAAACATTTTCTCCGGTGCCAGAAAAGGTTCTCGCGGGATGAACTTAAACTCATTTTAGTCGCCGAATAGCGCCCTCTCTTCACCATTTCACCGGGCTTATTCGTTTTCTTTCGTGCTTTTTTTCCCTTTCTTCTCTCCTTTTGCAGTTTGCCAACGTGTCCGTGTTATGAGAAGAGCGCTGCTTCCAACTTGCTCCGTCCTGGTGAGCAGTAAAGAGCGGAAAAACTCACACAAATGTGCCTAGAAGAGGAGCGACAGAAAGTGAAAAGGAATAGAAAATACGAGAAAAAGAGGAGACGAGAGGTGAGCTTCAAACAAGCATAAGTGCGCGCATATTATCTCGGCACGCTGCTATCCCTTTCCTCTGCGGGAGAGCTCGCCCAGGAACTCGCGTGATGTATGATGGGGTCCCCACTCAGCTCCGCGATGTGAAAGTGCGTGATATGCGTTGAGGCACCTCGCCGTATCTTTTCTTTGCTTCCCTTTTTTCCATCCTCTTTTTCTCTCTCTCTCACTCACTCTCCATTCTGGGCCTGCTTCGTCGTCGGGGGCAGCCTATTAAAATATACCATGACGGGAAAAAAAAGGCGATATATATATTTGGTGTGAAAAAAAAAAGGAAAACTAAGAGGATGCGGCCATCCAACAGCGCTTCTTCAGGCGAAGCCCGTCTTTGGCCCTTCATATGCAAGGTGCTCGTAGATGTGATCTATATACTCCGCCCTTCGGGAGAGCGAAACGATATCCTTAACGCTTCAATCTTCGCAGCTCGTTTGAAATTTGACACCGCAGTGCCTGGGTTCCGCTCTTCGGACGATCAGGGTATCTTTTTTTTTTCTTCTTGTTTTTGTTTCCTGCGTGTCCGTGATCAATCGCCTGTTGCTCCCTACTTCAACACAGGTAGAGCTGGATTAGCTGTGAAATGTGCATTTTCTTGCGTGATGTGAAACTTGGGTGTCAGTGCAGATACTCAAGCAATTTTTTTTATTGTACGAGATTCTAAAAAGACTACCTGTTGCGCAGGCCAGCTACTACTGGAGCCAGAAGAAATCTATCCATATATTAACCGGTTTTATCTCAGGAGCGCTCTGTTTCTCTATTTCGTTTAGTGAGTGACGTTATCCTTTCCTTAACCCATTATAATGGCGTCGCTGTTATCTGGCTTTGAGATGTTGCTGTGGTAAAATGTGGAACGAGAAGACATTACTCTTGGGAGCGTTATCTTAATTATGCAGCTCAAAAATATTTGGAAGTTATCTGAATAGTAAGGGCGGCACAGCTATTGATGTTCTTGTTGAATCCCCCATAATTTAACCTTCTATCCTGACCACATAAATTCAGTGTACATCACTGATGAAATTTCCTTCAAGTTTAAACTCATAGCGCTTGGTTTTCTACTTGAAAGCATCAAAGGATATATATCACTTAAGCCGTAGATGAACGAGTTGGGTTTGTGTCTCCCAACACAAGCGAGCAAGTAGTTCACGTGAAGAAAAAAAAATGCCTAACACCCTTCACTCATCAGGTACCCAAAGCAAACTGAAACGAATGAAGGCTGGTTGTATATCCGAGATCACAGGAGAAAAAGACAATGTCCCAATAGCTTCCGTGGTGCACTTCACAGCACAAAAATTACAGAAAAGGAATTATCGAGCCTAAGAATATTAAAGCTGAGGGTACTATCCAGAAGCTCAGTTCCAAAATCCGGAATAACGATAAATACGTTCGTGCCAGTTTTAGCCGACCAGTGTCCATCTCTAGCACGCCATCTGAATAAAAGAAACAGAATGGGGTACTTAAGCGGTTACCCTACTAATTCAATCTTAACAGTGGGAAAAATTCTCACCTCACACTCGAAATACAATAGCACTCCCAGAATAAGCTAAGTATGCGCGGTTTGCTCGACCTTTATTCCGGAACACGCAGCGTGCACAGCCACGAATTCAGGGAGGTTAGGAAAAGCACATCCCCACGCTGTCCTCTGGACGTGACAACTCGTGCGAGGTCTGTTACGACGAGACGGGGGACAGCCCAACGACCGGCTGATCTCGACGTGGAAAGCCGAAAGAAGGGGCTACGACCCGCTGGTTGTTCCGGCGAGCGAGAGAACAAACATGCATTTGGATGGGGGCGAAGAAAGAAAGGGGAGAGACAGGGGTTACCCACCCTAGCCTGCATCACAGCCATCTCCCTTTCCTTTCCCTGAGCACGCCAAGGAGCCCCCCTACTTTTGCGGTCGTGTCGCGGTATTAACACTCGATTTAACGCGAACCACCTCACCCTTTCCCCTTTGCTCCTCTTCCTATCCCCCTTCTGTGGTCACTGATCCTTAACCGCTGTCGCGTCGCTGGATCTCCTGTGGAAAGAGAGGGTGTAATGGGGAAAGATAGGGAAGAGGAGACCTCTGCGACTGCCCTTTTAGTGCGGCGCCGTCCCGACCGCACTCGTCCTTCTGCTCGTATATTTGCTTATAGCAGGCCACCGGCTTTGAACTCTGGCAACGACAGGCAGCAACAGCAGCCGTGGCATTGTGTGTGGAGCGTGCTTCCCCAAAACGGGAGGGACGCTAAGGCTGCATGGAGGAGGCACTCAGTTTATATAATTCCCTGGAGTGCTTGGCTCAGCATCATGTACAGAAGCATTGGTGGCTGAGGCTTAAAGCTTTGGCAAGAATCACGCCCGTGATGTTTTCGATGCGAGTTGAATTAATGACAGAGGAGTTCTAAGACACAGCAGAGAAAGCACCACTTCAGAATACACGTGCTTTAATGCTTCCTTCTTGTTTTTTTTTTTTCGCCGAGTTTCGAGTCGGCCCCAAACAATGAAATTTTGTTAACTTAATCTACCGCTTGTTTATTTTCACGCACGCACCCGACATGCTTCTCTTAAGGGGTGAAAACGATTCAAGTCTTAGGACATGGTGTCAATGCTGGCACAAAACGCTTCGTGCTAAATGTAAGCCCTGAAATTACAGACGACCGCTACCAGTGGTAAATGGACAAAACGGAACTGGAGAAAATAAATGGTTGCGATATACGGCCCCTGTCGTCTTTTTCCTGTGACTAAAGGGGACCAAGATTTCAGACACTGAGATTCCAGACCAGTAATTTGGTTCCGATGGAAAGGCTCGTAAGTTCGCTAGCCCTATGCGCATGCGCAGAAGACTCACGTACTTACTCAAGCATATGAGTCAGCTTCATGTTCACACATGGGTCCCGGCACGAGCGCCGCATCACTGTCGCTGAATTAATTCTCTTCCACTATTTATGAAGTAATTATTCCGCGTGATAAGACGCGGAAATGTAGAAATTTCGTGTTGAATATGTTGCGTCACCACACTACCGCGCTCCTCATTACTCGCTCGACCCCCACCAAGGTCAAGACAGACCGTTTAAAAGAATGCACAGTAGCGTGACACTACCGCTCTCCTCATTACCCACTGTACCCCACCAATGTCAAGACAGATCGCATTACAGTATAAAAGAACGCACAGTAGCGTGGCGGATGTGTGATGATAACGGATAAGAATCGGCCTGAATAAATCATTGTATTACACCTCTGCATTTACAAGCACGACGCACTCAAAGCAGCGGATGCAAAGCGACAGGTCCACCACAATGGTGGACCGCCTCTATATCCCGTACATACCCCCTGCGGCCTCTGAAGGCAGGGCAGCGGGAGCAAGCAGCCAGCCAGCAGCATTGTTCGGCCCGGCGGCGTGCTGGCGGCTGCTGTTGTACTTCTTCCCTATGCACCTCTCCCTTACTCCCCACGCTCACGCCGGTGCCTTTCTCTTCCCTACGCATCTCTGGGGTACTTCCCTCTTTCTCCTCCCTTCCATCCGTTTTTCCGCCAATCTATTCGCTTCGGGCTTAATTGAGTGAACCGGCCGCCACTATGCCCCGGGCTCCACCCTCCCCTCTCTGGTCTCCGCTGGGCCATCCTGACGACGACATATATATTCTAGAGCTGCGCATCTTCCTCCCCCTTCTTTCCCTGTGTCCCTTCCTTCCCTAGTTCTTTCGTCCACCGCACTGGCGTCGCCTTCCCAGCTCACGATCAAGCTGCTGGCGTCACCGTCGTCTGTTGGTGAGGCTTGGCGAGGAAAAGGGAAAAAAAGGAAAAAAGAGGCGTTGGCGCCGCGTATCTGGCGCTGCTTCTGAGTCTCTCCCTTTCTTTTTGTTTTCTTGCTTTCTATTTAACAGCGGTAGCAGTGAGGGAGACTTTCTCCCGGCCAACGGCGTTGTTGGCGCCTTCCTCTCCGTCAACTTAGGACGGCGTAACCAAAGCATCCGTATTCTGCTGGTGCACAAAAATGTTGCGCAGGTTGGCCTTAGCGGTAAGAGACATGAGGGCCTTGAAATCAGCCCTCTCGAGGATGTAATGTTCATGGTAATGCGGTCCATGTAGTCCTGAGTGGCACTACCCTGATAGGACTGATAGAAGGGCGCTGCGCTCATCCAAATAAACAGGTCTTCGTCACTAGTAACCACGGATCTAACTTTCTATAGTACGCTGGCACTTGAGACCTTTGCACAGTCACACGTCTTCACCAGGTGGCGGATGCCCTCTCCAGCTGCCGGCGTTGAACTCCATGTGCTGTTTCCCGCATGAGCTGGGTCCTGCGTCTTTTTGAGAGTCCGTACGTTCCTTAAGGCGCGACCCCGAATGAGGACCCTTGTGTTTTGTTTAAGATGCGATCACCCTCCGTTTTCAGTCACAGCCTTATTCGTGCTGCGTAATTTTGGCTGCGACGCCGTTTGTGTTCCTGGACACTGCTTCTTGCGTCCTCTCTGAGCGCTTTTTACGCTCCGAGAGAGCATTGGCTCTTAACTTACTGCTATGATAAGTCTTCCGTTCATACTGCGGACAAGTGTCACGGCGTCAAACGCTGTTGATTCCTGCTGTGCCTTAGGTTATGAATAAATGGTCAGGGCACATTGGAATTGATGTAGTGGAAAACATAAATTGAGTAGGGGCATTTTTACGACACCGCGCACTCGGCAGCAGCACTATTCAGGCACGATACGCTAGGCTATTAGTCAAATTTGTAAAGAAGTGGTCTCATAAATGTATAGATTTATTCTGACCACTTCTAGCTGTCAAGACTGGCAACGGTTAGACGCCAGAGTTTTCGATTATGACCAACAGCACTGCCATAGGAGCCGGAGAAGGAGTTTTGTAAAGTGCATGTGACGTTTATTGACGACGCGTTCAGATATGTTGTCCAACTGTTTGTAACGTCAAGCGCACGTTGCTGTGTTCGAAAGGAAACTTTTCCTTTTGTTCGCTTAGCTATGTTCTTTATAATTTCATGATGGCGGGGCTACCATAGCTGGGATGAAATAAACCGCGTCAGTCAGTTCGATTTAACCGCCGTCTCTCTCTGCGATGCACCTGTTACAACTAGGTCTCCATCAGCGACAGAATGTCCAACAGCGTGGCGCGCAATGTGTCAGGTCGCGGAGACAGCCCTCGAGGTGGAAGCACTCGGCACGAGCGCGTCTAATCAAAGAGGTTAATTTCCCCGCCGACAGTTGGCGAGAGAGCGCGCGGCTTCATAAATGCCGCAGGTGCACCCCCCCCCCTCCCTCCTCCGCTTCACCTTTCCTTCGTTTATTCGTGTCGTCCAGTGGTAAGCGCGTGTCTGACGGACGGGAGAGGGTGTGTGTGTGTGTGTGTGTGGGGGGGGGGGGGGGGGGGGGGGGGGGGAGCAGAGAACAACGCCACTGTATGCCTGCCGCAAACTTCGGCGTCCTTCGTTGCTGCAACAAGCCCTACCTACTCCCCCCCCCCCCCCCCCCCCCTCCTCCTTCCTCCATCCCCGCTTTCCAACCCCACTCCCTGGTGATTCCTGGTGCACGCGCTGGTTTTGTATGTCTTTACTTTCTTGATTTCTGTTGTTTGCCCCAGCCTGTTTTGCCGGTCAGCCTCATATTGAGTCGCGTTCAAAGCCCGCCGTCCCTGGCACTACGTAACCGCATATTAGTGTGACAGAGAAAAAAGGCTCGGCTGGCGTCCTACCCCGTCACCCTTCCTTCCAGTGCGTGGCGCCCTCTCGTCGTTATTACTCATTTTGTGGCTGGCTTCGACCGGCTTTGGCTCGCTGTGGCTCGCTTCACTTCACTGTCTACTTCCCTCTCTCTTTCCTTGGCTTGCGTGCGACCTCTTCTATCTACTACTCTATTTTTTTTTTTAATTCTCTTCTTCCAGGGAGACTTTTTCACGTCAGGCGCTTACACGGCGTTTCGTTTGAACGTCTCTGTTTATGTTCTCGTATATAAATATTTTTTGCCGAGGAATAGAACGAAGGAAGGAAGGGGAGAGGCATTGAAAGAAGCGGAGGGGTGGCTTTCCCTGTCTCGCGCTGTTCCGCTGCCGCCTGACGTTTATGGACAGTCGTAAATATGACCGGCCAGCGACGTGGTGGCCGACAGCCATGGAAGCCGGGCACAGACTTCCCTCTCCCCCCTCCCCTTTAGCGTACTAGCGAGCGCTCCACCAGCGCCAGTGCGCTATGAGCCTCCAGCGTTGCGCTTCCGATGGTTTCTTGGCAGAGTTCGCCCTTCTCATACCAGGGGGTTCTCAAAACCGGTCGAACTTACTCCTCCAGTTGGCGCGGCCCGAAGATTGCTTCGCCACTTGTTAGACAAGCCTTGCAGTGTAGCCAATCCCACGTTGAACGAAGTGGTCTTTGGTGTTCCGGGTGCGCGTGAGACGTATGTCATTTCCGTTTGGGCAGCCATTCTATTGAGGGAACACGGATTCGGTCAAATGGAGTTACGCTGACGCGTCTCATGCGTCGTTTACACTCTGCCTCACGAAGACCACGCAGTCTAGCGTGAACTAGAACTTGACAAAGTACGGACACCAAATATCGCTAGACTCTTCTTTATTTGCAATGATGCTAGAGACATTAATATACATGAATCGCTTCTTAGAGTGAGCGTACACCTGATAAATGATCGATAATGCTTTTATCTGATTTTTTTTTTTGTTTTGGTTTGAACAGTCGAAGAGTGGCTGCGCCGTTTGCGCCAAGTGAGGCATGCAAGAACTGTGATAATTTTTCGTCTTATTAATTTGTTGTTATTCCGGCGCTAAGACCATGCTGGCGCAAGAGTTGTGGCGAATGAAAAGGAATAAGCGGTAATCATATTGCACACTTTTTTGACTTCACGTAATCCGAACTAAAACCATTGACGTCACAGTAACCGTTTCGACAACTGAAACTGAAACCGAAACAACATGAAAGAAAGAACAATAATTTTAAAATATTTACTGTGTATAAACGATTTGCGCACGGTGATCCATCTGTACTGATGTCTTAAGCACCATTGCAAGGAAGAAAACATGCAGCCAAAGTTTCTATACTTACACTCTTTCATTAATCTTCTTCATACTTATGGAAGGCTTAGATTGGATGATAACCCTTGGTTAGCCCATTAATTATTGTAAAAATTCAGATCGCAATTTGCCGATCTAAAGTGCGCGAGGCGAAAGCCTTTCTGCGCCCATTTGGCTGCTTCTGTTGCTAATTGAATGCTGTTTACTAGTGAAAGGAGACGTCTGACTCGGTCGGCTGAAATGTCAGCGCCACACGACGATGGCGCCACAAAGGCGCCGAGTGCATGCGCAGTAAGCAGCGACGCGAGCGCCACCAGCCATGCGGTGATCCAGTTACCAATTAAGGACTAATTACTGACCACCAGTAATGGGTAATTACCGATTACTAATTAATTACTAATTACTGATTAATGCCTGATAACTGATCGATAAATGATTACTAACTACTAGTACTAATTAACACCTAATTACTAATTAACGACTGCTAATTGACGGTTATAATTCAGTGATTTCTGGTTACGGAGTATTACATCACTGATGGCGTCATCAGGATGATTAACAGCATAATGTGGCTGATGGACGGACGAACGGACGGACGGAATCATGAGCCAATAAAGGCTTTCGCCGTAAATATGACTGTCGAGGAACTGGCACCGCTCGCATAGCGGGCGAAATGCCTCAAGGACTCAACCTCTGCCTGAGCGTCCTGCAGCTGGATGAACTGGAGAGCAGAAGAAGGTTCTGCTGCGCTCTACAGTCCGTTATAAAGTTAAAGAAAACCCCTAGCGCGTAAGCATCGGACGGCTACGTCCGAAGTATTGCAGCAAAAAAACATTTTTGGTGCTTTCAAGCTGTGTTTCTGAGGACGATTAAGTGTAGTAGGCTTTGCTTGCAAGAGTGATGACAAAAAAAAAGTAAAGAAAAATGTGTAGTACTCGGGCGCCAGCTCAGCATTCGCTTTTACGTTAGACTCGTCCAAAGAATATTCGTCCAACGAATAAGCGAAGTAATTACGAAACAGTTTCCGTTCTGCTTTTGAAAAGCAGCAATACCACTCTTGAAGTAGCAGTTGGCGGCGAAAGTTACGTCTTCCTTTTAGGTTTAGTATATTCACCGTGCGTCGACTAAGGAACGTTTGTAATGGCTCCCTTCTCCTTTACATATTCACTGAACTTGCGAACAGGTGTTCATTGAACCCAATCACAGGGTCCGCCACCTGTTCACTTAGGTCAGTCTTCACCACCCTTGCTATCATTTTCTTCATATGAGTTACGTCACTGTCCTCGCTTCATCATTGGATCTTTTTCTCAGGGGATCAAAAGCACCTGTCTTATCACCAAGTCTACGGCCTTACTTTGCGTATAGTGTCAACGCTCTATAAGCAGTTCTATAAGCAGTTCTCCTTGAATGCTTTCTTTTTATAAGCATATCAAAACCAGTTCCCCCCATCTTCCGCCACTATCGATTCAGTGCCTTATCATGGCACTATCTTGGCGCAGGGCAAGGTGCCACCGAAATTGAGCGGTTCTTAGCTTTAACAGCTTTCTCAGCCCATATGACATGATGCCTGCACTGAAGCGCTGAGGATGAGACCTGGGAGAATTCGATGCCCACAGCCCTACATTCCTGATGAAATGCCCAGGTGCCGGATGCTGAAACATGTCCGCCATTCTTGGGAAAAGTTTTTTTATATGGGAAAACTGTAGTGTACTGCAATAAAACTTGGGTTGGGCCTAGTTGGTACATGATGTAGTGAAGGTATAGGATGCGCAATCAAAGGACGAACCACGAAGAAAGACACAGAGACACACACAAGCGCATCACAAGTGTACTGATATAGAAATATTGAAGATAATGATCCATTCTTCCGAATCTTTGTTTTGTTGTGTTTTCATCGCTGTCATCGAGGAGTTAAGACTGCCATGGAAAACTAATGGCGAAAGCTTTTGACGATAGCAAGAACGTTAATAGCGAAATGAAACAAGCCTGTCAGCAGGAGATATGAGGATATATTGATTGTTATACTTATGTTAATATGTGAAAAAATTAGTTTCATGAACTGTTAACCCATTCAAAAATGCTTTTGTCCAGAATTGTCGGGTATGAGCCCGCAGAAACATTCGTGCTGTTCAGGTCTTCGTCACCAAACCTAATACGATTCCCCTTTGTGTCGTGCACTCAGCGTCTGACACCTGGTTCCTCTAATTTGACTTCTTTGCTTTCTACCCCCTTCTCGCGCACGGTTTGCCTAAACCACTGAATTCTGCGCCGGCCTGGAAGATCTCACGTGCGCACGTCGACAGGTGAGGCAGCGCTGCTTGCCTCGAACACACGATGGAAATTGAGCCCGGCCCGATGCGCAAATCGCGTTTTCCGCGGCTGCAGCTTAAACGGCCGCCGTTCAAAGCCGAAGCCGCGGCACGTACGCAAACACGCCGCAGCAGTGGTCAGTGGGCGAAGAGATTGGTCGGTTTTAACGCAAATTGCCGCCTCTCTCCCTGCGCTGGACTCGCTGGCCGGAGACGCTGCCGTTAATGAGGCGCCGTAGCGGATTAATTAGGCTGGGGGGAACCGAGGAACATCTTTCAGGGACCCCCTTCTTTCTCCTCCCCCACTTCACTCTCATCCCTTGCACTCCTAACCGTGTTCTGAAGCGACGCGACTGGAGCTTGTACACGAGCTGTGGACGCCACCAGCCGCCGTCGTAAAGCGATATTTTCAAAGACACCGCGGTGCTGACTTTCAGGCAGCGTGGAAATGGGAGTGATTTACCGCTGCCTCGTTCGCGAGAACTGGTTGTCGTCGTCGTCTTTCATAGTGTGTGCAACCCTGTTGGTTCGGCTCACGCCTCAGGCGCACTCGTGTGCAGTGTGGAAATTCAGTTCTGATTATTCGAACCAGCGTGTAATGCACACTACAAGAGCAAGAAGGAAGCAGCTCAGCGCTGCATTATCCTCTTCCTGCTCTTCTCTTTTGCGCGCAGTAGATGAAGTAATTTACTCCACGGAGCCTACCGCATTAACTTCAGGCGGAACTCCTTCGAAGTTTTCCAGCCTGTAGTCGGAGGGGAACGTGTGAACAGGAATGTGCTTCAAGCACGGTTGCGCTTATGATTCCTTGTCTTAGTACGTCTGCTGATTGAGTAGAATAGTTTTACTTTGGGTAATTTTTTGTCTTAATTCTGTTACCGGCTGATTCCAGATCGCTCTTTAGGCTTCCGCGTTTGACATTCCCCGTTAATATTGCTGACGTGTAGCGTTGTGCACTTTAATGTGCGTTGCCTGTTGTAGCTGTATTAGGTGTTGGACATTGTGCTGTTAGTTTGTGTAGTTTTTGTTCACGTCTGCTACTAAGAGTAGCTGACGGAACAACTGGGCACCGAATTTTCCTTTTGTCTTCACTCACGTACTGAGAATTCTGGTATACAGGCTACTGGTTATGCATGTCTAAAAGCAAATACACTGGCCTCTGGGGTCTATATTTAGGTGCGGAATATACGTCGTTTCCTTTCTGAATATCGCCTAATGTTACATGAAGTGCCGTACAAGATTCTATGTGAAAGCTGCGGATGATGCACCGGGTGAGGTCTTTGTTCCGGATGCAGGTGAACTAGTTAAAAAAATATTTTTTTCCAGCCAATATTCAGTCCGGTGGACTGCATACAGGGTGCTGGCAGTATACCGAAAATTACGGTTAGTAAAACAAAAGAGGTGAGAAAAGCGCTACGGTTAGTCACATTTCGCAACGGCCGGTTTCATAGTATGCAGCTAGAGAAAAGGTAGCTGAAAAAAAAAAGTCCGGTTTTCGAAGTGTAGAAATAATCTAACTGCTTGCTCTGAATTTAATTTGACCGTATCATCAAAAAGGGAAAAGGGGAGAGTCAGCGAAAAAGAAAGCGCTGCTAAAACGACGGCTAAAAAAAGGTCACTGGTAATCCGATCAGTTGCTATAGTTCTCGTAACTAAGCATTGCTTCCACGCTGGAATAATAATAGTGAGAGTTACAAGAAGCTCTACCTTCCTTCTCAGCTTCCTTCACTTTCTGGTTCGCCTTTAAATACATGCCTCGAGGTCGCAAGCCGCCAACTAAACAATCGAACACCCTGAAAAAAA
Organism: Amblyomma mixtum; assembly: GCF_055824585.1. NCBI lineage: Eukaryota > Metazoa > Arthropoda > Arachnida > Ixodida > Ixodidae > Amblyomma > Amblyomma mixtum. The sequence goes on from NC_143012.1 coordinate 12,785,675, forward strand.
AAACCCAACAAAATGTAGGAAACAAATGATGCCAAAAGGAATCATTAAGCTTTTCACTTCAAGCATGGAACCTTGTCCGGTTGCTCGGTGTCTGTGCCGTTTCGTTGCTGAGCAGGACTGGACTGGTTCGACTGCTGGCCGCTGCTGTCGAATTGCAACGGAGAAGAAAATACAAACCCGCCCGTGCACCGAGATTTCGATGAAAGCTGAAAAACGCCCAGTTGAGAAAATTTATCCAGAGACCTCGAGTACTGCGTGCATCGTTACTCAAAACTCATTCTGACACTTAAAAATGCTGTTCTGCCGGCAATGGCCGCAGCTATGGCGCAAAAAATAAGGGTTCAACTTTTTATATCCCTTTCTGGCTCTTTGAATCCCTTCCCTAACAGCGTTGTTCAGGTATTTATTTAGTGTGGGACTGTTACCGCCCCTTTCCTTTGCTGGCTTCAAGGTTAGCGGGTTCACTCCCGGCTGAGGCCATCGTATTCTCTGTGGACGCGAGAATACAAAAACGCCCATATGCTTTACGCTGTCAGCGCGCGTTAAAGAACCCCAAGTGGTCGAAACTCGGAGCCTTCCACTAGGCATCCCTCATAGCTAATGCTCGCTTTGGGACGTTAATATCCACATACCAATACAGCTTTGGGACGTTAATCTCCGCATACCAATACCAATAGAGCTTTATGACGTTAATCTCCACATACCAATAAAAATACAGCTTTGAGACGTTAATCTCCACATACCAATACCAATGAAGATTTGGGACGTTAATCTGCACATTCCAATACCAATACAGCTTTGGGACGTAATCTCCACATACTAATACCGATACAGCTTGGGGACGTTAATCTCCACATACCAATACCAATACAGCTTCAGGACGTCAATCTGCACATACCAAATACCTTTCCTTTGCTCATAACGTCCTCTTCTCCTTGTGCTCAACGTAAGAATCTGCGACCACGCATACACAGCGTTAAACGAGCAATCACCCTTTCAACTGGCCTCGTTTCCAGACCTTCCACTTTGCGCCACCACGCGTCCTATTGACGCCGACCGACTGCGCGCACCGCGAACGCATTACAACGCGTCGAGTGTTCTCATTGTCTCGACACAATTAAAGCGCCCGCCACCGCCGCCCACCGCGTGCGAGGCTTTCCTGTAGGTGGTCGTTGAATGCGTGGAGCCGCGCTACGCGCACAATGCGCCCGTATAGCATCATGCGAGGAGGCTGCTCGTGCAATACCTCTTCCTAACCTCTGCCTAAAGACTCCACTCCTAACTCGTTCGGGCGCCTGATGCGAATGGACGTTTGCTCCACTGGAAGAAGATGTAATGGTACGGTGAGACGATTTTTAAGTAGTGCTCGCGGTGAGATGTCCTGGTTTGAAGAGGCTCTGTGAAGTCAGTGGTTGTCGGCATGCTTTTTACCGACCGAAGTGCTGCGTGTCGAAGGTGTGGCGATCTAAAAAAGATTACAAGGACTATTGCGATTCCCTCGACTGCGATATGAGAGCGTCTAAGGCTATATGCAGGCTCAATGTTTTGCTTTGCTTGGTCCTCGGAGTGTCTGGCGAAGATATTAGTTCTGTAGTAGTATTATTCGATGACGACGGCGATGTGCAGTGCACAGCGCGCGGGTGGGTTGCATGTTAACACGGCGCGTGATCTGCTGCGGCGATATCCTTGTGCTGTCGTGCACTGGCCAGCGAAGCTGGTCTGTTCACGGTGCCACGTGTTCGAATCCTAGTCACGGCAGTGTTTGTGTATATTTATGTTTTGGTCACTAAAAAAATGCCATCATAAATGACACAGTACGTTATGCTCCTGCAACTAAATTTATTATTTATTAATTGATAATGCAACCTCATTTATAGCGTAAATTGAACAGTTCATGCGTTAAATGAATGGTCGCGAGTGAAGACGCTTAAAATCAACACTGCCCATACAAAATCTGTTTTATTTTTCCCTAAAAAAGAAGAAAATATTGATAACGAAAACAATATGCCTGCAGTCTACGCCTGTTAAAATTGTGGCAACTTTCAAGACGTTAGGTGTAATTTTCAACTAAACCTTTTCATAGAACACACATCTAGTTTTTCTTACGAATAAATTGGCGCAAGTAGTTGGATTAGTTTAATGAAATAACTGTATCTTGCCACGCATTATCATGCTACTAATCTGTAATTCTCGGTTTTCATTTCTACTGAGCTACTACAGCTTAAAAAGAATCTTCTGGCGGACTAATTGGTAAGAATCGTTCATAATTAAAACTGCGCGAACAAAACAAGGCTGCTGCGCTCTTGTGTGTTGTCCGGTTTCTTGCTCGTGTCCTTGTTTTGTTCGCGCAGTTTTAATTATGAATGATTCTTACCAACTAGCCCGCAGAAGATTCTTTCGAACTATATTTCTCCTACCCTGGGCTCTATTTTGTGTAACATGCCGAATGACAAAGCAGCAACCTTCTGTGCATCCCTCATTGCTGCCTCCAAGTGCGAGTAAAATTGTGCTCGTGTGTATTGTCCGGTTTCTTGCTCGTGTCCTTGTTTTGTTCGCGCAGTTTTAATTATGAATGATTACTACAGCTTAGTTTGGGGCCGAGCAACTAAAGAAAACATACAAAAAGTTAGTGTTACAAAAGCACTTTCTACAAATTATCGAAAATGTGCTTCGTTTTTTCCCCCACTATGACCATTTTGAACGATACAGTATCATGTCGGTTACAGCGCCTAATGATTATCGTCTCTGGGAGTCGCTTGTCGCTTAAGCAAGAACTCACAAATAATTCTAGATTTCTGCATTCACTAGCCCAGCTGAAGGTGAACGTCATACCATATGCAACACGCAACATGAACGATGGGAGGCGGGCACATACAGAACAACATATTGTCTCCAAATGCTACAGAAAATTCTACCACGAACGTTAAGTGATTCGCAAACAAAAAATATCTTACTGGAATTAGTCACTTACGAAGAGCTTAGAATTTAAGAGTATCCAATTTTTTTCTAGGCTTGATTCGCGCAATATAGATGTCGCGAGTAATGTGTTTGATTCTTTTTTTTGCTGCCCTTGTGAAAGACGTTATGTTATTTACTGTGAATTCAAGCTAATTTTATTGTGGCTTTTGGTGATTATATTTCTCTTGCAGTGCGACTGTGAAGCTACCATTGCTATCGTTTGGGGGCCTGCCGTTTTCTCGGGTTGTCATTACGACACCTTTTTCTGCTGTGCTCCCTCATCCTATGTACTCACTGGGGTGAATAAACCATATGATTACTATTGTAATACGAGTAACAATACCAATTGTAGTAGTAGTGTTTTTAATAGTGGAAGTAGCAGTAGTAGTAGTAGAAGTGGTCGTGGTAGTGGTAGTAGTAGTAGTAGTAGCAGCAGTAAAATTGCAAGCAGTTGAAGTAGTAGTAGTAGTAGTAATAGTAATAGTAGTAGTAGTGATGATAGTGGTAGTTGTAGCATCACTACAATTGCTGCTGGTAAATAATCAATAAAAAACAGCGACTGTTTTTAATGATCATGTAGCACCTAGCTCAGCATTCCGCCTTATTATTATTGCTGGTAGTGGTATTTGTAGTAGTAGTAGTAGTAATAGCAGTAGCGATGGCAGTGTTAACAGTGTGGTACTAGGGGTAACGGCAGCAGTACTAATAGCAGTAGCAACGGTAGTAGTAATATTAGTGGCAGTGATGGTGGTAGTGAGGGTAATAGGAACACAAGCAGTAGCAGTAGTAGAAGGAGAAGCCCTGTAAGGAAAATAAAAATATTTTTGTCTTGCCTATGGAATACATCGACTATGATAAAAAAATGTCCTTCATACCAGTCCAGAACATACGAGAGTGAGGGACACGACAATACAGAGGCCAGAATCAAAACCTTCCAACTTTATATTTTTCAAAAGTACTTGAGCTATGCAAATGCACAGACATTCATCAGAAAGTGCAATTCTGTTGCGACGCCATACAGCTCAGTCAAGTCACTATCTTTCGTCATTCGTACACCAGCGACATGTCGCGTGATCGTTGATATTTTTTGGTTTGCGTTAGCTCTGCCGTCGCCTTGCTGTTCCTGTCGCGATTCTCACACCCGACCCGCATGTGCATACAGGAGGAATACGTAGGCTCGGAAGTTCCATGGACGGTTGCAGCTGGCGTCTTGTTCTGATCCGGCGACGTGTATTCTCAAGCAATAACAGCCGCGATCGTGAGTGTTATTCGCAATGGAATACACGTCCCAGGGCAGACTCAGATTGAACTTCGTCCCCTCGCCGCCTCTTCATGGTCTTCTCCGGTCGCCTTGTTCGGCTCCAATTCGATTGCTCCGGTTCAGAGAGCAGGTGTTGCCGCACTGTACGCAAGATGTTCGGTTGTTGCGGATGTTGCTCCTTCTCATGAGGATAAACGGCACGTGGTTCGAAAAGTGTGCAAATGGTGCTTATGGAGGGATCCCCAGAAAGCAACAGCTGGGGAAATTCAAAACAATCGCGGAGCGTCGTACTTCAAAATGGAGTAGAAATTTATTCCTTCTTTTTACAGTATCGTCGTGCATTGCTAGATTATGTACAGCCGGCCAAATCTTTAGCTGGCGTGCGCGACGGCCGCTTTTTCTGTGCTCCTGCGCTTTGGGATGAAGCAAACTTGCGGAAAGCTCAATAATAAGCATGGGCTTAGTGAGCCTGTGCTTAAATTTGATATTTTCGCAAGTTTGCTCCGTCGTAAGCTACAGGAGCTCGGAAAACGCGGCCGTCACGCACGCCAGCTAAAGATTTGGCCGGCTGTACAGAAGGAAGCCTCAATGACCACTGTGATGGGTGGAAGTTGCCAACTTTCATTGCAGACGACCACTAAAAATACTTTTGCATAGTGGCATTGTAATAAAACATCTAAAGAAGCCTATATCACTACAATACTTACTATAGTCGGGTGCAACTCAAGACTGAAGCTGCAAAAGCCCCTAAGAGGAGACCGTGCAGCCAATGAGGTGGATCAATTGTCGTGACGTCATGGTTAATCATACTGCATCTTTTTTGCATGAAATCGACGGATATAGCAAGGCCACGGGGATTCATCCCGAATTAACCCAAATAATCACGACGACATAACAATCGGTCAACGTCACTGGCTGGATGGCCTTGTTTAAAGGGCATTCACTTCCTCGTTCTTTAGTTGTGCCTGATTTTATTACTGATACAGCGATGACAGTGAAGACGCAGTGAACTGCTTAATCTTTCTTTACGGGTGCTGTTTTTGCTGCGGCCTTTTCTTTTCACGGCTCATTCCTACCTTCTGCATTGCTCATTCCTACCTTCTGCGTTGTGAAAATGTTTTTTTGGAGGGGTGTTTTTGTTCTGCCAAGCTTGTTTTCTTTTTTTTTTTCAGTTAAGTATCTTTCCTTGCCTGCTTTTATCTAAAATCGTTTTTTAACGTTATCTTTTGAGTTATTCGCTTCATGACCAACTCGTCTGGCGGGCACGCATTGCGTTTACGAGGACAGTGTGACAAAATTTACACCATGATGTGGTCGCTGTGTTTAGTGGATAAGGGCTAGGCTGAGCGCTGGGGTGCTTCACTGACATTACATAGAACCTGCTCCACAGAGCCTGTATCTGTGCGTACCCGCATACTGGGAGTATATAAATGAGAAATAAATATCTCCCAGATGAGAAAGGAAAAAAAAAAGCTAATTTGACGAAAGCTGTTCTAAGAGCTCATAAAGACCTTGCAGGTTATTTCACGTTTATCTCAGTTTAACGATTTGCTTGCCGGGGATTATTCAAGATCCTCGAAGTTAATATGTGACGAGGACTATTGCCATCATTGCAGCAAAAAGACAACCTACGCTCAAGTGACATAACTGGCACGAGATTTCCCGTAGTTGACTCTTCTTTATTTAGGAGGCTGTTACGAGTGACATGGATAACCTCACTCTTTCATAAGCATGATACTTCTGTCATAACTGCAACAGGCAAGATCTCTTTAGCAGGTTTCATAATCAGTGGAAGTTTCATCGTAAATGGTATGCTTGTGCTTGTTGAAAACGCTTGATTTTATCCTTTAAACAGCTCACGGGGCGCAAGATTTTGCAGGAATTTATTTTCCTGCTGGAATCCTGAGTCTCCAGATGCAGCAGCTTGCAAAAGCTTAAGGAGTTAGACGTAACGCTACTCAAGCCGCCTTAGTGAACTATGTAAGCGACGGAAAGGAATACCTGTTAAGTCGCTGTTTGCTTGGAGTGCCACATTTAGAACGAATCAATCAAAAATAAAGAAAACTAAAGTAGTGTTAAACATTCAGGGAAGAGAACAGCAGTTCATTATTAGTACTCGGGTAGTGGAAGGGGTAAGAGAATGCACATATCTAGGGCAAATACTGACTGCAAATCCTCACCATGAGATTGAAATAGCTAGGGCAAAAAACAAAATTGGATAGAATGCATTTAGCCAGTACTTTAATATCATGAATAGCAGAGCACCAGTACACCTCAAGATGACAGCACACAACAGTTGTGTCTTGTCAGTGTTCACTAGGAGGCTAACGAAAAGGCTTGAAACTAAATTGGGGGAAACCTGCCAGTTATTCGGAGGTTAGTGATAGGAGTAACAATTAGAGACATGACCAGAAACGACTGGCTCAGGGAACAAGCATAAGTTATTCACTCCTTAGTTGTCATCAAGAAGAAGAAATGGCCAATGGGCAGGGCGTGTAATGCGAATTCAAGATAGCTGAGTGTCCCTTGGGGTAACGGATTCGACGGCGCGAGAACACAGCCGTAGGAGGGCGCGGCAGAAAGTCAGACTGCGTGGATGAAACTAGGAAAATCGCAGGGATACGGTGGCCGCTGCTGGTACAGGGTAGAGTTAATTGGAAGGATAATGCAGAGGCCTTTGTCCTGCAATGGGCATAGTTAGGAAGACGGCGATCAGTACGAAGCTAAGGATCATTTTAATCAAATAGTACGCCGTGAACTGTCCACCGCTAGTGCGGCCGCGTCTTTGGCGGCGCGCGTTTTAACCCTGGTGCTTCCATCCCTTCATTCCTCATGAGCCCCTCTACTTCAACGCCTCTACTCAAGCATTTTTCTGGCCACCCTATTGGTCGTGAAATCGTTACCGTACATTCCTCTTCCCTTCTTAAATTGTAATTATACTACACCAGTACAGTGAATCATGTTCTTTCACTGCTTCACGCCGACGGTGTACTAAGCGATGCAGCATCGGCTCACGTTGATCCTCGCAGTATCCGAAGGAAACGAAGCTATGCGCATCACGCTCGAACGCTGCGTAAATGAGCCCCATCCTCTTATCACTCTGTTTCCCCATTTCCACCTTACTTCCGCCCCGAATATTCCGCGTCTCCTGGGTTGACGACACTATCGCAGGCTCGCGCGAGCCAACACGTTTGGAGGCGAAGAACGAAAAGGAGGGTAGAACGAGAGGGAGAGTGGAAGAGGGGAGAAAGGGGTTGGAAATAACGGCTCACACAAGCAGCGCGCATGCTTCAACGCACAGGAACCGAACTTCAAGAGCGCCGAGCCGACATGCATGCACGAAGAAAGAAAGCTGCTCGTAATCGAGCAGGCTAGAGAAACCGAAACTACTCCAAGTGGTTCTTACCACGCAAGGGAGGGGACGCATCTGAGCGCTCCTTATTCTATGCGTCGAGAACCCTACAAACCCTGCGACGATGGCGACAGCTAGCGGCGGGCGGATCGGTGTTCACAGCGGTAGACAAGTTGGGGAGGTAAGGGAGAAAGGGTCGCCGATGAGCCGAAGAAAGCTGGGCTGGATGGGCGGGTAGGGAAGTAGGGATATAGGGAAGCGGTGGAAGTAGGGAGGGAGGAAAACCCAATTCGCGAGTTTCCCGCAAAAATCTTTTTTCTCCCACCGCGCGTGCCGGCTCCATTTGTATCTGTCTTGTACGCTCGCGACTGCGGAGACGTTGCAGACCCCGGGATCATTTCGGCGCGCTCTCGTTAACCCGGACGCCTCCGCGGGCACGAACCTTGCGTGGCGCCCCTCAGAGATGTCTCTCCTTCTTTTATTTAATTTCTTTTTATGTTCTGTTTACTGCGTTGTTATATCTGATGCTTTCGCTATGACGCTGTGGTGGCGCTGAAAAATTGCGGCGGCGATGGCGTGCGTTACACCGCCGTTGCCGACTCAGTGTGGCTTTCCTGTCGTCGACCAGGTTCTTGCGACGGCAAGGCTTCTTCGTTCAGAAAAGGTGCGACAGAACCGAGGTAGCTTCCGTTCCCAATATTTCAGCGCCTGTTCGAATACATATATTGAAATTTTTCAGGTCGCTCGAAATTTTGTTTTATTTTCCGTGCGCGAATCTTTTCTTTGAAAAAAAAAAATCTAAAGGATTTTATGGTACAAAAAATATGATTATTCATTTTTCTTTTTTTTTTGACGAGTGTTTGAAGAATTTATTCAAGAGATAAACTGGAACTCCTTCCTATTGTTGCCCACGACAAGGGCTTTCTTTTGAACCAAAAGATTACAAATCTTTGTGTCGTTCTCTCAAAACTAATGTGTCAGTTTCGGTTCTCCAATGCTTGGGCTTTTCAGAAAGACATATTAGCATAGCAATAGAAATGCTGCCGGGCAAATGCATTTTCGTCCATTGAGTTTGAGCAGCAGATACTTAGTAAAATGTATTAAAAAGCGTTTCTTGAAGGTCTTTTGGTTTCGAATTGCACAAAAAAAGTATTTTCAGAAACAGCAGCTTGAAGTTTCTTCGCGAAATCATAGCCACACAATGAGCCTTGTGGACAGTCTCCTGCGTCGTTTCCTTCAAACTGCGCCACGAATCCTTTCTCAGAAAGATGCATTCATTTTCCTTTTCTTTCTCTTCTGTAGACAGGCGTGAAGGTCTATCATTGTTATCCGGCTGTTCCGCAACTGGGAGTTTTCGTAAAGTCCTTAAACTAAAATCGACAACTGGAAAAAATGAGTGACATTCAAACACTAAACAACAGCGCAAGAGAGCCCAAAACTTTACTACTGAAGATGAAAATCTGTTTATACAATGTAATCTATCCTAATTAAGAAAAATAAAACTTCTCTTCATGGCTTTTACTTCGTTTCGAAGCAAAACACTGATACGAAAACAATTCTAAAGACGGCGCAAAAGAGATAAAGACAAGGAAAACACGAAAAAATAACGGGAGAGGCGCCTACCCCGTGGTTTTCCTGTGCCTCTCTTGTCCTTGTTCCTTTTTCGCCGTCTTCAGAATCAACCTTGACTATGAACCAACTAGCCCAAACCAAAGTAATTCATGAAAACGTTGCTTGCCCGAAGTCAGGCTTTATGTGAAAGAGCACATTCACTCTGATTACGCTTTTCTTAACTTCCAGTGCTCGTACCCTGCCCTTTTGAACCAATGTTTTTCAGGAACGCTGGTATTTTTTTGTAGCTCAAGATGAAAAAATCGCGTTTTTGGTCATTTCTACCTGCCATCTCCCCTTCATGGAAGAAGCCCTTAACTTCTTTAACGCGCTAAATTACTGACTTATAGTAAACAAAGATATCCCATGCAGAGACATAAACACGCAGCGTCATATGTTTATGCAATTCTACCTTGACGAAAACTGATTCTCTTCATCTGGGGCTCATATGTGTTTAGATTTAGTAGCGAACTGTGCAACCTGACAGGCAGAATTAAGACGTATGTGTTTATTCCAGCCAGAGTGCAATGGTGGCAAGGAAATTGGGATTTCTTCCTTATTATGGCTTTGCAAACGTTCTTTTTTTTTTTTAGTTCGGGTGTAAGCACATTAGGAAAGACGGTACCACGTTGATTGCAACGCGCTTTCTTGCAGGCAAAGTTGAGGCCGAGATGAACTTAAGTTTCGTTTAGTCCAACGTGGTCGCCGTTAGCACTTGTATGACGTCCATTCCAAGGAAGATACCTCTCCCAATGAACTAAGGGCACAGTTTTTGTCAGAAATAAACAGCCAAAGTGGTTTACTTCGAATTCACGCAATAAAACCTTCTGTGCCTTTGAAACTCCTAAGCTCCGGAGGGTTGGAGAGGGAAAAGTTCTTCTGAACTTCAGGAGATTCGGAATGCTGACAATGCAAAACGAGCCACACACCACGCTCCAGAAGAAAAACCGACCTGTATCTTTTTGCAGCGGCCGTACCCTTGTTCGCAATTCAGCCGCGACCACCGTATACCCGCAAACTTCTTCATTTTCATTAATTTGGAACCCATTCTCTTACCTTAACACCGGTTATTAGTTATAGCATTGTTCTTGCGTGTATTTCTCGTTGTGGGGACGTTAAGGAAAGAGCAGTTATAGTAATCCTAACCCAGACGTTCATTTGATTGAGGCCAGCAATCCTTAAAAGCAAGAAAGAACAGAGGAAGTTTTTTTATTTTGTGGTGTCGATTAATCGGAAATTTGCAGTATAATTCTTTATTACCTGTCAGTTTATTAAAAATAGAAGCTAAAACAACCACATGCCACCAGTGGTACCCGAACCAACAACCTCTGCATGTCACGTACGGTGTTATACTAACTGAGCTATGGAGGCGGCTGCCCATTCTTCTGCAGTCTATAGAGTATTTGAGCGTCGTGTAAGTGTTTACCATTGCCACCCTCGTGCGTAGCAGAGGACGTAGAACGTCCTCTATTACTCAAAATGTCACGTGGAACAGGATCATACGGTGAGGGCGGCAACTTTGTGAGAACCCATTGTATGTTACCTATAGCACGAAGACTGCCAGAACAGAGCCCTTCGTTAAGTTACTGAGCTGCAGCTCATTGTTAGTACAGCGTAAGTGACATACTGAAGTCGTGGGTTTGGATCCCACCGTCGGCATTGCTTCTTTTTTCTTCTCCTTTCTAAGGATTTATCTTTCAAGCAGCAGATGATAACACCACTAATTTTCTACTGATTAAAATCACAAAATGAAAACAAAATATTCCACTCTGATCTCCTTAGTTTCGGGGACTGTTGGCTTCTTTCAAATGTATGTCATAACGAGCCCATCATTCCTCTACCTTTGCCTGCTCGATAACCCAGATGCCGAGATAGCCCATATGGAATGAACAGAAGACAAATGACTTCGATAGTTCAGTCTAGTTATTCGTGTTTTGCTAACTTACGAATTCTTAGCTTTGAAGTTTTGAAAATTACAATATGAATATCGCAAGGAAATCTCGTCATACAAAACAAGAAAAAAAAGTTGGTCAGTGTTTTGGGTTTATGTATAATTATAAGTAGCACTAACACGCCAACGTTAGCGCATACTGCTAGGAGAAACATCTATAAAGCTTTCTCATGCTTCCTATGGAACTGTTTACCATTGTATTTTTTTTTCTTTCTATACATTTTATGTAAATACCCAGAATAAAAAAAGTGAATTGTCAAACTCGAGAAGACGAGCTTCCCCTGCCATCGCACTCCAGCGACAACTTTACGAGGCCAGCTAAATTTAGTCCAACCAATAAAGGAAGCATTACACCTACACCAAAACTAAAAACAACTAAAGAAACAATCTTTTATAACTCCCATTATTAAATTGGGTTTTCTTCCGTATTTAGTAATGTACCTGTCTCTTTGAAACTAGATCAAGAAGGGGTGACGCGCTGAATATCTGATACAGTGTTTCGTTTGATTTTCAAAACAAGATACGCGAGGCGGTAAGAATTTCAGTGAATTATTGACGATAAAGTTCGCTGGAGCATCAAAGCCTTCGCTTTAATAGGACCGAACGGGGTAGGCTCGAACATCGCGCAAAATGGGTAATCTCCAGGTAACAAATGGCGTGAAGTCCGTCTCGACCTTTTCGAAAAGCGAGCGGTTCTCGCTCGAAGTGCCTAGGCTGCGTGGGATTACATCGCTTTCCCCATTGGGGTTTTTCCCGGTAAAGGAAATGGGTCGCTGGCTCCCTGGGCGTGGCGACGATAACAAGGGACGCGAAAGGGCGGGGGGGGGGGGGGGGGGGGGGAGCTAGCAGCCGAGTTTCTCTAAGGCTGAAGAATGAGTGGAGAAAACGAGAGAGCGGCGAAGGCGATGAATGAAAAAAAATTGGGAAAAAAAGGGGGACCGGGGGCTCGTTGTTTCCGCGTTCGGTGGTCTTTACGGTCCCGTTGGTTTGAGCCGGTTCCCAGGAGCGCCCGTTTCTTTGTTTGTTCAGAGACACTTTGTTAGCGCGGTCGTGGCGGGAACATGTGTCCGGCAGTGTTGTGGCGCCTTCGTTTGTCTTTTCTTATATTTTTGCTTTTAGTTCTGTGGATATGTTTCAATCTTCTGCGGCAGTCCAATGGTACGAACGTAAACCGCTTCTGGGCAGACCACCTCGTATCTTTTTCCTTATTTTTCCTTACCTTTGGTTCAGTTATTTGTATCCTACACGTCTTGGTTTTTTAGAATCTACTTCGTATGTGTTAGTTCTGTATAAATCCTTCTTTTATGATCAGAAGCTAGCATTGCTGAATGCAGATAAATATAAGATGCATCCTTGCCATCTTGGAACGCATGTGGCAGCGGGTGCAAAGAGCCGAGGTTTCTTTATGTATTTAATCAAAGATTTCACATTCTGGGACAACCTCGGGGCGTTGATGTCTTCGAGTTGTGGACAACAAAATTGTGGACAACACGAGTTGTTGACAACACGGGAATTCTGGCACTTCAAACAGTTGAACATTTTGGGAACGCGAGAGTGATGCGGGAAATAGAGGTGAACAGGGCACGAAGAAGGGCCAAATGGGTTTCAAGATACGATAATGTGTAATAATCTGCAAATCAGAATTTTTTTAGTGAAAAATGGCTGGAAGCTAAGCTGTTGTCGTGCTTTGCGGATATCACTTAGTGAACATTACAGGGGATTAGGGAACATAGTGATATACATACGAAGATAGAAACTCATCGTTGATCGTAAGTTATTGACGGCTGAGCTGGAGTGAATGTGTGAAAGGCGACCCCTTGTCTTACGGGCATGTCTAGTTCATAGCAAGATAAGAAAAATAAGGAAGACCGATTGATGACATCAAGTGATGTCAGTAAAAACGATTTAAATGATACCAAGATTTAAGGCAAACAGGGGGTGGCAGAGACGCGCTCTTTCTACCCCATTATGCCAAAATGTCAGCACTGCCAAAGAAACTGTTCGAGCAGCAACTACAAACTGCTTGACTTACCCCGTACTTGCCTTAAGTGCATAGAACAGTCTATCGAGCTGTAAGGCAACGCCCATGTTGGAAAGATCTTTGTGTGAAGTTTTCTTTTTGTTTTCTTCAATCTTTATCAGCATCCTTACACTAGTGGGTAGGGAACCCGTAAGGGGACTGGCTATGCAAGGTGTGTTTATGACTGGCTTGGTTTCAGTGAACATTAATTATTTGTCATTTAATTTTAGTTGTGATACCACGCTTGTCGCGCGCATACTTGGTCACCTTCTGTGCCTCTTCGAAGTTTTCTCAAATACTTTTCTCTTCCTTACATCCTCTATCTTTCATTTTTGCTTCGTTTTCTTCCAACCATTTATTCCTTCGGGCAAAGAAAAATCAAATACATCCAGAAAATTCCTTTTTCGGTTGAACCGCACTTCCGTCTCCGTGCAAACAGTGCACGCATCGTCAGACGCCCTCTCCATCTGGGGAAGCTTGATGCGGGTGCCGGTATATGGGCGG